>NC_079191.1:238897334-239207646 GCF_029499605.1 Hyla sarda
GATGCCGCGATTTCACCGTGGCGGTCTTGAACAGCACTACTGACTAGCCGGGATACTTTCACTTCCACTTTAGAAGCGGCGGTCAGCTTTGACCGCCGCTTCTAAAGGGTTAATACCGCACATTGCCGCGATCGGCGATGTGTGGTATTAGCCGCGGGTCCCGGCCATTGATGAGCGCCGGGACCGTCGCAGGACGTAAATATACCTAATGCGTCGTTAAGGGGTTAAAGGGGTACTCTGGATAAGGTTTTTTTTTTTTTTTTAAATCAACTGGTGCCAGAAAGTTAAACAGATTTGTAAATTACTTCTATTAAAAAATCTTAATTCGTCCAGTACTTATTAGCTACTGAATACTACAGAGGAAATTCTTTTCTTTTTGGAACACAGTGCTCTCTGATGACATCATGAGCACAGAGCTCTCTGCTGACATCTCTGTCCATTTCAGGAACTGTCCAGAGTAGGAGAAAATCCCCATAGCAAACTCTGGACTGAACAGTTCCTAAATTAGCCAGAGATGTCAGCAGAGAGCACTGTGGTCATGATGTCAGCAGAGAACACTGTGCTCATGTCAGCAGAGAACACTGTGCCCGTGATGAGAGCAGAGAGCTCTGTGTTCCAAAAAGAAAATAATTTCCTCTGTAGTATTCAGCAGCTAATACGTACTGGAAGGATTAAGATGTTTTAAAAGAAGTAATTTACAAACCTGTTTAACCCCTTAAGGACCCTTGACGTACGCATACGTCATGACACCCTGGCCGGGATCGGACCGGGATGACTGCTGAATTCATTCATCAGGCATCCCGTGCAAACGCCCAGGGGGGTCATCAGACCCCCCTATGTCGGCGATCGCGGCAAATCGCAAGTGAATTCACACTTGCGATTTGCGCGATTACAGGTCTATAGTGACCCGGAATATAAGGGGATTGCGGTTGTCTAAGACACCCACAATCCCCCTGAAGGCATAGGAGTGAGGTGGCACCCCTCCTATCCCTGCTATTGGTGGTCTAGACGCGACCACCAATAGCAGATCGGGGGCGGGGGGGTTAACTTTTGTTTTCCCCATCCTGCCCACCCACAATAGGCGGGGCAGGACGGGGAAACGACGGGGACCGGCGCCGAAGATCCACTTACCGATCTGGGCGGGCGACGGAGATCGGCGGGCGGCGATGACGTGCGGCTGGATCCGACGGAAGACGGTGAGTTGCCTAGCAACATCTGGAGGGTACAGTTTGAGACCATTATACAGTGGTCTCTAACTGTAGCCCTCCAGATGTTGCAAAACTACAACTCCCAGCATGCCCAGACAGCTGTTTGGGCATGCTGGGAGTTGTAGTTTTGCAACAGCTGGAGGGCTACAGTTTGAGACCACTATATAGTGGTGCCTAAACTGTAGCCCTCCAGATCTTGCAAAACTACAACTCCTAGCATGCCCAAACAACTGTTTGCTGTGGGCATGCTGGAATTTGCAGTTTTGCAACAGCTGGAGGACCACAGTTTGGAGATCACCTTGTAGTGTTCTCTAAAACTGTAGCCCTCCGGATGTTGCAAAACTGCAAATCCCAGCATGTCCAAACAGCTGTCTTGGCATGCTGGGAGTTGTAGTTGCGTACCTCCAGCTATTGCATAACTACATCTCCCAGCATGCCCTTCGGCGATCAGTACATGCTGGGAGTTGTAGTTTTGCAACAGCTGGAGGCAGACTGGTTGGAAAATACTGAGTTAGGTAACAGAACCTAACTGAAGGTTTTCCAACCAGTGTGTCTCCAGCTGTTGCAAAAGTACAACTCCCAGCATGCACGGTCTGTCAGTACATGCTGGGAGTTGTAGTTTTGAAACAGCTGGAGGTTTGCTCCCCCATGTGAACGTACAGGGTCCATTCACACGGGCAGGCTTACAGTAAGTTTCCTGCTTCAAGTTTGGGCTGCGGTAAATTTTCACCGGAACGCAAACTCCTAGCGGGAAATTCACCGTAACACGCCAGTGCGAATGTACCCTAAAAATACTACACTACACTGCACTAGCACATAATAAAGAGTAAAACACTACATATACACCCCTTACACTGTCTCCCCCAATAAAAATGAATAATTGTATGGCAGAGTTTCCAAAACGGAGCCTCCAGCCAGTGGCGTTGCGACCCGGGTGCGGGGGGTGCGGCCCGCACCGGGTGACACCAACCTAATGGGGTGACACCAAGACGCTCCGCAGCACCCACACCCCCTCCCCAGCTACACTGACACCCCCCTATGTGCCCGACCGGCCTCCCATCCGTCAGCACCCCCCCCTGTGCTGTGTGTGCGGTGCGCCCGTCCGTTAGCAAACCCCCCCCTTTCAGTGCGCCCGTCCGTCATCACGCCCCCCCCTCACCTTCACCAGTACTGTGCCCGGCCTCCGCTCCCACGTCTGCGCCGGCCTGACGTCACACCGCATGGCCGCGCAGGGGGACGTCAGTTACGTCACTTCGCATTGCGCCCGGTGAGAAGGAGCGCTGTGTGTGTGTGTGTGTGTGTGTGTGTGTGACTCTCTGAGTGTGTGTGTGACTCTGTTTGTGACTGTGTGACTGTGTGTGTGTGTGTGACTGTGTGTTTGACTCTGTGTGTGTGTGTTACTGTGTGACTCTGTGTGTCTGTCTGTGAGTGTGTGTCTCTCTGACTGTGTGTGTTTGTGTGTGTGTCTCTCTTTGTTGTATGTGTTTTTTTTTTTTTGTGTGTGTGCATGTGTGTGTGTGTGTGTGTGTGAGGGGAGACTTTGACGCATTGTGGGGAACCTGCAAGGGAACCTGCGGCCTAATGTGGGGAGTCTATGCTACCTAATGTGGGGAGTCTATGCTACCTAATGTGGGGAGTCTATGCTACCTAATGTGCGGAGTATATGCTACCTAATGTGCGGAGTCTATTATACCTAATGTGCGGAGTCTATGCTACCTAATGTGGGGAGTCTATGCTAGCTAATGTGGGGAATCTGTGCTACCGAATGTGGGGAAACTGCTACCTAATGTGGGGAATCTGTGCTACCTAATATGGGGAAATTGCTACCTAATGTGGGGTAACTGGTACCTACCTAATGTGGGGAAACTGGTACCAAATGTGGGGAATCTATGCTGCCTAATGTGGGGAAAAGATGCTACCTAATGTGGGGAAACTGCTACCTACCTAATGTGGGGGAACTGCTGCCTACCTAATGCTCCCCCCCCTGGCAGTAGCACCCTCATCATCCGCCAGCAACTAACCCCCCCCCCCCCCCAGCAGCACCTCCATCAGCAGATCCTGATGGTGGATGATGGCGGTGCTCCTGCCAGGAGGATGATCCTGCCGATGGATGATGGGGGTGATACTGCCAGGGGGGATGGCCAGTAGCACCCTCATCATCCTTCAGCAACACCCCCCCCCCTAGTAGTAGCACCCCGATCATCCACTAGCAACACCATCACTACCCCCCTCCCGTGGTAATAGCATCAGCTAACGGATGTTGAGGGGTGTTACTGCGGTTGTGGTATTCTATTCAGAGGGTGCACTGTATGGCAACGTTATATTCAGAGGGCGCAGTTTGTGGTAGTGTTATATTCAGAGGGCACAGTGGGTGGTAGTATTATATTCAGAGGGCGCAGTTTGTGGTAGTATTATTAGAGATGAGCGAACTTACAGTAAATTCGATTCGTCACGAACTTGTCGGCTCAGCAGTTGATGACTTATCCTGCGTAAATTAGTTCAGCCTTCAGGTGCTCTGGTGGGCTGGAAAAGGTGGATACATTCATAGGAAAGATTCTCCTAGGACTGTATCCACCTTTTCCAGCCCACGGGAGCACCTGAAAGCTGAACTAATTTATGCAGGAAAAGACATCAACTGCCGAGCCGAGAAGTTTGTGACGAGTTGAATTTACTGTAGTTTCCTCATCTCTAAGTATTATATTCAGAGGGCGCAGTGGGTGGTAGTAATATATTCAGAGTGTACAGTATGTGTTGGTATTATATTCAGAGGGTACAGTATGTGATAGTATTATATTCAGGGGTACAGTATGTGATAGTATTATATTCAGGGGTACAGTATGTGGCAGATTTATATTCAGAGGGTACAGTATATGGTAGTATTATATTCAGAGGGTACAGTATGTGATAGTATTATATTCAAGGGTACAGTATGTGGCAGATTTATATTCAGAGTGTACAGTATGTGTTGGTATTATTTT
The DNA here is from genome assembly GCF_029499605.1 of Hyla sarda. Lineage (NCBI taxonomy): Eukaryota > Metazoa > Chordata > Amphibia > Anura > Hylidae > Hyla > Hyla sarda. The sequence continues at coordinate 238,901,521 of NC_079191.1, forward strand.
CAGAATGTACAGTGTGTGGTATTATTGTATTCAGTGGGTATGGTGTATGGAAGGTTTATAATCAAAGAGTATAGTGTATAATAGTATTATATTTAGAGGATACATTGTCTGGCAGGTTTATAATAATAATTGTTTTCATATAGAGGATGAGAATGCGCTGACATAGTGAGGAGACGTCTGGGCGTCACATTCTACAGACAGAAGTTTTAGCTGGACCAGGCGGTATGTACAATCTGAATTAGATAAGGGAAAACTATAGAGAAGATGTCACTGATATCATTGTACATTCTCCTCTCTATGTCCTATCAGAGCTGTAGTCACTTGTCAGTTCTACAGTTATGGTCAGTGAAACCACAACTCCCAGCATAACCTCACCACTGCATAAAGGGGTACTCTACTGGAAAACATTTTTTTTAATCAACTGGTGCTACAAAGTTAAACAGATTTGTAAATTACTTCTATTTAAAATCTTAATCCTTCCAGTACTTATTAGCTGCTGTATAAGCGATTCACAGGAAGTTATTTTCTTTTTTAATTTATTTTCTGTCTGACCACAGTGCTCTGTGCTGACACCTCTGTCCATGTCAAGAACTGTCCATAGTAGGAGCAAATCCCCATAGCAAACCTATCCTGCTCTGGACAGTTCCTGACATGGACAGAGGTGTCAGCAAATAGCACTGTGGTCAGATTGGAAAGAACTACGCAACTTCCTGTGGAGCATACACCAGCTTATAAGTACTGTAAGTATTAAGATTTTAAATAGAAGTAATTTAAAAATCTGTTTAACTTTCTGGCATCAGTTGATATAAAAGTAAATGTTTTCCAGTGGAGTACCCCTTTAAGTAATTCTGGGAGCTGTATATTTAAATGGTGAAAACTTCTTGAACACTTTCCCATTCTGTGGCAACTGGTATATCTGATTATTATACTGGAATTTCTCACAATGCTCTACAACAGTGGTGTCTGTCACAACAGGCTAAAAACTTACTGGGGGGAGGGGGGAGGTATGGGGGTGACACCATTTTCTACCGCACCGGGTGACACCAACCCTAGCAACGCCACTGCCTCCAGCTGTTGCAAAACAACAACTCCCAGCATTTCCGGACAGCCACTGACTGTCCAGGCATGCTGGGAATTTAGCAACAGCTGGAGGCACCTTGTTTGGGAATCACTGGCATAGAATACCCCTATGTCCACACCTATGCAATCCCTAATTTAGTCCTCAAATTCAGAGCCCTGTCGTATTTCAAGGAAACAGTTTAGGGCCACATATGGGGTATCTCCGTACTCGGGAGAAATTGCACTACAAATTTTGGGGGGCTTTTTCTCCTTTACCCCTTATGAAAAGGAAACGTTGGGGTCTACACCAGCTTGTTAGTGTAAAAAAAGAAAAAAAATTACACTAACATGCTGGTGTTGCCCCATACTTTTTATTTTCACAGGCGTTAAAAGGAAAAAAAAAAAAAAAAAATTGTAACGCCATTTCTCCTGAGTACAGAAATACCCCATATGTGGGCGTAAAATGCTCTGTGGGCGCACAACAAGGCTCAGGAGTGAGAGCACACCATGTACATTTGAGGCCTCAATTGGTGATTTGCACAGGGGTGGCCGATTTTACAGCGGTTCTGACATAACTGAAAAAAATAAATACCCACATGTGACCCCATTTTGGAAACTACACCCCTCACGTAATGTAATAAGGGGTACAGTGAGCATTTATGCCCCACAGGGGTATGGCAGATTTTTGGAACAGTGGTCCGTGAAAATGAAAAATGTAATTTTTCATTTGTACAGCTCACTGTTCCAAAGATCTGTCAAACGCCAGTGGGGTGTAAATACTCCTGCACCCCTTATTAAATTCTGTGAGGGGTGTAGTTTCCAAAATAGGGTCACATGTGGGGAGGGTCCACTGTTCTGGCACCACGGGGGGCTTTGTAAACGCACATGGTCCCTGACTTCCATTCCAAACTATTTTTTTCCCAAAAGCTCAATGGCGCTCCTTCTCTTCTGAGCATTGTAGTGCGCCAGCAGAGCACTTGACGTCCACACATGGGGTATTTCCATACTCAGAAAAGATGGGGTTTCAAATTTTGGGGGGCATTTTGTCCTATTACCCCTTGAAGTAATAGGGAAAATTTGAGGGAAAACTAGCATTTTAGTAAAAAAAAAAAATAAAAAAAATTTCACATCCAACTTTAACGAAAAGTCGTCAAACACCTGTGGGGTGTTAAGGCTCACTGGACCCCTTGTTACGTGCCTTGAGGGGTGTAGTTTCCAAAATAGTATGCCATGTGGTTTTTTTTTTTTTGCTGTTCTGGCACCATAGGGGCTTCCGAAATGTGACATGCCCCCCAAAAACCATTTCGGAAAAACTCACTCTCCAAAATCCCACTGTCGCTCCTTCGCTTTTGAGCCCTCTACTGCGCCCGACGAACACTTGACATACACATATGAGGTATTTTCTTACTCGAGAGAAATTGGGTTACACATTTTAGGAAGATTTCTTTCTTTTTACCCCTTGTAGAAATTCAATAACTGCGTCTACAAGAACATGCGAGTGTAAAAAATGAAGATTTTGAATTTTCTCCTTCAATTTGCTGCTATTCCTGTGAAACATCTAAAGGGTTAACAAGCCTTTTGAAGGTCATTTTGAATACTTTGAGGGGTGCAGTTTTTATAATGGGGTCAATTGTGGAGTATTTCTAATAAGAAGGCCCTTCAAATCCACTTCAAAACAGAACTGGTCCCTGAAAAATTTTGATTTTGAAAATTTTGTGAAAACTTTGAAGCCCTCTGATGTCTTCCAAAAGTAAAAACATGTCAACTTTATGATGGAAACATAAAGTAGACATGTTGTATATGTGAACCAATATATAATTTATTTGGGATATTAATTTTCCTTATAAGCAGAGAGCTTCAAAGTAAAAAAAATTCAATTTTTTCATCAAATTTTGGAATTTTTCACCAAGAAATGATGCAAGTATCGACAAAATTTTACCACTAACATAAAGTAGAATATGTCACAAAAAAACAAGTTTTTCTACCGGAGTGCCCCTTTAAGAAGAAAAGAACTGCCTGCAGAGCTCAGAGACAGGATTGTGAGGAGCCACACATCTGGAGAGGCACAGAAATATAATTCTACACAAAGTTCCAATGAAGTGCAGTGTCCTTCATAATTCTTAAATGGAAGAAGTTTGGAACAAATAGGACGCTTCTTAGTCGTTTGCCCCACCAAACTAATCAGGGGAAAAGGGCCTTGATAAGACAGGTGACCAAAAACCCAATGGTTACTTTGGATTCATTTAAAAAAATCCTGTGTGCAGATGGGAGAAACTTCCAGAAGGTCAACCAGCATTGCAGCCCTCCAACATCTGGGCTTTATGGCAAAGTAGCCGAAAGAAGCTTCTCCCTAGTAAAAGTTGCATTATAGCCTATTAGGAGTCTCAAAGAACTCTCAAACTGTAAGAAAAAAAGATTCTCTGGTCTGATGAAACTAAGATTGAACTTGTTGACCTTAATTCTAACTAACTTGTTGACCTTAATTCTAAGTGTCATGTCTGGAGGAAACTAAGCACTGCTCATCACCTGCTAAATACCATCCCTGCAGTGAAACATGGTGGTGGCAGCATAATTATATGGGGGTGTTTTTCAGTGGCTATAACAGAAATACTGGTCAGGATTAAGAAAAAGCTGAACCGAGCAAATACGGAGATATTCTTAATGATAACCTGATCCAGAGTGCTCTGGACCTCACACTGGGCCAAAGTTTCACCTTATGGCCCTATGCACCCAGCCAAGAAACCACAGGAGTGGTTTAGGGACAACTCTATAAATGTCCTTGAGTCAAAAGGCCAGAGCCCTTATTTCTCTGTAGAGACCTGTCCACAAACGGCTCTATCCATCCTGACAGAGATTGAAAGGATATACATCCATCCTGATTTCTCTGTAGAGACCTGTCCACAAACGGCTCTATCCATCCTGACAGAGATTGAAAAGATATACAGAGAAGAATGACAGAAAATCCCCAAATTTAGGTGTGAAAACCTTGTGGCATCATACTCAAGAAGACTGGTGGCTGTAATTGCTGGCAAAGATGTCTTAACTAAGTACGGAGTAATTGTTTTTCCTTTTTAATAAATTAGCAAATATTTCTAACATTCTGTTTTCACGTCATTATGGGGTATTGACTACAAAATGATTGGAAAAAGTTCTATATCTGCATACACTGAAGTGTTATGGAGGTGTAGGAGTAAATGTTTATATTCACTGCCACCATTGGTGGATCACATTTGCACAGGATGAGTGGATTATTGGTCACCTGTGTATGGCTTGTTGGAGAAACCTGTGCTAGGCTGGGTGGAGGCTAGAACCAAAAAACCAGTTGAGCCTCCCGGCCCTGCTTCTGCTGGTTTGACCAGTTAGTGTTCAACTTGCAAAACCTTGTCAGGAAAGTTGTCAGGAAAGTGTAGACAACAACAAGCAAGACAACAACAGGCTTCAGTTACAGCCAGCTGTAAGCGAGATAACCTAGACTTGTCTGCCCCAAAAAGGCAATTTAGCTCCGGTTGTTAGAATTTTCTACACTGAGGCAAATCTGGTTTGGGATTGTGATGATCACACCAACATCTAGGAGGTTTTCACTCAAGACTGTCTCTAGTTCATGCTGAGAGAGCAATCTTCTTCAAGTATCCTGTTTCTTGTTCTGAGAGTTAACCTCTTGGGGATGCAGGGTGTATGCATACGCCCTGCAACCCCTGATTTTTAAGGACTCAGGGCGTACCTTTACGCCCTGGGCTGGTATAATGGGTTTAAACCATTCTCACCGGCGGAGAACGGGTTAAACCCGGTGGGTCCCGGTTGCTATTGGCAGCCAGGACCCACGGCTAATGCTGAGCATGGCCGATGGGGCCGATGCCCGGCATTAATCAGCAGAGCTGATCGGGACTATCGCGACAAAATCGTGATGTCCCAATCAGCTTACCGGACGACGAGAGGGTCCTCACTTGCAGACTAGAGCAGCAGATCGCCGGTTACATTGATCAGTGCTTTGTAATGGCATAAAACTGATCAGTGTATGCAATCAAAAGTGTAAAAACATTTTTTTTTATAAAAGTTCATTAACCCCTATTAAAAGTTTAAATCACCCCCTTTTCCCATTTTTTTAATTAAATAATGTAATAAAGAATAAAAATAATCATATTTGGTACTGCCGCGTGTGTAAATGTCCAAACTATCAAAATATTAGGTTAGCTAAACCACACGGTCGATGATGTACACGTAAAAAAAAATACCTAAGTCCAAAATTGTGCATTTTTGGTCACTTCATACACCATAAAAATATTAATAAAAAGCAATCAAAAAGCCCCATTTAAACAAAAATGGTATTGATAAAAACTACAGATGATGGCACAAAAAATTAGCCCTCATACCACCCCATACATGGAAAAATAAAAAAGTTATAGGGGTCATAAGATACCAATTTTAAACTAACTAATTTTGGTGCATGTAATTTGTAATTTTTTTAAGTATTAAAATAAAATAAAATTTATATAAATTGGGTATCCTTGTAACTGTATGGACCTACAAAATAAAGATATTATTGCACTGCGTAGAAACGGGAGCCCCCAAAAGTTACAAAATGGTGTTTTTTCTTTTTATTTCATCCCACAAATTTTTTTTGCAGCTTTCGCTGCAGTTTATATTATAAAATAAGTGATGTCATTGCAAAGTACAATTGGTGACACAAAAAACAAGCCCTTATATGGGTTTGTAGGTAAAAAATTGAAAGCGTTTTTAGATTTTTAGAAGGGAAGGAGGAAAAAGCAAAAATGCAAAAACAAAAATTTGCTGAGTCCTTAAGGGGTTAAAGAACATGGAACCCTTTAGCTAACACTAATCCCTCTATGAGCTATTAGCCGGAGTAAGTGTTGCATGGCATGTCACATCACATATTTCCTAAGCATATGTGGTGAGCCACGGTGAATAGCGGGACCACGGGGTATAACGTTGTAGGTGGATGGGGCAGATAGTATTAACCCCAGGGGCAAGGTGTCATTAACCCCTAATGTTCGTTACTCCAAAGAGGTTTTTGGGTATCGGGAACCACCCAAACGATATCTTCGCTATCCCAATGGCTAGGCAGGGAAATAAGAATCCACGACCAGGTTATTGTTAACGGAGGCTTTACTGAGGTCAGACAGTTGTTATTGTCTTTACAGCTAGGCCACAATCCCAGAGAGGTGGCCAGGAACACAGAAGGACCTTGCAGTTTGCTAGGACTAGTAATAGACTTTAGATCAGACATACAGACTAGGATAGACTTGACTTTGGAATGGACTTTAGGCTTGGCTGGACTGTAGGTAGACATAGAGTTGACTTTCTGGAAGTGGCTGTAGATTTGAGGCCTTCCAGGTAGCTGGACACTAGCACTGAGACATCTGGTCTCTCTGTTCCTCAGCAGCAAAAGAGGCAGCTTGCAGCACCTCCTATCCTTATAAAGGGGGGCTGTACTAGAAGCCCATAGGTCTAGCTGCGGGTCATGTGTTAGGCTGGTGCTCTCTGGGTAACAAGTGATAACATTATGTGAACATATCATGTGACCTCTACAGGTCCTTAACACCTTATATACAAAATACATAACTTTATACTGACTATACATATTGTACATAACCTTGTACTGGCTAGACATATTAATGCCAACTTTGTTATGGGGGAGACACTGCAGGAGGGCCCCCAGGACACTGAGGAACTCAACCTGACAGGGTCTAAGGTCATTGTACCGTGGCTTTGGCCCTTTGCCCCACCCCTTAGTCTCACACCTTTTTTGTACCACTCACATTTTAATATTTGTTACAGTCAACACTGAGTAGTTGCACCCTACAGAAAGTCTGGCTCAGCAAGCAGCAGCTCAGGTGACAGATTGCTGCTGTTGGAGCCAGTTGGAGACTTTGAGAGAGAGAGAGAGAGTGTCTGTGGCTGCCATTGCCGGGCAGAACTTTTAAAAAGAAGCTGTCCAGCTGGGCACTGTTACAGTCACTGGTGGCGGCAATGTTATACCTAGGGGCAGAGTCATGTGTGTGCGCATCAAAAAGATGACCCACAGCATTCCCATGTGCATCACAAAGATGACCTGCAGCATCCCCTCCCACTGCCATACTATGACTGAATAACACCACCATGCTAGAAGTGAACAATACCACCATACAATGACTAATACCACCATGTCACAACTGAACAATACCACCATACTGTGACTGAATAACACTGCCAATAGTAAGACCGTACTGTTACTGAATACAGTGATCATATAAACACATGTAATCAGTAGCCCCCTGTGCCCCCACAGACATGCTTCCTCCAGCTATATACAATATATAGCTGCAGGCACTATGTCTGTGTAATGCCTTGTATTGGTGCTCTGACCACTGTTCCTTTGGTCCGAGGACCTAATGCTCTGGCCCATTAGCCCCAGATGAAGAAAAAGTGGTTGGAGCTAGAGATGAGCGAACTTACAGTAAATTCGATTCGTCACAAACTTCTCGGCTCGGCAGTTGATGACTTTTCCTGCATAAATTAGTTTAGCTTTCAGGTGCTCCGGTGGGCTGGAAAAGGTGGATACAGTCCTAGGAGACTCTTTCCTAGGAATGTATCCACCTTTTCCAGCCCACCGGAGCACCTGAAGGCTGAACTAATTTACGCAGGATAAGTCATCAACTGCCAAGCCGAGAAGTTCGTGACGAATCGAATTTACTGTAAGTTTGCTCATCTCTAGTTGGAGCATCTGTGCGGGTCATTACACAGACATACTGCCTGCAGCTATATACTATATATGGATGGAGGCAGTATGTCTGTAGGGGCACAGGGGGACCTTAACTATATATATAGAGAGGTGGCAATTGTGCTGGAAAAAGGATCCTAAAATGCTTGTCTGGCTGTTCTGGCAGGTTTTGTGGAGATGAGTCTTGGCAAGGAAATGTCTTCATAATGCCTTGGGCCGGATAGTGAAAAAAAAAAACCTCAGATCAAAGAAGACATCGCCTGTGATTTACTTAGAGAAGATGTCTTCTGTGAGTGTCTAAATGTAATTGTAATCACTTATACTGTCTGCAGAGACCTGGTATTTACCTCTGTATGGTCAGCGGAGGAGATAAGAAAAAGGTGTACAGAGGGAAAATAGCGCAGTTGCTCATAGGAAACTAATAGGATGGCTTCTTCCATTTTCAAAGGCTTTCTTAAAAATTAAAGAAGCAATCTGGTTACTATGGGAAACTGCTCCCTTTTTCCTCTGCCCAGGTTTTTTTTTTAAATAAATCTCCCCCAGTATGTGTTGGGGGCAGGCCCAGGGGGTTAACTTGGGAACAGGCCACCCAGGAGGGGGGCCCAGGCCTTGAGTGGTATAAGGATCCCTGAAAATTATGATGGAAGCCCTGCATCCCATCCACTACAGACTAGACAAATTATTACCATAGATGTGTGAGGGTCACACTATAGTTTTTATTTGTACCATTTTGGGGTATATGGGACTTTTTGTTTTTTTATTCTATGTTTTGTGGAATGTAATGTGACAGAATATTTTTCTTATACAGTTGGTTCTTTTTTTTTGTGTCAAAAGGATTAACTTTATTGATAGAATTAATCCAAGCACATGGTGAATAATCATACAATAAATAAAATAACAACATAAATTTGGCAAAGAGGAGGGAAGGGAGGCGAAGGGGGGGGGGGGGGGGAAGAGGGTTAAAAGGGAAAAAATAGAGAAGAATAACTCCAGTGTAATAAGTTTCTAAGCTATCAAGAAATGATGAAGACATGTTAACTTATTGTCACACCACTACTTAAAGTCCAGGGGGGAATAAAGAATTAGCAATCAGAGAAGTCAGAGGGGAAATGGAGGATTGGAGAGAATACTTAAAGTGAACAGAGTGCCAAAGGAGTAGAGCATAGGAAGAAATTACAGCAGTAGAGGGAATGTATTTAGACACAGGGACCGACAGCCACATTAGCAATGATAGGGCATAGGGGCTAAAAGGCCATTTTCCAACAAGATCCACTGGGGACCCTAAATAGGAGCAGTACATCAAAAGAAGCTGGGAAAGATGAGCAGCTTTATAATAAAGCAGAAAGTTTGGCACAGAAAGACCTCCCACCCGCTTATGATAAAACATCAGGGACCTAGGGATATGAGGATGGAGCCAGATTAAACCAAACACATCCGCCTGGAAATCCGGCATCCGGATGGGGAATGGGAGCGTGTGGAAAAGATATAATTTGCTCCTTTGATCTGTAATAAAAAGGCACCCAACTTGAAAGACAAATTGATCAGGGCTGATGTTGGTAGTTCTAAAAAAAAAGTCGCCAAACCTTTCTAAGTACACAAAAAAAAGGTACATATCCTTGTCTGACCTGTGCTCAGTGTAGCAATGTGATGAGAGGCAATCAAATTACACATCCTCGTTCAGGAAAATCCTTTCCCATAAACAAGTTTTTTACATGCCACTAAAATTTTATGTAATAAAATGTCTGTGCGGTCTCCTATACATTGGGGAAACCACCCAGCGTGTAGAAGACCGCATTAATAGACATAAATCGAGCATTTGCTGCAATAACTTACTTACAAGGTCTTCAATTTTTAGTTTGAGCAGATTCATGCGTTCAGCTTGATCAGCTGCCTCGACCGATCTTTGGTGCGTAGCTCGAGTTCCGAGACACTCTGCCCCAGGTCACCCACTTGTTTAGTAAAATCAGCCACCGCCTGTGCAAACTCCGTCTTGAACATTTGTTGTAAAGTGCGGACAAATAAGCAGGATTGAGCGAGCCTTCCGGTGTAGGGAAAGCAGGCAGGGAGCAGGGCTGGACTGGCCTACCGGGACAACGGGAGAATTCCCGGTAGGCCGTTTGCCTTGTAGGCCGGCCTGTCGCGCACACCTAATGTGTGAACAGTGAAAGCTGTCTGTTGTTATACTGACAACGTCAGGCAGCCACCATAGAGCTGCACGCACAGTCTCCTGCTCACACACAGTAATATATTGCATTATCTTACTATAGTCTGTGCAGGAGCCAGGAGGACGTCTTTCTCTGTGGCACTGCTTGGCTGAGCCGCACTTAGCTGAGATGCATAGCCTGCATCCTATCTTCCTCAGCCCTTGGGAATGCTTGTAGCTCTGCCCCTGGTTTTTGTAGCCTGACCCATTACATGTGGTAGCTCCACCCCCAGACCTTAGGCTGCTCTGCGCGGGAAGTGATCTTTGTATGATGAAGTTCCCTATATCTTCCTAGGAGCCATCCCAGCTCTCACAAGCTGCCCCAGACTGGTAAGGCTGTATACATGATCTACATCTGTGGGGGGGCTGGAGTAGGAATAAGTATAGAGGCTGATGTTGCTAGTTATGAAATTCAGCATACAGTATCTATACAGGGGATTCCTAACCCTGGGGGTCATTTCAGCCTCTTATCACCCCAGTGAAATTACCTCTGACTTGGGAAAATCAGCCCTTATACAGGTCATAACATAGCGAGTGCAGCAGTTGCACTTACCACTTAGCAGGTGAGCTTCAGATGCTATCAGCAGCCTGGGACTCACGATAATGGCAGACTTCACTGATCACCCTATAGATGCTGTGATCAATACCAAATATGGCATCTATAGTAAAAATCGAAGTTCCAGCACTTTCAGGTGGGCTCGTCAGACTTCAGCTGTGCAATCATTGTGGTCTGATGAGCTCAAATGACCGCTGCAGGTCTCCTCACCTCCCCTTTTTCATAATAAATAAAAAAAAAAAATATGGCACATTTTATATTTTTAAATATGTAGCAAAAAACACACTTGTGAATGTACCCTTAGGCTAAGTCTTTTAGTTATAAAGGAGCTACTACCTCTACACCACCTTAAGTTATACCCCTGACAATAATACAGTGCAACTATAGGGCTTCTCCTACCTGGTATCATACATGAGACTTTCCACATTCTGACTTTACTCGGTGGCAACTACTCATTTATCTTTTCTTACCTTCTGCTTTAGCCTATTTTCCCTTTCCTTGCACTTCCCTGCATATTCCCTGTATATTAGAATACAGTTGGTGAGTCTTGTGAGTTTTAACCCCTTAACCCCTTAAGGACTTAGCCCTTTTTCACCTTAAGGACTCGGCCGTTTTTTGCAATTCTGACCACTGTCACTTTAAACATTAATAACTCTGGAATGCTTTTACTTATTCTGATTCTGAGATTGTTTTTTCGTGACATATTCTACTTTAACATAGTGGTAAAATTTTGTGGTAACTTGCATCCTTTCTTGGTGAAAAATCCCCAAATTTGATGAAAAATTTGAAAATTTTGCATTTTTCTAACTTTGAAGCTCTCTGCTTGTAAGGAAAATGGATATTCAAAATAAAAAAAATTTGGGTTCACATATACAATATGTCTTCTTTATGTTTGCATCATAAAATTTATGAGTTTTTACTTTTGGAAGACATCACAGGGCTTCAAAGTTCAGCAGCAATTTTCAAATTTTTCACAAAATTTTCAAACTCCCTATTTTTCAGGGACCAGTTCAGTTTTGAAATGGATTTGAAGGGTCTTCATATTAGAAATACCCCACAAATGACCCCATTATTAAAACTGCACCACCCAAAGTATTCAGTAAGTGTTTTAACCCTTTAGGTGTTTCACAGGAATAGCAGCAAAGTGAAGTAGAAAATTCAGAATCTTCATTTTTTACACTCGCATGTTCTTGTAGACCCAATTTTTGAATTTTTGCAAGGGGTAAAAAGGAGAAAATTTTTACTTGTGTTTCAAACCCAATATCTCTCGAGTAAGCACATACCTCATATGTCTATGTTAATTGTTCGGCGGGAGCAGTAGAGGGCTCAGAAGGGAAGGAGCGACAAATGGTTTTTGGGGGGCATGTCACCTTTAGGAAGCCTCTATGGTGCCAGAACAGCAAAAAAAACAAAACACATGGCATACCATTTTGGAAACTAGACCCCTCGGAGAACATAACAAGGGGTAAAGTGAACCTTAATACCCCACAGGTGATTCACGACTTTTGCATATGTAAAAAAAATAAAAAATGTTACCTAAAATGCTTGGTTTCCCAAAAATTTAACATTTTTAAAAAGGGTAATAGCAGAAAATGCCCCCCAACATTTGAAGCCCAATTTCTCCCGATTCAGAAAACACTCCAGATAGGGGTGAAAAGTGGTCTGCTGGCGCACTACAGGTCTCAGAAGAGAAGGAGTCACATTTGGCGTTTTGGAAGCAAATTTTGCTCTGGGGGCATGCCGCATTTAGGAAGCCCCTATGGTGCCAGAACAGCAAAAATAAAACCCACATGGCATACCATTTTGGAAACTAGACCCCTCTGGGAATGTAATAAGGGGTAATGTGAACCTGGGGGTGGGGGTGGGAGAGGAGAGAGAGGACGTCCACAGCTCTTCACCTCCAAAATGTTTTCTATATGTGAGGAGACATATTACACTGCAGGGGCTGGGGATGATTTCTATATGTGAGGAGACATATTACACTGCAGGGGCTGGGGATGATTTCTATATGTGAGGAGACATATTACACTGCAGGGGCTGGGGATGATTTCTATATGTGAGGAGACATATTACACTGCAGGGGCTGGGGATGATTTCTATATGTGAGGTGACATATTACACTGCAGGGGCTGGGGATGATTTCTATATGTGAGGAGACATATTACACTGCAGGGGCTGGGGATGATTTCTATATGTGAGGAGACATATTACACTGCAGGGGCTGGGGATGATTTCTATATGTGAGGAGACATACTGCACTGCAGGGGCTGGGGATGATTTCTATATGTGAGGAGACGTATTACACTGCAGGGGCTGGGGATGATTTCTATATGTGAGGAGACATATTACACTGCAGGGGCTGGGGATGATTTCTATATGTGAGGAGACATATTACACTGCAGGGGCTGGGGATGATTTTTATATGTGAGGAGACATATTACACTGAAGGGGCTGGGGATGATTTCTATATGTGAGGAGACATATTACACTGCAGGGGCTGGGGATGATTTCTATATGTGAGGAGACATATTACACTGCAGGGGCTGGGGATGATTTCTATATGTGAGGAGACATATTACACTGCAGGGGCTGGGGATGATTTCTATATGTGAGGAGACATATTACACTGCAGGGGCTGGGGATGATTTCTATATGTGAGGAGACATATTACACTGCAGGGGCTGGGGATGATTTCTATATGTGAGGTGACATATTACACTGCAGGGGCTGGGGATGATTTCTATATGTGAGGAGACATATTACACTGCAGGGGCTGGGGATGATTTCTATATGTGAGGAGACATATTACACTGCAGGGGCTGGTGGTGTATAGACTACAGGGAATAAATATCATACTGGGGATGATTTCTATATGTGAGGAGACATATTACACTGCAGGGGCTGGGGATGATTTCTATATGTGAGGGGACATATTACACTGCAGGGGCTGGGGATGATTTCTATATGTGAGGAGACATATTACACTGCAGGGGCTGGGGATGATTTCTATATGTGAGGTGACATATTACACTGCAGGGGCTGGGGATGATTTCTATATGTGAGGAGACATATTACACTGCAGGGGCTGGGGATGATTTCTATATGTGAGGAGACATATTACACTGCAGGGGCTGGTGGTGTATAGACTACAGGGAATAAATATCATACTGGGGATGATTTCTATATGTGAGGAGACATATTACACTGCAGGGGCTGGGGATGATTTCTATATGTGAGGGGACATATTACACTGCAGGGGCTGGGGATGATTTCTATATGTGAGGAGACATATTACACTGCAGGGGCTGGGGATGATTTTTATATGTGAGGAGACATATTACACTGAAGGGGCTGGGGATGATTTCTATATGTGAGGAGACATATTACACTGCAGGGGCTGGGGATGATTTCTATATGTGAGGAGACATATTACACTGCAGGGGCTGGGGATGATTTCTATATGTGAGGAGACATATTACACTGCAGGGGCTGGGGATAATTTCTATATGTGAGGAGACATATTACACTGCAGGGGCTGGGGATGATTTCTATATGTGAGGAGACATATTACACTGCAGGGGCTGGGGATGATTTTTATATGTGAGGAGACATATTACACTGAAGGGGCTGGGGATGATTTCTATATGTGAGGAGACATATTACACTGCAGGGGCTGGGGATGATTTCTATATGTGAGGAGACATATTACACTGCAGGGGCTGGGGATGATTTCTATATGTGAGGAGACATATTACACTGCAGGGGCTGGGGATGATTTCTATATGTGAGGAGACATATTGCACTGCAGGGGCTGGGGATGATTTCTATATGTGAGGAGACATATTACACTGCAGGGGCTGGTGGTGATTTCTATATGTGAGGAGACATATTACACTGCACGGGCTGGGGATGATTTCTATATGTGAGGAGACATATTACACTGCAGGGGCTGGTGGTGTATAGACTACAGGGAATAAATATCATACTAGGGAGGATTTCTATATGTGAGGAGACATATTACACTGCAGGGGCTGGGGATGATTTCTATATGTGAGGAGACATATTACACTGCAGGGGCTGGGGATGATTTCTATATGTGAGGAGACATATTACACTGCAGGGGCTGGTGGTGTATAGACTACAGGGAATAAATATCATACTAGGGAGGATTTCTATATGTGAGGAGACATATTACACTGCAGGGGCTGGGGATGATTTCTATATGTGAGGAGACATATTACACTGCAGGGGCTGGGGATGATTTCTATATGTGAGGAGACATATTACACTGCAGGGGCTGGGGATGATTTCTATATGTGAGGGGACATATTACACTGCAGGGGCTGGGGATGATTTCTATATGTGAGGAGACATATTACACTGCAGGGGCTGGGGATGATTTCTATATGTGAGGAGACATATTACACTGCAGGGGCTGGTGGTGTATAGACTACAGGGAATAAATATCATACTGGGGATGATTTCTATATGTGAGGAGACATATTACACTGCAGGGGCTGGGGATGATTTCTATATGTGAGGAGACATATTACACTGCAGGGGCTGGGGATGATTTCTATATGTGAGGAGACATATTACACTGCAGGGGCTGGGGATGATTTCTATATGTGAGGAGACATATTACACTGCAGGGGCTGGGGATGATTTCTATATGTGAGGGGACATATTACATTGCAGGGGCTGGGGATGATTTCTATATGTGAGGAGACATATTACACTGCAGGGGCTGGGGATGATTTCTATATGTGAGGAGACATATTACACTGCAGGGGCTGGTGGTGTATAGACTACAGGGAATAAATATCATACTGGGGATGATTTCTATATGTGAGGAGACATATTACACTGCAGGGGCTGGGGATGATTTCTATATGTGAGGAGACATATTACACTGCAGGGGCTGGGGATGATTTCTATATGTGAGGAGACATATTACACTGCAGGGGCTGGGGATGATTTCTATATGTGAGGAGACATATTACACTGCAGGGGCTGGGGATGATTTCTATATGTGAGGGGACATATTACATTGCAGGGGCTGGGGATGATTTCTATATGTGAGGAGACATATTACACTGCAGGGGCTGGGGATGATTTCTATATGTGAGGAGACATACTGCACTGCAGGGGCTGGGGATGATTTCTATATGTGAGGAGACGTATTACACTGCAGGGGCTGGGGATGATTTCTATATGTGAGGAGACATATTACACTGCAGGGGCTGGGGATGATTTCTATATGTGAGGAGACATATTACACTGCAGGGGCTGGGGATGATTTTTATATGTGAGGAGACATATTACACTGAAGGGGCTGGGGATGATTTCTATATGTGAGGAGACATATTACACTGCAGGGGCTGGGGATGATTTCTATATGTGAGGAGACATATTACACTGCAGGGGCTGGGGATGATTTCTATATGTGAGGAGACATATTACACTGCAGGGGCTGGGGATGATTTCTATATGTGAGGAGACATATTGCACTGCAGGGGCTGGGGATGATTTCTATATGTGAGGAGACATATTACACTGCAGGGGCTGGTGGTGATTTCTATATGTGAGGAGACATATTACACTGCACGGGCTGGGGATGATTTCTATATGTGAGGAGACATATTACACTGCAGGGGCTGGTGGTGTATAGACTACAGGGAATAAATATCATACTAGGGAGGATTTCTATATGTGAGGAGACATATTACACTGCAGGGGCTGGGGATGATTTCTATATGTGAGGAGACATATTACACTGCAGGGGCTGGGGATGATTTCTATATGTGAGGAGACATATTACACTGCAGGGGCTGGGGATGATTTCTATATGTGAGGGGACATATTACACTGCAGGGGCTGGGGATGATTTCTATATGTGAGGAGACATATTACACTGCAGGGGCTGGGGATGATTTCTATATGTGAGGAGACATATTACACTGCAGGGGCTGGGGATGATTTCTATATGTGAGGGGACATATTACATTGCAGGGGCTGGGGATGATTTCTATATGTGAGGAGACATATTACACTGCAGGGGCTGGGGATGATTTCTATATGTGAGGAGACATACTGCACTGCAGGGGCTGGGGATGATTTCTATATGTGAGGAGACGTATTACACTGCAGGGGCTGGGGATGATTTCTATATGTGAGGAGACATATTACACTGCAGGGGCTGGGGATGATTTCTATATGTGAGGAGACATATTACACTGCAGGGGCTGGGGATGATTTTTATATGTGAGGAGACATATTACACTGAAGGGGCTGGGGATGATTTCTATATGTGAGGAGACATATTACACTGCAGGGGCTGGGGATGATTTCTATATGTGAGGAGACATATTACACTGCAGGGGCTGGGGATGATTTCTATATGTGAGGAGACATATTACACTGCAGGGGCTGGGGATGATTTCTATATGTGAGGAGACATATTGCACTGCAGGGGCTGGGGATGATTTCTATATGTGAGGAGACATATTACACTGCAGGGGCTGGTGGTGATTTCTATATGTGAGGAGACATATTACACTGCACGGGCTGGGGATGATTTCTATATGTGAGGAGACATATTACACTGCAGGGGCTGGTGGTGTGTAGACTACAGGGAATAAATATCATACTAGGGAGGATTTCTATATGTGAGGAGACATATTACACTGCAGGGGCTGGGGATGATTTCTATATGTGAGGAGACATATTACACTGCAGGGGCTGGGGATGATTTCTATATGTGAGGAGACATATTACACTGCAGGGGCTGGGGATGATTTCTATATGTGAGGGGACATATTACACTGCAGGGGCTGGGGATGATTTCTATATGTGAGGAGACATATTACACTGCAGGGGCTGGGGATGATTTCTATATGTGAGGGGACATATTACACTGCAGGGGCTGGTGGTGTATAGACTACAGGGAATAAATATCATACTGGGGATGATTTCTATATGTGAGGAGACATATTACACTGCAGGGGCTGGTGGTGTATAGACTACAGGGAATAAATATCATACTAGGGAGGATTTCTATATGTGAGGAGACATATTACACTGCAGGGGCTGGGGATGATTTCTATATGTGAGGAGACATATTACACTGCAGGGGCTGGGGATGATTTCTATATGTGAGGAGACATATTACACTGCAGGGGCTGGGGATGATTTCTATATGTGAGGAGACATATTACACTGCAGGGGCTGGGGATGATTTCTATATGTGAGGAGACATATTACACTGCAGGGGCTGGGGATGATTTCTATATGTGAGGAGACATATTACACTGCAGGGGCTGGTATTGTATAGACTACAGGGAATAAATATCATACTGGGGATGATTTCTATATGTGAGGAGACATATTACACTGCAGGGGCTGGGGATGATTTCTATATGTGAGGAGACATATTACACTGCAGGGGCTGGGGATGATTTGTATATGTGAGGAGACATATTACACTGCAGGAGCTGGGCATGATTTCTATATGTGAGGGGACATATTACACTGCAGGGGCTGGTGGTGTATAGACTACAGGGAATAAATATCATACTGGGGATGATTTCTATATGTGAGGAGACATATTACACTGCAGGGGCTGGGGATGATTTCTATATGTGAGGAGACATATTACACTGAAGGGGCTGGGGATAATTTCTATATGTGAGGGGATATATTACACTGCAGGGGCTGGTGGTGTATAGACTACAGGGAATAAATATCATACTAGGGATGATTTCTATATGTGAGGAGACATACTGCACTGCAGGGGCTGGTGGTGTATAGACTACAGGGAATAAATATCATACTAGGGAGGATTTCTATATGTGAGGAGACATATTACACTGCAGGGGCTGGTGGTGTATAGACTACAGGGAATAAATATCATACTAGGGAGGATTTCTATATGTAAGGAGACATATTACACTGCAGGGGCTGGGGATGATTTCTATATGTGAGGAGACATATTACACTGCAGGGGCTGGGGATGATTTCTATATGTGAGGAGACATATTACACTGCACGGGCTGGGGATGATTTCTATATGTGAGGAGACATATTACACTGCAGGGGCTGGGGATGATTTCTATATGTGAGGAGACATATTACACTTCAGGGGCTGGGGATGATTTCTATATGTGAGGAGACATATTACACTGCAGGGGCTGGGGATGATTTTTATATGTGAGGAGACATATTACACTGCAGGGGCTTGGGATGATTTCTATATGTGAGGAGACATATTACACTGCAGGGGCTGGGGATGATCTCTGTATGTGAGGAGACATATTACACTGCAGGGGCTGGGGATCATTTCTATATGTGTGGAGACATATTACACTGCAGAGGCTGGGGATGATTTCTATATGTGATGGGACATATTACACTGCAGGGGCTGGGGATGATTTCTATATGTGAGGAGACATATTACACTGCAGGGGCTGGGGATGATTTCTAAATGTGAGGGGACATATTACACTGCAGGGGCTGGGGATGATTTCTATATGTGAGGAGACATATTACACTGCAGGGGCTGGGGATGATTTCTATATGTGAGGAGACATATTACACTGCAGGGGCTGGGAATGATTTCTATATGTGAGGAGACATATTACACTGCAGGGGCTGGGGATGATTTCTATATGTGAGGAGACATACTGCACTGCACGGGCTGGGGATGATTTCTATATGTGAGGAGACATATTACACTACAGGGGCTGGGGATGATTTCTATATGTGAGGAGACATATTACACTGCACGGGCTGGGGATGATTTCTATATGTGAGGAGACATATTACACTGCAGGGGCTGGGGATGATTTCTATATGTGAGGAGACATATTACACTTCAGGGGCTGGGGATGATTTCTATATGTGAGGAGACATATTACCCTCCAGGGGCTGGGGATGATTTTTATATGTGAGGAGACATATTACACTGCAGGGGCTTGGGATGATTTCTATATGTGAGGAGACATATTACACTGCAGGGGCTGGGGATGATCTCTGTATGTGAGGAGACATATTACACTGCAGGGGCTGGGGATCATTTCTATATGTGTGGAGACATATTACACTGCAGAGGCTGGGGATGATTTCTATATGTGATGGGACATATTACACTGCAGGGGCTGGGGATGATTTCTATATGTGAGGAGACATATTACACTGCAGGGGCTGGGGATGATTTCTAAATGTGAGGGGACATATTACACTGCAGGGGCTGGGGATGATTTCTATATGTGAGGAGACATATTACACTGCAGGGGCTGGGGATGATTTCTATATGTGAGGAGACATATTACACTGCAGGGGCTGGGGATGATTTCTATATGTGAGGAGACATATTACACTGCAGGGGCTGGGGATGATTTCTAAATGTGAGGGGACATATTACACTGCAGGGGCTGGGGATGATTTCTATATGTGAGGAGACATACTGCACTGCAGGGGCTGGGGATGATTTCTATATGTGAGGAGACGTATTACACTGCAGGGGCTGGGGATGATTTCTATATGTGAGGAGACATATTACACTGCAGGGGCTGGGGATGATTTCTATATGTGAGGAGACATATTACACTGCAGGGGCTTTGGATGATTTCTATATGTGAGGAGACATATTACACTGCAGGGGCTGGGGATGATTTCTATATGTGAGGAGACATATTACACTGCAGGGGCTGGGGATGATTTCTATATGTGAGGAGACATATTACACTGCAGGGGCTGGGGATGATTTCTATATGTGAGGAGACATATTACACTGCAGGGGCTGGGGATGATTTCTATATGTGAGGAGACATATTACACTGCAGGGGCTGGGGATGATTTCTATATGTGAGGAGACATATTACACTGCAGGGGCTGGGGATGATTTCTAAATGTGAGGGGACATATTACACTGCAGGGGCTGGGGATGATTTCTATATGTGAGGAGACATACTGCACTGCAGGGGCTGGGGATGATTTCTATATGTGAGGAGACGTATTACACTGCAGGGGCTGGGGATGATTTCTATATGTGAGGAGACATATTACACTGCAGGGGCTGGGGATGATTTCTATATGTGAGGAGACATATTACACTGCAGGGGCTTTGGATGATTTCTATATGTGAGGAGACATATTACACTGCAGGGGCTGGGGATGATTTCTATATGTGAGGAGACATATTACACTGCAGGGGCTGGGGATGATTTCTATATGTGAGGAGACATATTACACTGCAGGGGCTGGGGATGATTTCTATATGTGAGGAGACATATTACACTGCAGGGGCTGGGGATGATTTCTATATGTGAGGAGACATATTACACTGCAGGGGCTGGGGATGATTTCTATATGTGAGGAGATGTCACGATTCGGCTGGCTGGAGGTGGATCCTCTGTGCCAGAGAGGGATTGGCGTGGACCGTGTTGGTGGACCGGTTCTAAGTTGCTACTGGTATTCACCAGAGCCCGCCGCAAAGCGGGATGGTCTTGCTGCGGCGGTAGCAACCAGGTCGTATCCACCAGCAACGGCTCAACCTCTCTGGCTGCTGAAGATAGGCGCGGTACAAGGGAGTAG
This sequence comes from Hyla sarda, assembly GCF_029499605.1. Classification (NCBI taxonomy): domain Eukaryota; kingdom Metazoa; phylum Chordata; class Amphibia; order Anura; family Hylidae; genus Hyla; species Hyla sarda. The sequence goes on from NC_079191.1 coordinate 238,922,650, forward strand.
ACAAGAGCAAGGTCGGACGTAGCAGAAGGTCAGGGCAGGCAGCAAGGATCGTAGTCAGGGGCAACGGCAGGAGGTCTGGAACACACAAGGAAACACTTTCACTGGCACAATGGCAACAAGATCCGGCGAGGGAGTGCAGGGGAAGTAAGGTATAAGTAGGGAGTGCACAGGTGAACACACTAATTAAGCCTGCTGCGCCAATCAGTGGCGCAGTGGCCCTTTAAATTGCAGAGACCCGGCGCGCGCGCCCTAAGGAGCGGGGCCGCGCGCGCCGGGACAAGAACGACAGGGAACGGGTCAGGTACGGGAGCCGGGATGCGCATCGCGAGCGGGCGCCTCCAGCATCGCGAATCGCATCCCGGCTGAGAGAGATATTGCAGTGCACCCGGTCAGCAGGTCTGACCGGGGCGCTGCAATTGCGAGGATGTTGCGAGCGCTCCGGGGAGGAGCGGGGACCCGGAGCGCTCGGTGTAACAGTACCCCCCCCCTTGGGTCTCCCCCTCTTCTTGGAGCCTGAGAACCTGAGGATAAGACTTTTGTCTAGGATGTTGTCCTCAGGTTCCCAGGATCTCTCTTCTGGGCCGCAGCCTTCCCAATCCACCCAAAATGTTTTTTTTTCCTCTGACCGTCTTGGAGGCCAGGATCTCCTTCACGGAGAAGACGTCAGAAGAACCGGAAACAGGAGTGGGAGAAACAAGTTTGGGAGAGAAGCGGTTAATGATGAGTGGTTTAAGGAGAGAGACATGGAAGGCATTGGGAATACGAAGAGAAGGAGGAAGAAGGAGTTTGTAAGAGACAGGGTTAATCTGGCACAAGACTTTGAAAGGACCAAGATAGCGTGGTCCCAGTTTGTAACTGGGGACACGAAAGCGGACATATTTAGCGGAGAGCCATACCTTGTCTCCGGGAGCAAAAATGGGGGGAGTTCTTCTTTTCTTATCGGCAAATCTTTTCATCCGGGATGAAGCCTGTAAAAGAGAATTTTGGTGTTACGCCGAGCGCTCCGGGTCCCCGCTCCTCCCCGGAGCGCTCGCTACACTCTCCCCGCTGCAGCGCTCCGGTCAGATCCACTGACCCGGGGCGCTGCGATTCCGCTTCCAGCCGGGATGCGATTCGCGATGCGGGTAGCGCCCGCTCGCGATGCGCACCCCGGCTCCCGTACCTGACTCGCTCTCCCTCGGTACTGTCCCGGCGCGCGCGGCCCCGCTCCCTAGGGCGCGCGCGCGCCGGGTCTTTGCGATTTAAAGGGCCACTGCGCCGCTGATTGGCGCAGTGATTCCAATTAGTGTCTTCACCTGTGCACTTCCCTATATCACCTCACTTCCCCTGCACTTCCTTGCCGGATCTTGTTGCCATTGTGCCAGTGAAAGCGTTTCCTTGTGTGTTCCTAGCCTGTGTTCCAGACCTCCTGCCGTTGCCCCTGACTACGATCCTTGCTGCCTGCCCCGACCTTCTGCTACGTCCGACCTTGCTTCTGTCTACTCCCTTGTACCGCGCCTATCTTCAGCAGCCTGAGAGGTGAGCCGTTGCTAGTGGATACGACCTGGTCACTACCGCCGCAGCAAGACCATCCCGCTTTGCGGCTGGCTCTGGTGAAAACCAGTAGTGACTTAGAACCGGTCCACTAGCACGGTCCACGCCAATCCCTCTCTGGCACAGAGGATCCACTACCTGCCAGCCGGCATCGTGACAGTAGATCCGGCCATGGATCCCGCTGAAGTTCCTCTGCCAGTTGTCGCCGACCTCACCACGGTGGTCGCCCAGCAGTCACAACAGATAGCGCAACAAGGCCAACAGCTGTCTCAACTGACCGTTATGCTACAGCAGTTACTACCACAGCTTCAGCAGTCATCTCCTCCGCCAGCTCCTGCACCTCCTCCGCAGCGAGTGGCCGCTCCTGGTCTACGCCTATCCTTGCCGGATAAATTTGATGGGGACTCTAAGTTTTGCCGTGGCTTTCTTTCCCAATGTTCCCTGCATCTGGAGATGATGTCGGACCTGTTTCCCACTGAAAGGTCTAAGGTGGCTTTCGTAGTCAGCCTTCTGTCTGGAAAAGCCCTGTCTTGGGCCACACCGCTCTGGGACCGCAATGACCCCGTCACTGCCTCCGTACACTCCTTCTTCTCGGAAATCCGAAGTGTCTTTGAGGAACCTGCCCGAGCCTCTTCTGCTGAGACTGCCCTGTTGAACCTGGTCCAGGGTAATTCTTCCGTTGGCGAGTATGCCGTACAATTCCGTACTCTTGCTTCAGAATTATCCTGGAACAATGAGGCCCTCTGCGCGACCTTTAAAAATGGCCTATCCAGCAACATTAAAGATGTTCTGGCCGCACGAGAAATGCCTGCTAATCTTCATGAACTTATTCACCTAGCCACTCGCATTGACATGCGTTTTTCCGAAAGGCGTCAGGAGCTCCGCCAAGATATGGACTCTGTTCGCACGAGGCGTTTCTTCTCCTCGGCTCCTCTCTCCTCTGGTCCCCTGCAATCTGTTCCTGTGCCTCCCGCCGTGGAGGCTATGCAGGTCGACCGGTCTCGCCTGACACCTCAAGAGAGGACACGACGCCGCATGGAGAACCTCTGCCTGTACTGTGCTAGTACCGAACACTTCCTGAGGGATTGTCCTATCCGTCCTCCCCGCCTGGAAAGACGTACGCTGACTCCGCACAAAGGTGAGACAATCCTTGATGTCTACTCTGCTTCTCCACGTCTTACTGTGCCTGTGCGGATGTCTGCCTCTGCCTTATCCTTCTCTACTGTGGCCTTCTTGGACTCTGGATCTGCAGGGAATTTTATTTTGGCCTCTCTCGTCAACAGGTTCAACATCCCAGTGACCAGTCTCGCCAGACCCCTTTACATCAATTGTGTAAACAATGAAAGATTGGACTGTACCATACGTTTCCGCACGGAGCCCCTTCTAATGAGCATCGGATCTCATCACGAGAGGATTGAACTTTTGGTCCTCCCCAATTGCACCTCGGAAATTCTCCTTGGACTTCCCTGGCTTCAACTTCATTCCCCAACCCTGGATTGGTCCACTGGGGAGATCAAGAGTTGGGGGCCCTCTTGTTCCAAGGACTGTCTAAAACCGGTTCCCAGTAACCCTTGCCGTGACTCTGTGGTTCCTCCAGTAACCGGTCTCCCTAAGGCCTATATGGACTTCGCGGATGTTTTCTGCAAAAAACAAGCGGAGACTCTACCTCCTCACAGGCCTTATGATTGTCCTATCGACCTCCTCCCGGGCACTACTCCACCCCGGGGCAGAATTTATCCTCTCTCTGCCCCAGAGACTCTTGCCATGTCTGAATACGTCCAGGAAAATTTAAAAAAGGGCTTTATCCGTAAATCCTCCTCTCCTGCCGGAGCCGGATTTTTCTTTGTGTCCAAAAAAGATGGCTCCCTACGTCCTTGCATTGACTACCGCGGTCTTAATAAAATCACGGTTAAGAACCGCTACCCCCTACCCCTCATCTCTGAACTCTTTGATCGCCTCCAAGGTGCCCACATCTTTACTAAATTGGACTTAAGAGGCGCCTATAACCTCATCCGCATCAGAGAGGGGGATGAGTGGAAAACAGCATTTAACACCAGAGATGGACACTTTGAGTATCTGGTCATGCCCTTTGGCCTGTGCAACGCCCCTGCTGTCTTCCAAGACTTTGTTAATGAAATTTTTCGTGATCTGTTATACTCCTGTGTTGTTGTATATCTGGATGATATCCTAATTTTTTCGGCCAATCTAGAAGAACACCGCCAGCATGTCCGTATGGTTCTTCAGAGACTTCGTGACAATCAACTCTATGCTAAAATTGAGAAATGTCTGTTTGAATGCCAATCTCTTCCTTTTCTAGGATATTTGGTCTCTGGCCAGGGACTACAAATGGATCCAGACAAACTCTCTGCCGTCTTAGATTGGCCACGCCCCTCCGGACTCCGTGCTATCCAACGCTTTTTGGGGTTCGCCAATTATTACAGGCAATTTATTCCACATTTTTCTACCCTTGTGGCTCCTATCGTGGCTTTAACCAAAAAAAATGCCGATCCCAAGTCCTGGCCTCCTCAAGCGGAAGACGCCTTTAAACGACTCAAGTCTGCCTTTTCTTCGGCTCCCGTGCTCTCCAGACCTGACCCTTCCAAACCCTTCCTACTGGAGGTTGATGCCTCCTCAGTGGGAGCTGGAGCTGTTCTTCTACAGAAAAATTCTTCCGGGCATGCCGTCACTTGTGGTTTTTTTTCTAGGACCTTCTCTCCGGCGGAGAGGAACTACTCCATCGGGGATCGAGAGCTTCTAGCCATTAAATTAGCACTTGAGGAATGGAGGCATCTGCTGGAGGGATCAAGATTTCCAGTTATTATTTACACCGACCACAAGAACCTCTCCTACCTCCAGTCTGCCCAACGGCTGAATCCTCGCCAGGCCCGGTGGTCTCTGTTCTTTGCCCGGTTTAATTTTGAGATTCACTTTCGTCCTGCCGATAAGAACATTAGGGCCGATGCTCTCTCTCGTTCCTCGGATGCCTCAGAAGTTGAACTCTCTCCGCAACACATCATTCCACCTGACTGCCTGATCTCCACTTCTCCTGCCTTCATCAGGCAAACTCCTCCAGGAAAGACCTTTGTTTCTCCACGCCAACGCCTCGGAATTCTCAAATGGGGTCACTCCTCCCATCTCGCAGGTCATGTGGGCATCAAGAAATCTCTGCAACTCATCTCCCGCTTCTATTGGTGGCCGACTCTGGAGACGGATGTTGTGGACTTTGTGCGAGCCTGCACTATCTGTGCCCGGGATAAGACTCCTCGCCAGAAGCCCGCTGGTTTTCTTCATCCCCTGCCTGTCCCCGAACAGCCTTGGTCTCTGATTGGTATGGATTTTATTACTGATTTACCCCCTTCCCGTGGCAACACTGTTATTTGGGTGGTCGTTGATCGATTCTCCAAAATGGCACATTTCATCCCTCTTCCTGGTCTTCCTTCAGCGCCTCAGTTGGCTAAACAATTTTTTGTACACATTTTTCGTCTTCACGGGTTGCCTACGCAGATCGTCTCGGATAGAGGTGTCCAATTCGTGTCTAAATTCTGGAGGGCTCTCTGTAAACAACTCAAGATTAAATTACATTTTTCTTCTGCATATCATCCCCAGTCCAATGGACAAGTAGAAAGAATTAACCAGGTCTTGGGTGATTATTTGCGACATTTTGTTTCCTCCCGCCAGGATGACTGGGCAGATCTCCTTCCATGGGCCGAATTCTCGTATAACTTCAGAGTCTCTGAATCTTCCTCCAAATCCCCATTTTTCGTGGTGTACGGCCGTCACCCTCTTCCCCCCCTCCCTACCCCCTTGCCCTCTGGTCTACCCGCTGTGGATGAAATTTCTCGTGACCTTTCCATCATATGGAGAGAGACCCAAAATTCTCTCTTACAGGCTTCATCACGCATGAAGAAGTTCGCAGATAAGAAAAGAAGAGCTCCTCCCGTTTTTTCCCCTGGAGACAAGGTATGGCTCTCCGCTAAATATGTCCGCTTCCGTGTCCCTAGCTACAAGTTGGGACCACGCTATCTTGGTCCTTTCAAAGTTTTGTGTCAAATTAATCCTGTCTCTTCTTAAACCACTCATCCTCAACCGTTTTTCTCCCAAATCTGTTCCTCCCACTCCTGTTTCCGGCTCCTCGGACATCTTCTCTGTCAAAGAGATCTTAGCCTCTAAAAAGGTCAGAGGGAAAACTTTTTTTTTAGTGGACTGGGAGGGTTGTGGCCCTGAAGAGAGATCCTGGGAACCTGAGGACAACATCCTAGACAAAAGTCTGCTCCTCAGGTTCTCAGGCTCTAAGAAGAGGGGGAGACCCAAGGGGGGGGGTACTGTTACGCCGAGCGCTCCGGGTCCCCGCTCCTCCCCGGAGCGCTCGCTACACTCTCCCCGCTGCAGCGCTCCGGTCAGATCCACTGACCCGGGGCGCTGCGATTCCGCTTCCAGCCGGGATGCGATTCGCGATGCGGGTAGCGCCCGCTCGCGATGCGCACCCCGGCTCCCGTACCTGACTCGCTCTCCCTCGGTCCTGTCCCGGCGCGCGCGGCCCCGCTCCCTAGGGCGCGCGCGCCGGGTCTTTGCGATTTAAAGGGCCACTGCGCCGCTGATTGGCGCAGTGATTCCAATTAGTGTCTTCACCTGTGCACTTCCCTATATCACCTCACTTCCCCTGCACTTCCTTGCCGGATCTTGTTGCCATTGTGCCAGTGAAAGCGTTTCCTTGTGTGTTCCTAGCCTGTGTTCCAGACCTCCTGCCGTTGCCCCTGACTACGATCCTTGCTGCCTGCCCCGACCTTCTGCTACGTCCGACCTTGCTTCTGTCTACTCCCTTGTACCGCGCCTATCTTCAGCAGCCTGAGAGGTGAGCCGTTGCTAGTGGATACGACCTGGTCACTACCGCCGCAGCAAGACCATCCCGCTTTGCGGCGGGCTCTGGTGAAAACCAGTAGTGACTTAGAACCGGTCCACTAGCACGGTCCACGCCAATCCCTCTCTGGCACAGAGGATCCACTACCTGCCAGCCGGCATCGTGACATTTGGGTCTCTTTCCATATGGTGGAAAGATCATGAGTCACTTCATCCACAGCGGGCAAACCAGAGGGCAAGGGAGTAGGGAGGGGGGGAAGAGGGTGACGGCCGTACACCACGAAAAATGGGGACTTAGCAGAAGATTCGGAGATTCTGAAGTTGTATGAGAATTCGGCCCATGGTAGAAGATCTGCCCAGTCATCCTGGCGGGAGGAAACAAAATGCCGTAAATAGTCACCCAGGACCTGATTAATTCTTTCTACTTGCCCATTGGATTGGGGATGATAAGAAGAAGAGAAGTTTAATTTAATCTTGAGCTGTTTACAGAGGGCCCTCCAGAATTTAGACACGAATTGGACGCCTCTATCCGAGACGATCTGCGTGGGCAAACCGTGAAGGCGAAAAATGTGTACAAAAAATTGCTTTGCCAACTAAGGCACTGAAGGAAGACCAGGAAGAGGAATAAAATGTGCCATCTTGGAAAATCGATCAACGACCACCCAAACAACTGTGTTGCCACGGGATGGGGGCAAGTCTGTAATAAAGTCCATACCAATCAGTGACCAAGGCTGTTCGGGGACAGGCAGAGGATGAAGGAGGCCAGCAGGCTTCTGGCGAGGAGTCTTATCCCGGGCACAGACAGTACAGGCCCGCACAAAATCAACAACATCCGTCTCCAGAGTCGGCCACCAATAAAAACAAGAGATGAGTTGCAAGGATTTTTTGATGCCCGCATGGCCTGCGAGGTGGGAGGAGTGTCCCCATTTGAGAATCCCGAGATGCTGGCGTGGAGAAACGAAGGTCTTCCCTGGAGGAGTTTGCCTGATGGAGGCTGGAGAAGTGGAGATCAGACAGTCAGGAGGAATGATGTGCTGCGGAGACAGCTCTACTTCAGAGGCATCCGAGGAACGAGAGAGGGCATCGGCCCTAATGTTCTTGTCGGCAGGGCGAAAATGAATTTCAAAGTTAAAACAGGCAAAGAACAACGACCACCTGGCCTGGCGAGGGTTCAGACGTTGGGCAGACTGGAGATAGGAGAGATTCTTGTGATCAGTGTATATGATAACTGGAAATTTTGATCCCTCCAGCAGATGCCTCCATTCCTCAAGCGCCAATTTAATGGCCAGTAGTTCTCGATCCCCGATGGAGTAGTTTCTCTCCGCCGGAGAGAAGGTCCTAGAAAAAAACCCACAAGTAACAGCATGCCCGGAAGAATTTTTTTGTAGAAGGACAGCTCCAGCTCCCACTGAGGAGGCATCTACCTCCAATAGGAAAGGTTTAGATGGGTCAGGTCTGGAGAGCACGGGAGCAGAAGGAAAGGCAGACTTGAGATGTTTAAATGCGTCTTCCGCTTGGGGAGACCAGGACTTGGGATTGGCATTTTTCTTGGTTAAAGCCACGATAGGAGCCACAATAGTGGAAAAGTGTGGAATAAATTGTCTGTAATAATTGGCGAAGCCCAAAAAACGTTGGATAGCACGGAGTCCGGAGGGGCGTGGTCAATCTAATACAGCAGCTAGCTTATCTGGGTCCATTTGTAGTCCCTGGCCAGAGACCAAGTATCCTAGGAAAGGAAGAGATTGACATTCAAAGAGACATTTCTCCATTTTGGCATAAAGTTGATTGTCTCGAAGTCTCTGAAGAACCATGCGGACATGCTGGCGGTGTTCTTCTAAGTTGGCAGAAAAAATCAGAATATCGTCCAGATAAACCACAACACAAGAATATAAGAGATCACGAAAAATTTCATTAACAAAGTCTTGGAAGACGGCAGGGGCGTTGCACAGGCCAAAGGGCATGACCAGATACTCAAAGTGTCCATCTCTGGTGTTAAATGCAGTCTTCCATTCGTCCCCCTCCCTGATGCGGATGAGATTATAAGCACCTCTTAAGTCCAGTTTGGTAAAGATGTGGGCACCTTGTAGGCGATCAAAGAGTTCCGAGATAAGAGGTAAGGGGTAGCGTTTTTTTACCGTGATTTTATGAAGTCCGCGGTAATCAATGCAAGGACGTAGGGAGCCATCTTTTTTGGACACAAAAAAAAATCCAGCTCCGGCAGGAGAGGAGGATTTGCGGATAAACCCCTTTTTTAAATTTTCCTGGATGTACTCTGACATGGCAAGAGTCTCTGGAGCAGACAGAGGATAGATTCTGCCCCGGGGTGGAGTAGTACCCGGGAGGAGGTCAATAGGACAGTCATAAGGCCTGTGAGGAGGTAAAGTCTCAGCTTGCTTTTTGCAAAACACGTCAGCATAGTCCATATAAGCCTTAGGAAGACCGGGTACAGGGGGAACCACAGGGTCACGGCAGGGAGTACTGGGAACCGGTTTAAGACAGTCCTTGAGACAAGAAGTACCCCAGTTCTTGATTTCTCCTGTGGACCAATCAAGGGTTGGGGAATGGCGTTGAAGCCACGGTAATCCAAGAAGAATTTCGGAAGTGCAGTTGGAGAGGACCAAAAATGCAATTTTTTCGTGATGAGGTCCGATGCACATTAGGAGAGGTTCCGTGCGGTAACGCACGGTACAGTCCAATCTTTCATTCTTAACAGAATTGATGTAGAGGGGTCTGGCGAGACTGGTCACCGGGATGTTGAACCTGTTGATGAGAGAGGCCAAAATAAAATTTCCTGCAGATCCGGAATCCAAGAAGGCCATAGCAGAGAAGGAGAAGGTAGAGGAAGATATCCGCACAGGCACAGTAAGGCGTGGAGAAGCAGAGTTGACATCAAGAACTGTTTCACCTTTGTGCGGAATCAGCGTACGTCTTTCCAGGCGGGGAGGGCGGATAGGACAATCCTTCAAGAAGTGTTCGTTACCGGCACAGTACAGGCACAGATTCTCCATGCGGCGTCGTGTCCTCTCTTGAGGTGTCAAGCGAGACCGGTCAACTTGCATAGCCTCCACGGCGGGAGGCACAGGAACGGATTGCAGAGGACCAGAGGAGAGAGGAGCCGGGAAGAAAAAACGCCTCGTGTGAACAAAGTCCATATCCTGGCGGAGCTCCTGACGCCTTTCGGAAAAACGCATGTCAATGCGGGTGGCCAGATGAATAAGTTCATGCAGGTTAGCAGGAATTTCTCGTGCGGCCAGCACATCTTTAATGTTGCTGGATAGGCCTTTTTTAAAGGTCGCGCAGAGGGCCTCATTATTCCAGGATAATTCGGAGGCAAGAGTACGGAATTGGATGGCGTACTCGCCAACAGAAGAATTACCCTGGACCAGGTTCAGCAGGGCAGTCTCAGCAGAAGAGGCTCGGGCAGGTTCCTCAAAGACACTTCGAATCTCCGTGAAGAAGGAGTGTACAGAGGCAGTGACAGGGTAATTGCGGTCCCAGAGCGGTGTGGCCCATGACAGAGCTTTCCCAGACAGAAGGCTGACTACGAAAGCCACCTTAGACCTTTCAGTAGGAAACTGGTCCGACATCATCTCCAAGTGCAGGGAACATTGCGAAAGAAAGCCACGGCAAAACTTAGAGTCCTCATCAAATTTATCCGGCAAGGATAATCGTAGGCTGGAAGCGGCCACTCGCTGCGGAGGAGGTGCAGGAGCTGGCGGAGGAGATTGTTGCTGGAGTTGTGGTAGTAGCTGCTGTAGCATCACGGTCAGTTGAGACAGCTGGTGGCCTTGTTGCGCTATCTGTTGCGACTGCTGGGCGACCACCGTGGTGAGGTCGGCGACAACTGGCAGTGGGACATCAGCGGGATCCATGGCCGGATCTACTGTCACGATTCGGCTGGCTGGAGGTGGATCCTCTGTGCCAGAGAGGGATTGGCGTGGACCGTGTTGGTGGACCGGTTCTAAGTTGCTACTGGTATTCACCAGAGCCCGCCGCAAAGCGGGATGGTCTTGCTGCGGCGGTAGCAACCAGGTCGTATCCACCAGCAACGGCTCAACCTCTCTGGCTGCTGAAGATAGGCGCGGTACAAGGGAGTAGACAAGAGCAAGGTCGGACGTAGCAGAAGGTCAGGGCAGGCAGCAAGGATCGTAGTCAGGGGCAACGGCAGGAGGTCTGGAACACAGGCTAGGAACACACAAGGAAACGCTTTCACTGGCACAATGGCAACAAGATCCGGCGAGGGAGTGCAGGGGAAGTGAGGTATAAGTAGGGAGTGCACAGGTGAACACACTAATTAAGCCTGCTGCGCCAATCAGTGGCGCAGTGGCCCTTTAAATTGCAGAGACCCGGCGCGCGCGCGCGCGCCCTAAGGAGCGGGGCCGCGCGCGCCGGGACAAGACCAACGGGGAACGGGTCAGGTACGGGAGCCAGGATGCGCATCCCGGCTGAGAGAGATATTGCAGCGCACCCGGTCAGCAGGTCTGACCGGGGCGCTGCAATTGCAAGGATGTTGCGAGCGCTCCGGGGAGGAGCGGGGACCCGGAGCGCTCGGCGTAACAGGAGACATATTGCACTGCAGGGGCTAGGGATGATTTCTATATGTGAGGAGACATATTACACTGCAGGGGCTGGTGGTGATTTCTATATGTGAGGAGACATATTACACTGCAGGGGCTGGGGATGATTTCTATATGTGAGGAGACATATTACACTGCAGGGGCTGGTGGTGTATAGACTACAGGGAATAAATATCATACTAGGGAGGATTTCTATATGTGAGGAGACATATTACACTGCAGGGGCTGGGGATGATTTCTATATGTGAGGAGACATATTACACTGCAGGGGCTGGGGATGATTTCTATATGTGAGGAGACATATTACACTGCAGGGGCTGGGGATGATTTCTATATGTGAGGAGACATATTACACTGCAGGGGCTGGGGATGATTTCTATATGTGAGGGGACATTTTACACTGCAGGGGCTGGTGGTGTATAGACTAAGGGGAATAAATATCATACTAGGGAGGATTTCTATATGTGAGGAGACATATTACACTGCAGGGGCTGGGGATGATTTCTTTATGTGAGGAGACATGTTACACTGCAGGGGCTGGGGATGATTTCTATATGTGAGGAGACATATTACACTGCAGGGGCTGGGGATGAATTCTATATGTGAGGAGACATATTACACTGCAGGGGCTGGGGATGATTTCTATATGTGAGGAGACATATTACACTGCAGGAGCTGGGGATGATTTCTATATGTGAGGAGACATATTACACTGCAGGGGCTGGGGATGATTTCTATATGTGAGGAGACATATTACACTGCTGGGGCTGGTGGTGTATAGACTACAGGGAATAAATATCATACTAGGGAGGATTTCTATATGTGAGGAGACATATTACACTGCAGGGGCTGGGGATGATTTCTATATGTGAGGAGACATATTACACTGCAGGGGCTGGGGATGAATTCTATATGTGAGGAGACATATTACACTGCAGGGGCTGGGGATGATTTCTATATGTGAGGAGACATATTACACTGCAGGGGCTGGGGATGATTTCTATATGTGAGGAGACATATTACACTGCAGGGGCTGGTGGTGTATAGACTACAGGGAATAAATATCATACTAGGGAGGATTTCTATATGTGAGGAGACATATTACACTGCAGGGGCTGGGGATGATTTCTATATGTGAGGAGACATATTACACTGCAGGGGCTGGGGATGATTTCTATATGTGAGGAGACATATTACACTGCAGGGGCTGGGGATGATTTCTATATGTGAGGGGACATTTTACACTGCAGGGGCTGGTGGTGTATAGACTACAGGGAATAAATATCATACTAGGGAGGATTTCTATATGTGAGGAGACATATTACCCTGCAGGGGCTGGGGATGATTTCTATATGTGAGGAGACATATTACACTGCAGGGGCTGGGGATGATTTCTATATGTGAGGAGACATGTTACACTGCAGGGGCTGGGGATGATTTCTATATGTGAGGGGACATTTTACACTGCAGGGGCTGGTGGTGTATAGACTACAGGGAATAAATATCATACTAGGGAGGATTTCTATATGTGAGGAGACATATTACCCTGCAGGGGCTGGGGATGATTTCTATATGTGAGGAAACATATTACACTGCAGGGGCTGGGGATGATTTCTATATGTGAGGAGACATATTACACTGCAGGGGCTGGGGATGACTTCTATATGTGAGGGGACATATTACACTGCAGGGGCTCGGGATGATTTCTATATGTGAGGAGACATATTACACTGCAGGGGCTGGGGATGATTTCTATATGTGAGGAGACATATTACACTGCAGGGGCTGGTGGTGTATAGACTACAGGGAATAAATATCATACTGGGGATGATTTCTATATGTGAGGAGACATATTACACTGCAGGGGCTGAGGATGATTTCTATATGTGAGGAGACATATTACACTGCAGGGGCTGGGGATGATTTCTATATGTGAGGGGACATATTACACTGCAGGGGCTGGCGGTGTATAGACTACAGGGAATAAATATCATACTAGGGAGGATTTCTATATGTGAGGAGACATATTACACTGCAGGGGCTGGGGATGATTTCTATATGTGAGGAGACATATTACACTGCAGGGGCTGGGGATGATTTCTATATGTGAGGGGACATATTACACTGCAGGGGCTGGGGATGATTTCTATATGTGAGGAGACATATTACACGGCAGGGGCTGGGGATGATTTCTATATGTGAGGAGACATATTACACTGCAGGGGCTGGGGATGATTTCTATATGTGAGGAGACATATTACACTGCAGGGGCTGGGGATGATTTCTATATGTGAGGAAACCTATTACACTGCAGGGGCTGGGGATGATTTCTATATGTGAGGAGACATATTACACTGCAGGGGCTGGGGATGATTTCTATATGTGAGGGGACATATTACACTGCAGGGGCTGGTGGTGTATAGACTACAGGGAATAGATAGAATACTGGGGATGATTTCTATATGTGAGGAAACATATTACACTGCAGGGGCTGGTGGTGTATAGACTACAGGGAATAAATATCATACTAGGGAGGATTTCTATATGTGAGGAGACATATTACACTGCAGGGGCTGGTGGTGTATAGACTACAGGGAATAAATATCATACTAGGGAGGATTTCTATATGTGAGGAGACATATTACACTGCAGGGGCTGGGGATGATTTCTATATGTGAGGAGACATATTACACTGCAGGGGCTGGGGATGATTTCTTTATGTGAGGAGACATATTACACTGCAGGGGCTGGGGATGATTTCTATATGTGAGGGGACATATTACACTGCAGGGGCTGGGGATGATTTCTATATGTGAGGGGACATATTACACTGCAGGGGCTGATGGTGTATAGACTACAGGGAATAAATATCATACTAGGGATGATTTCTATATGTAAGGAGACATACTGCACTGCAGGGGCTGGTGGTGTATAGACTACAGGGAATAAATATCATACTAGGGAGGATTTCTATATGTGAGGAGACATATTACACTGCAGGGGCTGGGGATGATCTCTATATGTGAGGAGACATATTACACTGCAGGGGCTGGGGATGATTTCTATATGTGAGGAGACATATTACACTGCAGGGGCTGGGGATGATTTCTATATGTGAGGAGACATATTACACTGTAGGGGCTGGGAATGATTTCTATATGTGAGGGGACATATTACACTGCAGGGGCTGGGGATGATTTCTATATGTGAGGAGACATATTACACTGCAGTGGCTGTGGATGATTTCTATATGTGAGGAGACATATTACACTGCAGGGGCTGGGGATGATTTCTATATGTGAGGAGACATTACACTGTAGGGGCTGGGAATGATTTCTATATGTGAGGGGACATATTACACTGCAGGGGCTGGGGATGATTTCCATATGTGAGGAGACATATTACACTGCAGGGGCTGGGGATGATTTCTATATGTGAGGGGACATATTACACTGCAGGGGCTGGTGGTGTATAGACTACAGGGAATAAATATCATACTAGGGAGGATTTCTATATGTGAGGAGACATATTACACTGCAGGGGCTGGTGGTGTATAGACTACAGGGAATAAATATCATACTAGGGAGGATTTCTATATGTGAGGAGACATATTACACTGCAGGGGCTGGGGATGATTTCTATATGCGAGGAGACATATTACACTGCAGGGGCTGGGGATGATTTCTATATGTGAGGGGACATATTACACTGCAGGGGCTGGGGATGATTTCTATATGTGAGGGGACATATTACACTGCAGGGGCTGATGGTGTATAGACTACAGGGAATAAATATCATACTAGGGATGATTTCTATATGTAAGGAGACATACTGCACTGCAGGGGCTGGTGGTGTATAGACTACAGGGAATAAATATCATACTAGGGAGGATTTCTATATGTGAGGAGACATATTACACTGCAGGGGCTGGTGGTGTATAGACTACAGGGAATAAATATCATACTAGGGAGGATTTCTATATGTGAGGAGACATATTACACTGCAGGGGCTGGGGATGATCTCTATATGTGAGGAGACATTACACTGCAGGGGCTGGGGATGATTTCTATATGTGAGGAGACATATTACACTGCAGGGGCTGTGGATGATTTCTATATGTGAGGAGACATATTACACTGCAGGGGCTGGGGATGATTTCTATATGTGAGGGGACATATTACACTGCAGGGGCTGGTGGTGTATAGACTACAGGGAATAAATATCATACTAGGGAGGATTTCTATATGTGAGGAGACATATTACACTGCAGGGGCTGGTGGTGTATAGACTACAGGGAATAAATATCATACTAGGGAGGATTTCTATATGTGAGGAGACATATTACACTGCAGGGGCTGGGGATGATTTCTATATGTGAGGAGACATATTACACTGCAGGGGCTGGGGATGATTTCTATATGTGAGGAGACATATTACACTGCAGGGGCTGGGGATGATTTCTATATGTGAGGGGACATATTACACTGCAGGGGCTGGGGATGATTTCTATATGTGAGGGGACATATTACACTGCAGGGGCTGATGGTGTATAGACTACAGGGAATAAATATCATACTAGGGATGATTTCTATATGTAAGGAGACATACTGCACTGCAGGGGCTGGTGGTGTATAGACTACAGGGAATAAATATCATACTAGGGAGGATTTCTATATGTAAGGAGACATACTGCACTGCAGGGGCTGGTGGTGTATAGACTACAGGGAAGAAATATCATATTGGGGATGATTTCTATATGTGAGGAGACATATTACACTGCAGGGGCTGGGGAAGATTTCTATATGTGAGGAGACATATTACACTGCAGGGGCTGGGGATGATTTCTATATGTCAGGAGACATATTGCACTGCAGGGGCTGGGGATGATTTCAATATTTGAGGAGACATATTACACTGCAGGGGCTGGCGGTGTATAGACTACAGGGAATAAATATCATTCTAGGGAGGATTTCTATATGTGAGGAGACATATTACACTGTAGGGGCTGGGGATGATTTCTATATGTGAGGAGACATATTACACTGCAGGGGCTGGGGATGATTTCTATATGTGAGGAGACATATTACACTGCAGGGGCTGGGGATGATTTCTATATGTGAGGAGACATATTACACTGCAGGGGCTGGGGATGATTTCTATATGTGAGGAGATATATTACACTGCACGGGCTGGGGATGATTTCTATATGTGAGGAGACATATTACACTGCAGGGGCTGGGGATGATTTTTATATGTGAGGAGACATATTACACTGCAGGGGCTGGGGATGATTTCTATATGTGAGGAGACATATTACACTGCAGGGGCTGGGGATGATTTCTATATGTGAGGAGACATATTACACTGCAGGGGCTGGGGATGATTTCTATATGTGAGGGGACATATTACACTGCAGGGGCTGGGGATGATTTCTATATGTGAGGAGACATATTACACTGTAGGGACTGGGAATGATTTCTATATGTGAGGGGACATATTACACTGCAGGGGCTGGGGATGATTTCCATATGTGAGGAGACATATTACACTGCAGGGGCTGGGGATGATTTCTATATGTGAGGAGACATATTATACTGCAGGGGCTGGGGATCATTTCTATATGTGAGGAGACATATTACACTGCAGGGGCTGGTGGTGTATAGACTACAGGGAATAAATATCATACTAGGGAGGATTTCTATATGTGAGGAGACATATTACACTGCAGGGGCTGGTGGTGTATAGACTACAGGAAATAAATATCATACTAGGGAGGATTTCTATATGTGAGGAGACATGTTACACTGCAGGGGCTGGGGATGATTTCTATATGCGAGGAGACATATTACACTGCAGGGGCTGGGGATGATTTCTATATGTGAGGAGACATATTACACTGCAGGGGCTGGGGATGATTTCTATATGTGAGGAGACATATTACACTGCAGGGGCTGGGGATGATTTCTATATGTGAGGAGACATATTACACTGCAGGAGCTGGTGATGATTTCTATATGTGAGGAGACATATTACACTGCAGGGGCTGGGGATGATTTCTATATGTGAGGGGACATATTACACTGCAGGGGCTGGCGGTGTATAGACTACAGGGAATAAATATCATACTAGGGAGGATTTCTATATGTGAGGAGACATATTACACTGCAGGGGCTGGGGATGATTTCTATATGTGAGGAGACATATTACACTGCAGGGGCTGGGGATGATTTCTATATGTGAGGAGACATATTACACTGCAGGGGCTGGGGATGATTTCTATATGTGAGGAGACATATTACACGTCAGGAGCTGGGGATGATTTCTATATGTGAGGAGACATATTACACTGCAGGGGCTGGGGATGATTTCTATATGTGAGGAGACATATTACACTGCAGGGGCTGGGGATGATTTCTATATGTGAGGAAACCTATTACACTGCAGGGGCTGGGGATGATTTCTATATGTGAGGAGACATATTACACTGCAGGGGCTGGGGATGATTTCTATATGTGAGGGGACATATTACACTGCAGGGGCTGGTGGTGTATAGACTACAGGGAATAGATAGAATACTGGGGATGATTTCTATATGTGAGGAGACATATTACACTGCAGGGGCTGGTGGTGTATAGACTACAGGGAATAAATATCATACTAGGGAGGATTTCTATATGTGAGGAGACATATTACACTGCAGGGGCTGGTGGTGTATAGACTACAGGGAATAAATATCATACTAGGGAGGATTTCTATATGTGAGGAGACATATTACACTGCAGGGGCTGGGGATGATTTCTATATGTGAGGAGACATATTACACTGCAGGGGCTGGGGATGATTTCTATATGTGAGGAGACATATTACACTGCAGGGGCTGGGGATGATTTCTATATGTGAGGGGACATATTACACTGCAGGGGCTGGGGATGATTTCTATATGTGAGGGGACATATTACACTGCAGGGGCTGATGGTGTATAGACTACAGGGAATAAATATCATACTAGGGATGATTTCTATATGTAAGGAGACATACTGCACTGCAGGGGCTGGTGGTGTATAGACTACAGGGAATAAATATCATACTAGGGAGGATTTCTATATGTGAGGAGACATATTACACTGCAGGGGCTGGGGATGATCTCTATATGTGAGGAGACATATTACACTGCAGGGGCTGGGGATGATTTCTATATGTGAGGAGACATATTACACTGCAGGGGCTGGTGGTGTATAGACTACAGGGAATAAATATCATACTAGGGAGGATTTCTATATGTGAGGAGACATATTACACTGCAGGGGCTGGGGATGATTTCTATATGTGAGGAGACATATTACACTGCAGGGGCTGGGGATGATTTCTATATGTGAGGAGACATATTACACTGCAGGGGCTGGGGATGATTTCTATATGTGAGGGGACATATTACACTGCAGGGGCTGGGGATGATTTCTATATGTGAGGAGACATATTACACTGCAGTGGCTGTGGATGATTTCTATATGTGAGGAGACATATTACACTGCAGGGGCTGGGGATGATTTCTATATGTGAGGAGACATTACACTGTAGGGGCTGGGAATGATTTCTATATGTGAGGGGACATATTACACTGCAGGGGCTGGGGATGATTTCCATATGTGAGGAGACATATTACACTGCAGGGGCTGGGGATGATTTCTATATGTGAGGGGACATATTACACTGCAGGGGCTGGTGGTGTATAGACTACAGGGAATAAATATCATACTAGGGAGGATTTCTATATGTGAGGAGACATATTACACTGCAGGGGCTGGTGGTGTATAGACTACAGGGAATAAATATCATACTAGGGAGGATTTCTATATGTGAGGAGACATATTACACTGCAGGGGCTGGGGATGATTTCTATATGCGAGGAGACATATTACACTGCAGGGGCTGGGGATGATTTCTATATGTGAGGGGACATATTACACTGCAGGGGCTGGGGATGATTTCTATATGTGAGGGGACATATTACACTGCAGGGGCTGATGGTGTATAGACTACAGGGAATAAATATCATACTAGGGATGATTTCTATATGTAAGGAGACATACTGCACTGAAGGGGGCTGGTGGTGTATAGACTACAGGGAATAAATATCATACTAGGGAGGATTTCTATATGTGAGGAGACATATTACACTGCAGGGGCTGGTGGTGTATAGACTACAGGGAATAAATATCATACTAGGGAGGATTTCTATATGTGAGGAGACATATTACACTGCAGGGGCTGGGGATGATCTCTATATGTGAGGAGACATTACACTGCAGGGGCTGGGGATGATTTCTATATGTGAGGAGACATATTACACTGCAGGGGCTGTGGATGATTTCTATATGTGAGGAGACATATTACACTGCAGGGGCTGGGGATGATTTCTATATGTGAGGGGACATATTACACTGCAGGGGCTGATGGTGTATAGACTACAGGGAATAAATATCATACTAGGGATGATTTCTATATGTAAGGAGACATACTGCACTGCAGGGGCTGGTGGTGTATAGACTACAGGGAATAAATATCATACTAGGGAGGATTTCTATATGTGAGGAGACATATTACACTGCAGGGGCTGGGGATGATCTCTATATGTGAGGAGACATATTACACTGCAGGGGCTGGGGATGATTTCTATATGTGAGGAGACATATTACACTGCAGGGGCTGGGGATGATTTCTATATGTGAGGAGACATATTACACTGTAAGGGCTGGGAATGATTTCTATATGTGAGGGGACATATTACACTGCAGGGGCTGGGGATGATTTCCATATGTGAGGAGACATATTACACTGCAGGGGCTGGGGATGATTTCTATATGTGAGGAGACATATTACACTGCAGGGGCTGGGGATGATTTCTATATGTGAGGAGACATATTACACTGCAGGGGCTGGGGATGTTTTCTATATGTGAGGAGACATATTACACTGTAGGGGCTGGGAATGATTTCTATATGTGAGGGGACATATTACACTGCAGGGGCTGGGGATGATTTCCATATGTGAGGAGACATATTACACTGCAGGGGCTGGGGATGATTTCTATATGTGAGGGGACATATTACACTGCAGGGGCTGGGGATGATTTCTATATGTGAGGAGACATATTACACTGTAGGGGCTGGGAATGATTTCTATATGTGAGGGGACATATTACACTGCAGGGGCTGGGGATGATTTCCATATGTGAGGAGACATATTACACTGCAGGGGCTGGGGATGATTTCTATATGTGAGGAGACATATTATACTGCAGGGGCTGGGGATCATTTCTATATGTGAGGAGACATATTACACTGCAGGGGCTGGTGGTGTATAGACTACAGGGAATAAATATCATACTAGGGAGGATTTCTATATGTGAGGAGACATATTACACTGCAGGGGCTGGTGGTGTATAGACTACAGGGAATAAATATCATACTAGGAAGAATTTCTATATGTGAGGAGACATATTACACTGCAGGGGCTGGGGATGATTTCTATATGCGAGGAGACATATTACACTGCAGGGGCTGGGGATGATTTCTATATGTGAGGAGACATATTACACTGCAGGGGCTGGGGATGATTTCTATATGTGAGGAGACATATTACACTGCAGGGGCTGGGGATGATTTCTATATGTGAGGAGACATATTACACTGCAGGGGCTGGGGATGATTTCTATATGTGAGGAGACATATTACACTGCAGGGGCTGGGGATGATTTCTATATGTGAGGAGACATATTACACTGCAGGGGCTGGGGATGATTTCTATATGTGAGGAGACATATTACACTGCAGGGGCTGGGGATGAATTCTATATGTGAGGAGACATATTACACTGCAGGGGCTGGGGATGATTTCTATATGTGAGGAGACATATTACACTGCAGGGGCTGGGGATGATTTCTATATGTGAGGAGACATATTACACTGCAGGGGCTGGGGATGATTTCTATATGTGAGGAGACATATTACACTGCAGGGGCTGGGGATGATTTCTATATGTGAGGGGACATATTACACTGCAGAGGCTGGTGGTGTATAGACTACAGGGAATAAATATCATACTGGGGAGGATTTCTATATGTGAGGGGACATATTACACTGCAGGGGCTGGGGATGATTTCTATATGTGAGGGGACATATTACACTGCAGGGGCTGATGGTGTATAGACTACAGGGAATAAATATCATACTAGGGATGATTTCTATATGTGAGGAGACATATTACACTGCAGGGGCTGGTGGTGTATAGACTACAGGGAATAAATATCATACTAGGGAGGATTTCTATATGTGAGGAGACATATTACACTGCAGGGGCTGGTGGTGTATAGACTACAGGAAATAAATATCATACTAGGGAGGATTTCTATATGTGAGGAGACATATTACACTGCAGGGGCTGGTGGTGTATAGACTACAGGAAATAAATATCATACTAGGGAGGATTTCTATATGTGAGGAGACATATTACACTGCAGGGGCTGGGGATGATCTCTATATGTGAGGAGACATATTACACTGCAGAGGCTGGGGATGATTTCTATATGTGAGGAGACATATTACACTGCAGGGGCTGGTGGTGTATAGACTACAGGGAATAAATATCATACTAGGGAGGATTTCTATATGTGAGGAGACATATTACACTGCAGGGGCTGGGGATGATTTCTATATGTGAGGAGACATATTACACTGCAGGGGCTGGGGATGATTTCTATATGTGAGGGGACATATTACACTGCAGGGGCTGGGGATGATTTCTATATGTGAGGGGACATATTACACTGCAGGGGCTGGGGATGATTTCTATATGTGAGGAGACATATTGCACTGCACGGGCTGGGGATGATTTCTATATGTGAGGAGACATATTACACTGCACGGGCTGGGGATGATTTCTATATGTGAGGAGACATATTACACTGCAGGGGCTGGGGATGATTTCTATATGTGAGGAGACATATTACACTGCAGGGGCTGGGGATGATTTCTATATGTGAGGAGACATATTACACTGCAGGGGCTGGGGATGATTTCTATATGTGAGGAGACATATTACACTGCAGGGGCTGGGGATGATTTCTATATGTGAGGAGACATATTACACTGCAGGGGCTGGGGATGATTTCTATATGTGAGGAGACATATTACACTGCAGGGGCTGGGAATGATTTCTATATGTGAGGGGACATATTACACTGCAGAGGCTGGTGGTGTATAGACTACAGGGAATAAATATCATACTGGGGAGGATTTCTATATGTGAGGAGACATATTACACTGCAGGGGCTGGGGATGATTTCTATATGTGAGGAGACATATTACACTGCAGGGGCTGGGGATGATTTCTATATGTGAGGAGACATACTGCACTGCACGGGCTGGGGATGATTTCTATATGTGAGGAGACATATTACACTGCAGGGGCTGGGGATGATTTCTATATGTGAGGGGACATATTACACTGCAGGGGCTGATGGTGTATAGACTACAGGGAATAAATATCATACTAGGGAGGATTTCTATATGTGAGGAGACATATTACACTGCAGGGGCTGGTGGTGTATAGACTACAGGGAATAAATATCATACTAGGGAGGATTTGTATATGTGAGGAGACATATTACACTGCAGGGGCTGGGGATGATCTCTATATGTGAGGAGACATATTACACTGCAGGGGCTGGGGATGATTTCTATATGTGAGGAGACATATTACACTGCAGGGGCTGGGGATGATCTCTATATGTGAGGAGACATATTACACTGCAGAGGCTGGGGATGATTTCTATATGTGAGGAGACATATTACACTGCAGGGGCTGGTGGTGTATAGACTACAGGGAATAAATATCATACTAGGGAGGATTTCTATATGTGAGGAGACATATTACACTGCAGGGGCTGGGAATGATTTCTATATGTGAGGAGACATATTACACTGCAGGGGCTGGGGATGATTTCTATATGTGAGGGGACATATTACACTGCAGGGGCTGGGGATGATTTCTATATGTGAGGGGACATATTACACTGCAGGGGCTGGGGATGATTTCTATATGTGAGGAGACATATTGCACTGCACGGGCTGGGGATGATTTCTATATGTGAGGAGACATATTACACTGCACGGGCTGGGGATGATTTCTATATGTGAGGAGACATATTACACTGCAGGGGCTGGGGATGATTTCTATATGTGAGGGGACATATTACACTGCACGGGCAGGGGATGATTTCTATATGTGAGGAGACATATTACACTGCAGGGGCTGGGGATGATTTCTATATGTGAGGAGACATATTACACTGCAGGGGCTGGGGATGATTTCTATATGTGAGGAGACATATTACACTGCAGGGGCTGGGGATGATTTCTATATTTGAAGAAACATATTACACTGCAGGGGCTGGGGATGATTTCTATTATGTGAGGAGACATATTACACTGCAGGGGCTGGGGATGATTTCTATATGTGAGGAGACATATTACACTGTAGGGGCTGGGAATGATTTCTATATGTGAGGGGACATATTACACTGCAGGGGCTGGGGATGATTTCCATATGTGAGGAGACATATTACACTGCAGGGGCTGGGGATGATTTCTATATGTGAGGAGACATATTACACTGCAGGGGCTGGTGGTGTATAGACTACAGGGAATAAATATCATACTAGGGAGGATTTCTATATGTGAGGAGACATATTACACTGCAGGGACTGGTGGTGTATAGACTACAGGGAATAAATATCATACTAGGGAGGATTTCTATATGTGAGGAGACATATTACACTGCAGGGGCTGGGGATGATCTCTATATGTGAGGAGACATTACACTGCAGGGGCTGGGGATGATCTCTATATGTGAGGAGACATATTACACTGCAGGGGCTGGGGATGATTTCTATATGTGAGGAGACATATTACACTGCAGGGGCTGGGGATGATTTCTATATGTGAGGGGACATATTACACTGCAGGGGCTGGTGGTGTATAGACTACAGGGAATAAATATCATACTAGGGAGGATTTCTATATGTGAGGAGACATATTACACTGCAGGGGCTGGTGGTGTATAGATTACAGGGAATAAATATCATACTAGGGAGGATTTCTATATGTGAGGAGACATATTACACTGCAGGGGCTGGGGATGATTTCTATATGTGAGGAGACATATTACACTGCAGGGGCTGGGGATGATTTCTATATGTGAGGAGACATATTACACTGCAGGGGCTGGGGATGATTTCTATATGTGAGGGGACATATTACACTGCAGGGGCTGGGGATGATTTCTATATGTGAGGGGACATATTACACTGCAGGGGCTGATGGTGTATAGACTACAGGGAATAAATATCATACTAGGGATGATTTCTATATGTAAGGAGACATACTGCACTGCAGGGGCTGGTGGTGTATAGACTACAGGGAATAAATATCATACTAGGGAGGATTTCTATATGTGAGGAGACATATTACACTGCAGGGGCTGGGGATGATTTCTATATGTGAGGAGACATATTACACTGCAGGGGCTGGGGATGATCTCTATATGTGAGGAGACATATTACACTGCAGGGGCTGGGGATGATTTCTATATGTGAGGAGACATATTACACTGCAGGGGCTGGGGATGATTTCTATATGTGAGGAGACATATTACACTGCAGGAGCTGGGGATGATTTCTATATGTGAGGAGACATATTACACTGCAGGGGCTGGGGATGATTTCTATATGTCAGGGGACATATTACACTGCAGGGGCTGGCGGTGTATAGACTACAGGGAATAAATATCATACTAGGGAGGATTTCTATATGTGAGGAGACCTATTACACTGCAGGGGCTGGGGATGATTTCTATATGTGAGGAGACATATTACACTGCAGGGGCTGGGGATGATTTCTATATGTGAGGAGACATATTACACTGCAGGGGCTGGGGATGATTTCTATATGTGAGGAGACATATTACACGGCAGGGGCTGGGGATGAATTCTATATGTGAGGAGACATATTACACTGCAGGGGCTGGGGATGATTTCTATATGTGAGGAGACATATTACACTGCAGGGGCTGGGGATGATTTCTATATGTGAGGAGACCTATTACACTGCAGGGGCTGGGGATGATTTCTATATGTGAGGAGACATATTACACTGCAGGGGCTGGGGATGATTTCTATATGTGAGGGGACATATTACACTGCAGGGGCTGGTGGTGTATAGACTACAGGGAATAAATATCATACTAGGGAGGATTTCTATATGTGAGGAGACATATTACACTGCAGGGGCTGGTGGTGTATAGACTACAGGGAATAAATATCATACTAGGGAGGATTTCTATATGTGAGGAGACATATTACACTGCAGGGGCTGGGGATGATTTCTATATGTGAGGAGACATATTACACTGCAGGGGCTGGGGATGATTTCTATATGTGAGGAGACATATTACACTGCAGGGGCTGGGGATGATTTCTATATGTGAGGGGACATATTACACTGCAGGGGCTGGGGATGATTTCTATATGTGAGGGGACATATTACACTGCAGGGGCTGATGGTGTATAGACTACAGGGAATAAATATCATACTAGGGATGATTTCTATATGTAAGGAGACATACTGCACTGCAGGGGCTGGTGGTGTATAGACTACAGGGAATAAATATCATACTAGGGAGGATTTCTATATGTGAGGAGACATATTACACTGCAGGGGCTGGGGATGATCTCTATATGTGAGGAGACATATTACACTGCAGGGGCTGGGGATGATTTCTATATGTGAGGAGACATATTACACTGCAGGGGCTGGTGGTGTATAGACTACAGGGAATAAATATCATACTAGGGAGGATTTCTATTTGTGAGGAGACATATTACACTGCAGGGGCTGGGGATGATTTCTATATGTGAGGAGACATATTACACTGCAGGGGCTGGGGATGATTTCTATATGTGAGGAGACATATTACACTGTAGGGGCTGGGAATGATTTCTATATGTGAGGGGACATATTACACTGCAGGGGCTGGGGATGATTTCTATATGTGAGAAGACATATTACACTGCAGTGGCTGTGGATGATTTCTATATGTGAGGAGACATATTACACTGCAGGGGCTGGGGATGATTTCTATATGTGAGGAGACATATTACACTGTAGGGGCTGGGAAGGATTTCTATATGTGAGGGGACATATTACACTGCAGGGGCTGGGGATGATTTCCATATGTGAGGAGACATATTACACTGCAGGGGCTGGGGATGATTTCTATATGTGAGGGGACATATTACACTGCAGGGGCTGGTGGTGTATAGACTACAGGGAATAAATATCATACTAGGGAGGATTTCTATATGTGAGGAGACATATTACACTGCAGGGGCTGGTGGTGTATAGACTACAGGGAATAAATATCATACTAGGGAGGATTTCTATATGTGAGGAGACATATTACACTGCAGGGGCTGGGGATGATTTCTATATGCGAGGAGACATATTACACTGCAGGGGCTGGGGATGATTTCTATATGTGAGGGGACATATTACACTGCAGGTGCTGGGGATGATTTCTATATGTGAGGGGACATATTACACTGCAGGGGCTGATGGTGTATAGACTACAGGGAATAAATATCATACTAGGGATGATTTCTATATGTAAGGAGACATACTGCACTGCAGGGGCTGGTGGTGTATAGACTACAGGGAATAAATATCATACTAGGGAGGATTTCTATATGTGAGGAGACATATTACACTGCAGGGGCTGGTGGTGTATAGACTACAGGGAATAAATATCATACTAGGGAGGATTTCTATATGTGAGGAGACATATTACACTGCAGGGGCTGGGGATGATCTCTATATGTGAGGAGACATTACACTGCAGGGGCTGGGGATGATTTCTATATGTGAGGAGACATATTACACTGCAGGGGCTGGGGATGATTTCTATATGTGAGGGGACATATTACACTGCAGGGGCTGGGGATGATTTCTATATGTGAGGAGACATATTACACTGCAGGGGATGATTTCTATATGTGAGGAGACATATTACACTGCAGGGGATGATTTCTATATGTGAGGAGACATATTACACTGCACGGGCTGGGGATGTTTTCTATATGTGAGGAGACATATTACACTGCAGGGGCTGGGGATGATTTCTATATGTGAGGAAACATATTACACTGCAGGGGATGATTTCTATATGTGAGGAGACATATTACACTGCACGGGCTGGGGATGTTTTCTATATGTGAGGAGACATATTACACTGCAGGGGCTGGGGATGATTTCTATATGTGAGGAGACATATTACACTGCAGGGGCTGGGGATGATTTCTATATGTGAGGGGACATATTACACTGCAGGGGCTGGTGGTGTATAGACTACAGGGAATAAATATCATACTAGGGAGGATTTCTATATGTGAGGAGACATATTACACTGCAGGGGCTGGGGATGATTTCTATATGTGAGGAGACATATTACACTGCAGGGGCTGGGGATGATTTCTATATGTGAGGAGACATATTACACTGCAGGGGCTGGGGATGATTTCTATATGTGAGGGGACATATTACACTGCAGGGGCTGGGGATGATTTCTATATGTGAGGGGACATATTACACTGCAGGGGCTGATGGTGTATAGACTACAGGGAATAAATATCATACTAGGGATGATTTCTATATGTAAGGAGACATACTGCACTGCAGGGGCTGGTGGTGTATAGACTACAGGGAATAAATATCATACTAGGGAGGATTTCTATATGTGAGGAGACATATTACACTGCAGGGGCTGGGGATGATCTCTATATGTGAGGAGACATATTACACTGCAGGGCCTGGGGATGATTTCTATATGTGAGGAGACATATTACATTGCAGGGGCTGGGGATGATTTCTATATGTGAGGAGACATATTACACTGTAAGGGCTGGGAATGATTTCTATATGTGAGGGGACATATTACACTGCAGGGGCTGGGGATGATTTCCATATGTGAGGAGACATATTACACTGCAGGGGCTGGGGATGATTTCTATATGTGAGGAGACATATTACACTGCAGGGGCTGGGGATGATTTCTATATGTGAGGAGACATATTACACTGCAGGGGCTGGGGATGTTTTCTATATGTGAGACATATTACACTGTAGGGGCTGGGAATGATTTCTATATGTGAGGGGACATATTACACTGCAGGGGCTGGGGATGATTTCCATATGTGAGGAGACATATTACACTGCAGGGGCTGGGGATGATTTCTATATGTGAGGGGACATATTACACTGCAGGGGCTGGGGATGATTTCTATATGTGAGGAGACATATTACACTGTAGGGGCTGGGAATGATTTCTATATGTGAGGGGACATATTACACTGCAGGGGCTGGGGATGATTTCCATATGTGAGGAGACATATTACACTGCAGGGGCTGGGGATGATTTCTATATGTGAGGAGACATATTATACTGCAGGGGCTGGGGATCATTTCTATATGTGAGGAGACATATTACACTGCAGGGGCTGGTGGTGTATAGACTACAGGGAATAAATATCATACTAGGGAGGATTTCTATATGTGAGGAGACATATTACACTGCAGGGGCTGGTGGTGTATAGACTACAGGGAATAAATATCATACTAGGGAGGATTTCTATATGTGAGGAGACATATTACACTGCAGGGGCTGGTGGTGTATAGACTACAGGGAATAAATATCATACTAGGGAGGATTTCTATATGTGAGGAGACATATTACACTGCAGGGGCTGGTGGTGTATAGACTACAGGGAATAAATATCATACTAGGGAGAATTTCTATATGTGAGGAGACATATTACACTGCAGGGGCTGGGGATGATTTCTATATGTGAGGAGACATATTACACTGCAGGGGCTGGGGATGATTTCTATATGTGAGGAGACATATTACACTGCAGGGGCTGGGGATGATTTCTATATGTGAGGAGACATATTACACTGCAGGGGCTGGGGATGATTTCTATATGTGAGGGGACATATTACACTGCAGGGGCTGATGGTGTATAGACTACAGGGAATAAATATCATACTAGGGATGATTTCTATATGTAAGGAGACATACTGCACTGCAGGGGCTGGTGGTGTATAGACTACAGGGAATAAATATCATACTAGGGAGGATTTCTATATGTGAGGAGACATATTACACTGCAGGGGCTGGGGATGATTTCCATATGTGAGGAGACATGTTACACTGCAGGGGCTGGGGATGATCTCTATATGTGAGGAGACATATTACACTGCAGGGGCTGGGGATGATTTCTATATGTGAGGAGACATATTACACTGCAGGGGCTGGGGATGATTTCTATATGTGAGGAGACATATTACACTGTAAGGGCTGGGAATGATTTCTATATGTGAGGGGACATATTACACTGCAGGGGCTGGGGATGATTTCTATATGTGAGGAGACATATTACACTGCAGGGGCTGGGGATGATTTCTATATGTGAGGAGACATATTACACTGCAGGGGCTGGGGATGATTTCTATATTTGAGGAAACATATTACACTGCAGGGGCTGGGGATGATTTCTATTATGTGAGGAGACATATTACACTGCAGGGGCTGGGGATGATTTCTATATGTGAGGAGACATATTACACTGTAGGGGCTGGGAATGATTTCTATATGTGAGGGGACATATTACACTGCAGGGGCTGGGGATGATTTCCATATGTGAGGAGACATATTACACTGCAGGGGCTGGGGATGATTTCTATATGTGAGGAGACATATTACACTGCAGGGGCTGGTGGTGTATAGACTACAGGGAATAAATATCATACTAGGGAGGATTTCTATATGTGAGGAGACATATTACACTGCAGGGGCTGGTGGTGTATAGACTACAGGGAATAAATATCATACTAGGGAGAATTTCTATATGTGAGGAGACATATTACACTGCAGGGGCTGGGGATGATCTCTA
Organism: Hyla sarda; assembly: GCF_029499605.1. NCBI lineage: Eukaryota > Metazoa > Chordata > Amphibia > Anura > Hylidae > Hyla > Hyla sarda. The sequence continues at coordinate 238,952,680 of NC_079191.1, forward strand.
TATGTGAGGAGACATTACACTGCAGGGGCTGGGGATGATTTCTATATGTGAGGAGACATATTACACTGCAGGGGCTGGGGATGATTTCTATATGTGAGGAGACATATTACACTGCAGGGGCTGGGGATGATTTCTATATGTGAGGGGACATATTACACTGCAGGGGCTGGTGGTGTATAGACTACAGGGAATAAATATCATACTAGGGAGGATTTCTATATGTGAGGAGACATATTACACTGCAGGGGCTGGTGGTGTATAGACTACAGGGAATAAATATCATACTAGGGAGGATTTCTATATGTGAGGAGACATATTACACTGCAGGGGCTGGGGATGATTTCTATATGTGAGGAGACATATTACACTGCAGGGGCTGGGGATGATTTCTATATGTGAGGAGACATATTACACTGCAGGGGCTGGGGATGATTTCTATATGTGAGGGGACATATTACACTGCAGGGGCTGGGGATGATTTCTATATGTGAGGGGACATATTACACTGCAGGGGCTGATGGTGTATAGACTACAGGGAATAAATATCATACTAGGGATGATTTCTATATGTAAGGAGACATACTGCACTGCAGGGGCTGGTGGTGTATAGACTACAGGGAATAAATATCATACTAGGGAGGATTTCTATATGTGAGGAGACATATTACACTGCAGGGGCTGGGGATGATTTCTATATGTGAGGAGACATATTACACTGCAGGGGCTGGGGATGATCTCTATATGTGAGGAGACATATTATACTGCAGGGGCTGGGGATGATTTCTATATGTGAGGAGACATATTACACTGCAGGGGCTGGGGATGATTTCTATATGTGAGGAGACATATTACACTGTAAGGGCTGGGAATGATTTCTATATGTGAGGGGACATATTACACTGCAGGGGCTGGGGATGATTTCCATATGTGAGGAGACATATTACACTGCAGGGGCTGGGGATGATTTCTATATGTGAGGAGACATATTACACTGCAGGGGCTGGGGATGATTTCTATATGTGAGGAGACATATTACACTGCAGGGGCTGGGGATGTTTTCTATATGTGAGGAGACATATTACACTGTAGGGGCTGGGAATGATTTCTATATGTGAGGGGACATATTACACTGCAGGGGCTGGGGATGATTTCCATATGTGAGGAGACATATTACACTGCAGGGGCTGGGGATGATTTCTATATGTGAGGGGACATATTACACTGCAGGGGCTGGGGATGATTTCTATATGTGAGGAGACATATTACACTGTAGGGGCTGGGAATGATTTCTATATGTGAGGGGACATATTACACTGCAGGGGCTGGGGATGATTTCCATATGTGAGGAGACATATTACACTGCAGGGGCTGGGGATGATTTCTATATGTGAGGAGACATATTATACTGCAGGGGCTGGGGATCATTTCTATATGTGAGGAGACATATTACACTGCAGGGGCTGGTGGTGTATAGACTACAGGGAATAAATATCATACTAGGGAGGATTTCTATATGTGAGGAGACATATTACACTGCAGGGGCTGGTGGTGTATAGACTACAGGGAATAAATATCATACTAGGGAGGATTTCTATATGTGAGGAGACATATTACACTGCAGGGGCTGGGGATGATTTCTATATGTGAGGAGACATATTACACTGCAGGGGCTGGGGATGATTTCTATATGCGAGGAGACATATTACACTGCAGGGGCTGGGGATGATTTCTATATGTGAGGAGACATATTACACTGCAGGGGCTGGGGATGATTTCTATATGTGAGGAGACATATTACACTGCAGGGACTGGGGATGATTTCTATATGTGAGGAGACATATTACACTGCAGGGGCTGGGGATGATTTCTATATGTGAGGAGACATATTACACTGCAGGGGCTGGGGATGATTTCTATATGTGAGGGGACATATTACACTGCAGGGGCTGGGGATGATTTCTATATGTGAGGGGACATATTACACTGCAGGGGCTGGTGCTGTATAGACTACAGGGAATAAATATACTGGGGAGGATTTCTATATGTGAGGGGACATATTACACTGCAGGGGCTGGGGATGATTTCTATATGTGAGGGGACATATTACACTGCAGGGGCTGATGGTGTATAGACTACAGGGAATAAATATCATACTAGGGATGATTTCTATATGTGAGGAGACATATTACACTGCAGGGGCTGGTGGTGTATAGACTACAGGGAATAAATATCATACTAGGGAGGATTTCTATATGTGAGGAGACATATTACACTGCAGGGGCTGGTGGTGTATAGACTACAGGGAATAAATATACTAGGGAGGATTTCTATATGTGAGGAGACATATTACACTGCAGGGGCTGGGGATGATCTCTATATGTGAGGAGACATATTACACTGCAGGGGCTGGGGATGATTTCTATATGTGAGGAGACATATTACACTGCAGGGGCTGGGGATGATTTCTATATGTGAGGAGACATATTACACTGCAGAGGCTGGGGATGATTTCTATATGTGAGGAGACATATTACACTGCAGGGGCTGGTGGTGTATAGACTACAGGGAATAAATATCATACTAGGGAGGATTTCTATATGTGAGGAGACATATTACACTGCAGGGGCTGGGGATGATTTCTATATGTGAGGAGACATATTACACTGCAGGGGCTGGGGATGATTTCTATATGTGAGGGGACATATTACACTGCAGGGGCTGGGGATGATTTCTATATGTGAGGGGACATATTACACTGCAGGGGCTGGGGATGATTTCTATATGTGAGGAGACATATTGCACTGCACGGGCTGGGGATGATTTCTATATGTGAGGAGACATATTACACTGCACGGGCTGGGGATGATTTCTATATGTGAGGAGACATATTACACTGCAGGGGCTGGGGATGATTTCTATATGTGAGGGGACATATTACACTGCACGGGCTGGGGATGATTTCTATATGTGAGGAGACATATTACACTGCAGGGGCTGGGGATGATTTCTATATGTGAGGGGACATATTACACTGCACGGGCTGGGGATGATTTCTATATGTGAGGAGACATATTGCACTGCACGGGCTGGGGAGGATTTCTATATGTGAGGAAACATATTACACTGCAGGGAGTGGGGATGATTTCTATTATGTGAGGAGACATATTACACTGCAGGGGCTGGGGATGATTTCTATATGTGAGGAGACATATTACACTGTAGGGGCTGGGAATGATTTCTATATGTGAGTGAACATATTACACTGCAGGGGCTGGGGATGATTTCCATATGTGAGGAGACATATTACACTGCAGGGGCTGGGGATGATTTCTATATGTGAGGAGACATATTACTCTGCAGGGGCTGGGGATGATTTCTATATGTGAGGAGACATATTACACTGCAGGGGCTGGTGGTGTATAGACTACAGGGAATAAATATCATACTGGGGACGATTTCTATGTGTGAGGGGGGGACTCGTGAATGACATGCTGGGAGTTGTAGTCCCTGTTATGTGTTTGTATGCCAGTGTTTCCCAACCAGGGAATGCTGGTAGTAGTAGTTTTGCAACATCTGGAGGCACCCTGGTTGGGAAACACTGGTGTAACATGATGTGTATGCTGAATAGGCTAGATACAGTGTTTCACAACCAGTGTGCCTCCAGCTGTTGCAAATCTACAACTCCCAGCATGCCCAAAGTCTGTCAGGGCATGCTGGGAGTTGTAGTTTTGCAACAGCTGGAGGCACACTGGTTCGGAAACGCTAGCATAAACACACATAACAGGGACTACAACTCCCAGCATGTGTCATTCAGGAGTCCCCCCACCTCACACATTTAAATCATTCCCAGTATGATATTTATTCCCCTGCAGTCTATCCATTCCCAGCGCGTTATTATGTCTCCTCACACACGTCCTCCCTCCCCTCCCCCCATGCAAACTTGAAACCTCCCCATGATAAGTGAGGTCCTGTGTAGACAGAGCTGGGGGGGGAGGGGGAGGAGCTGTGTACGTCCTCATTCTCCCCCTCAGACTTCTCCTGGCTTACAGCACGGTGTGAGGTGGTTTTTTGCGCCCCCGTAGATCCATGCGTCCGCTCCTGCCCCAGCTCTCCGAACATTTCCGAAGCTAAAACTGGGGGAGGGCAGAGCAAGGGGAGAGAGAAGGTCCACGCCCCCTCCCTCATCTCCCCTCCCTGAGCTCGGCTGCTGGACGCAGATCTCTACGGCCGCCCCCTCCCTGAGGACGCAAATCTCCACGGCAGGTCCCCTCCCTCATGTAGAGCAGTGCTCCCAATGAGCTTTATGTGTAAAGGGGGACATACTGTACGGGCTAAAGGGGGACATTTAGCCCGTACAGTATGTCCCCCTTTAGCCTGTGCAGTATGTCCCCCTTTATCCCGTACAGTATGTCCCCCTTTAGCCCGTACAGTATGTCCCCCTTTAGCCCGTACAGTATGTCCCCCTTTAGCCCGTACAGTATGTCCCCCTTTACACATAGAGCTCATTGGGAGCACTGCCCTACGTCCTCAGCTCGGGGAGATCTATGTCCTCAAGGAGGGGGCGTGCCGTAGAGATCTGCGTCCAGCCGAGCTCAGGGAGGGGAGATGAGGGAGGGACCTGCCGTGGAGATCTATGTCCTCAGGGAGGGGGCGTGCCGTAGAGATCTGCTTCCAGCAGCCGAGCTCAGGGAGGGGAGATGAGGGAGGGGGCGTGGACCTTCTCTCTCCCCTTGCTTTGCCCTCCCCCAGTTTTAGCTTCGGAAATGGTCGGAGAGCTGGGGGAGGAGCGGACGCATGGATCTACGGGGGCGCAAAAAAACACCTCACACCGGCGGCAGCGCAGTGGAGCCGCATGTACCGCCGGTGTGAGGTGTTTTTTTGCGCCCCCGTAGATCCATGCGTCCGCTCCTCCCCCAGCTCTCCGAACATTTCCAAAGCTAGAACTGGGGGAGGGCAGAGCAAGGAGAGGGAGGAGGTTCATGCCCCCTCCCTCATCTCCCCTCCCTGAGCTCGGCTGGACGCAGATCTCTACGACACGCCCCCTCCCTGAGGACATAGAGCTCCACGGCAGGTCCCCTCCCCCATCTCCCCGAGCTGAGGACATAGAGCAGTGCTCCCAATGAGCTCTATGTGTAAAGGGGGACATACTGTACAGGCTAAAGGGGGACATACTGTACGGGCTAAATGTCCCCCTTTACACATAGAGCTCAGTATGTCTCCCTTTAGCTTGTGCAGTCTTTAGCCCGTACAGTATGTCCTCCTTTGTCCCCCTTTAGCCTGTAGCCCGTGCAGTATGTCCCCCTTTGAGGGGACCTGCCGTGGAGATCTGCTGGGGGAGATGAGGGAGGGGACCTGCCGTGGAGATCTGCTGGGGGAGATGAGGGAGGGGACCTGCCGTGGAGATCTGCTGGGGGAGATGAGGGAGGGGACCTGCCGTGGAGATCTGCTGGGGGAGATGAGGGAGGGACCTGCCGTGGAGATCTGCTGGGGGAGATGAGGGAGGGGACCTGCCGTGGAGATTTGCGTCCTCAGCTCGGGGAGATGAGGGAGGGAGGGACCTGCCGTGGCGATCTATGTCCTCGGGAAGGGGGCGTGCCGTGGAGATCTGCGTCCAGCAGCCGAGCTGGGGGAGGAGCGGACACATGGATCTACGGGGGCGCAAAAAACCACCTCACAACGGCACCCAGGCTCAAGCAGGAGTGCTGTGATTGGTTCAATGTGTGAGTGCTGTGATTGGTTCAATGTGTGAGTGCTGTGATTGGTTCAATGTGTGAGTGCTGTGATTGGTTCAATGTGTGAGTGCTGTGATTGGTTCAATGTGTGAGTGCTGTGATTGGTTCAATGTGTGAGTGCTGTGATTGGTTCAATGTGTGAGTGCTGTGATTGGTTCAATGTGCGGGTGCTGTGATTGGTTCAATGTGCGAGTGCTGTGATTGGTTCAATGTGCGAGTGCTGTGATTGGTTCAAGGTGTGAGTGCTGTGATTGGTTCAATGTGTGAGTGCTGTGATTGGTTCAATGTGTGAGTGCTGTGATTGGTTCAATGTGTGAGTGCTGTGATTGGTTCAATGTGTGAGTGCTGTGATTGGTGAACACTCACATATTGAGAACTATGAGGAAAGGAATGAGGAGCTGACCACAGGCTGTAGAAGAAGTGTAGGTGGAGATGCTGGATTATGCAGCGCTTCCTGTCTAGAGAGAAATCACTGAAAAAGGTACTTTCCGTTCCAGATGGGTTATGTGAGTATATTACAAAGTTATAAAACTTTTTAAATTGTTGCTAACTGTATAGAATTTTTCACCATTGGACTACTCCTTTAATTCCCCACAGGTGTTTCACGACTTTTGCATATGTAAAAAAAAAATTTTTTTTTATCTAAAATGCTTGGTTTCCCAAAAATTTTACATTTTTAAAAAGGGTAATAGCAGAAAATACCCCCCAAAATTTGTAACACAATTTCTCCCGAGTACGGCGATGCCCCATATGTGGCCCTAAACTGTTTCCTTGAAATACGACAGGGCTCCAAAGTGAGAGCGCCATGCGCATTTGAGGCCTAAATTAGGGACTTGCATAGGGGTGGACATAGGGGTATTCTACGCCAGTGATTCCCAAACAGGGTGCCTCCAGCTGTTGTAAAACTCCCAGCATGCCTAGACAGTCAGTGGCTGTCTGACAATACTGGGAGTAGTTGTTTTGCAACAGCTGGAGGCTCCGTTTTGGAAACAGTGGCGTACCGACGTTTTTCATTTTTATTGGGGAGGGGAGGGGGGCTGTGTAGGGGTATGTGTATATGTAGTGTTTTTTACTTTTTATTTTATTTTGTGTTAGTGTAGTGTATGTAGTGTTTTTAGGGTACAGTCGCACGGGCGGGGGTTCACAGTAGTTTCTCGCTGGCAGTTTGAGCTGTGGCAGAAAATTTGCCGCAGCTCAAACTTGCAACCGGATACTTACTGTGAACCTCCGCCCATGTGAGTGTACCCTGTACGTTCACATTGGGGGGAGGGGGGGGGGGGGACATCCAGCTGTTGCAAAACTACAACTCCCAGCATGTACGGTCTATCAGTGCATGCTGGGAGTTGTAGTTTTGCAACAGCTGGAGGCACACTGGTTGTGAAACACCAAGTTTGGTAACACTACTTTGGCTGGGGATGCTGGGGATTGTAGTTATGCAGCTGGAGACACACTGGTTTGCTACTTAACTTCAGTGTGCCTTCAGCTGTTGCAAAACTACAACTCTCAGCAGTCACCGACAGCCAACGGGCATGCTGGGAGTTGTAGTTGTTCAACCGGCAGATGCACCACTACAACTCCCAGCATGCACTTTAGCTGATTGTGCAATCTGGGAGTTGTAGTTATACAACAGCTGAAGGTACACTTTTCCATAAAAAATGTGCCTCTAGCTGTTGCAAAACTATAAGTCCCAGCATGCCCATAAGGGAATGCTGGGAGTTGTGGTGGTCTGCCTCCTGCTGTTGCATAACTACAGCTCCCAGCATGCCCTTTTTGCATGCTGGGAGCTGTTGCTAAGCAACAGCAGGAGGCTGTCACTCAGCTCCAACTGCTGCTCCGGCACACAGGTCAGTCCCTCGTCGCCGCCACCGCCCCTCCTGGGGCCCGAATCCCAACAGGGATGCCGGGGATCGGGGTCCCCAGCTGCCGGGGTCAACTTCCCGCACCCGCTCACGTCCTCCGGAAGAGGGGCGGACCGGGTTGCGGGAGTGACACCAGCAGCAGGAGCCCTGATTGGTCGGCCGGTAAATCAGGGCGATCGTAAGGTGGCACCAGTGCCACCTCACCCCTGCTGACTATGGCTGTTCGGGGCTGTCAGAGACGGCCCCGATCAGCCAGTAATACCGGGTCATTGGGTCACTGGAGACCCAATTGACCCATAATCCGCCGCAGATCGCTGGGCTGAATTGTACATAATGACCCCCCTGGGCGATATGCCGCGATGCCTGCTGAACGATTTCCGGCTCCGCTCCAGCTGGGGGGCCGGGAAAGCTCATGACGTTCTCATACGTCATGAGTCCTTAAAGGAGTAGTCCAATAGTGAAAAATTCTATACAGTTAGCAACAATTTAAAAAGTTATATAACTTTGTAATATACTCACATAACCCATCCGGAAGGGAAAGTACCTTTTTCAGTGATTTCTCTCTAGACAGGAAGCGCTGCATAATCCAGCATCTCCACCTACACTTCTTCTACAGCCTGTGGTCAGCTCGTCATTCCTTTCCTCATAGTTATCAATATATGAGTGTTCACCAATCACAGCACTCACACATTGAACCAATCACAGCACTCACACATTGAACCAATCACAGCACTCACACATTGAACCAATCACAGCACTCACACATTGAACCATTCACAGCACTCGCACATTGAACCAATCACAGCAGTCCTGCTTGAGCCTGGTCACGTGGGTGCCGTGCTGTAAGCCAGGAGAAGTGTGAGGGGGAGAATGAGGACGTACACAGACCCTCCCCCCCCCCCCCAGCTCTGTCTACATAGGACCTCACTTATCATGGGGAGGTTTCAAGTTTGCATGGGGGAGGGGAGGGAGGACGTGTGTGAAGGAGACATAATAACGTGCTGGGAATGTATAGACTACAGGGAATAAATATCATACTGGGGATGATTTATATGTGTGAGGGGGGGGGGGGGGGACTCCTGAATGACACATGCTGGGAGTTGTAGTCCCTGTTATGTGTGTTTATGCTAGTGTTTCCAAACCAGTGTGCCTCCACCTGTTGCAAAACTACAACTCCCAGCATGCCCTGACAGACTTTGGGCATGCTGCGAGTTGTAGATTTGCAACAGCTGGAGGCACACTGGTTGGGAAACACTGTATCTAGCCTATTCAGCATACACATCATGTTACACCAATGTTTCCCAACCAGGGTGCCTCCAGATGTTGCAAAACTACTACTACAACCATTACCTGGTTGGGAAACACTGGCATACTTACAACACACATAACAGGGACTACAACTCCCAGCATGTCATTCAGGAGTCCCCCCCTCACACATAGAAATCATCCCAGTATGATATTTATTCCCTGTAGTCTATACACCACCAATCCCCCAGTTTAAATCAACTGGTGCCAGAAAGTTAAACATATTTGTAAAGTACTTCTATTAAAAAATCTTAATCCTTCCTGTATTTATTAGCTGCTGAATACTACAGAGGAAATTATTTTCTTTTTGGAATGCTCTCTGAAGACATCACGAACACACTGCTCTCTGCTGACGTTATTATAATAATAATAAGTCTTTATTTATTTATTGTTGTCCTTAGCGGGATTTGAACCCAAGGCCCCAGCACTGCAAGACAGCAGTGCTAACCACTAAGCCACCATGCTGCCCTTAGCATACATCTGCTATGCACGGTTGCTAAAATGGACAGAGATGTCAGCAGAGAGCACTGTGGTCGTGATGTCAGCAGAGAGCTCTATGTTCCAAAAAGAAAGGAATTTCCTCTGTAGCATTCAGCAGCTAACAAGTACTGGAAGGATTAAGATTTTTTAATAGAAGTAATTTACAAATATGTTTAACTTTCTGGCACCAGTTGATTTAAAAAAAGAAAAAAAAAATAGTTTTTCCACCGGAGTACCCCTTTAAGGACGCAGCCCTTTTTCACCTTAAGGACTGAGCCCTTTTTTGCAATTCTGACCAACGTCACTTTAAGAATTAATTACTCTAAGATTCTCTTACTGATTATTCTGAGATTGTTTTTTCGTGACATATTCTACTTTATTTTAGTGGTAAATTTTCATTGTTACTTAATCCCAAAATTTCATGAAAATTTTGAAAATTTAGCATTTTTCTAACTTTGAAGCTCTCTGCTTGTAAGGAAAATGGATATTCCAAATACATTTTATATTGATTTACAAATACAATATGTCCACTTGGCATCATAAAATGGACATATTTTTCCTTTTTGAAAAAATTTGAGGGCTTCAAAGTAGAGCAGCAATTTTCAAAATTTTCATGAAAATTGCTAAATCTGAAGGGACAGATGTTACAGAACTACAACTCCCAGCATGCCTGGGCAGACTTGGCATGCTGAGAGTTGTAGTTTGGCAACATCTGGAGGGCTACCGTTTGGGCACCACTGTAACAGTCTGGGCATGCTGGGAGTTGTAGTTTGGCAACCACTAGAAGGGCAGCAGTAAAGATCGCTTTACTGCCCCCTTCCTAAACCACCCCCCCCCCACCGTCGTTTCCCTACCTGCTCCGTGATCTCCGCAGTCTCCAGCGATGATCGGCGGTCCCCACGCATCTTCTCTTCCAGGTACCGGCCTCCATCTTCTCCCCCCCGTTCTGCCCGACATCCAGGGGTGGGCAGAGTGGGGAGTTTCAATGGCAACCCACTGCCGTGTGCTGCCATTGGTCAGAATTCATTTCTGACCAATGGCAGGGGATAGGAGGAGGTCGCAGCACTGCGACCTCGCTCCTATCCCTCACGATGATCGGGGCTGTTACTGACAGCTCCGATCATCCCTATTTTCCGGGTGATCGGGTCACCAGAGAACCGATCAGCACAGAATAGCAGAAAATCGCATGTCTGAATTGACATGCGCTTTTCTGAGATCGCCGACATGGGGGGGTCTCAGGACCTCCCTCGGCAATGTAGCGGGATTCTGCTGAATGATTCCAGCAGGCATCCCGATCCTGTCCCCAACCGGCTAGCGGCGGGGACCGGAATTCCCACAGGCTTATGCATACGCCCTATGTCCTTAAGGACTCGGGATGCAGGGCGTATGCATACGCCCCAGGTCCTGAAGAGGTTAATGATATTGACAACAATCTATGTCCGCTAGGATATATAGTGGGGCAAAAAAGTATTTAGTCAGCCACCAATTGTGCTCCCACTTAAACAGAAGAGAGAGGCCTGTAATTTTCATCATAGGTATACCTCAACTATGAGAGACATAATGAGAAAAAAAATCCATAAAATCACATTGTCTGATTTTTAAAGAATTTATTTGCAAATTATGGTGGAAAATAAGTATTTGGTCAATAACAAAAGTTCATCTCAATACTTTGTTATATACCCTTTGTTGGCAATGACAGAGGTCAAACGTTTTCTGTAAGTCTTCACAAGGTTTTTACACACTGTTTGCTGGTATTTTGGCCCATTCCTCCATGCAGATTTCCTCTATAGCAGTGATGTTTTGGGACTGTTGCTGGGCAACACGGGCTTTCAACTCCTTCCAAAGGTTTTCTATGGGGTTGAGATCTGGAGACTGGCTAGACCACTCCAGGACCTTGAAATGCTTCTTACGAAATATGGCTGAAAGACCCAGCCATATTTCATCTTCAATGCCCTTGCTGATGGAAAGAGGTTTTCACTAAAAATCTCATGATACATGGCCCTATTCATTCTTTCCTTTACACGGATCAGTCATTCTGGTCCCTTAGCAGAAAAACAGCCCCAAAGCATTACGTCTCCACCCCCATGCTTCACAGTAGGTATGGTGTTCTTTGGATGCAACTCGGCATTCTTTCTCCTCCAAACACAACGAGTTGAGTTTTTACCAAGAAGTTCTACTTTGCTTTCATCTGACCATATGACATTCTCCCAATCCTCTTCTGGATCATCCAAATGCTCTCTAGCAAACTTCAGATGGGCCCGGATATGTACTGGCTTAAGCAGGGGGACACGTCTGGCACTGCATGATAGGAGTTCCTGGCGGCGTAGTGTGTTACTGATGGTAGCCTTTGTTACTTTGGTCCCAGCTCTCTGCAGGTCATTCACTAGGTTCCCCCTGTGTGGTTCTGGAATTTTTGCTCACCGTTCTTGAGTGGAGGACAGAGGAGACTCTTAAAGAAGAAGTTACAGGTCTGTGAGAGCCAGAAATCTTGCTTGTTTGTAGGTGACCAAATACTTATTTTCCACCATAATTTGCAAATAAATTCTTAAAAAATTTGATTTTATGGATATTTTTTTCTCATTATGTCTCTCATAGTTGAGGTATACCTATGATGAACTTTTTTGCATCACTTTATTACTATAACTGATCTAAAGAATTTGATAATGCCCCTGTTAAATAACCATATAATCTTATTATAATTATATAGTAACACAATAGAGGACAGTGCATTGTTACAATTGGATCTGGAGGTTTGGGCTGAAAAATGGCAGATGAGGTACAACACTGATAAATGTAAGGTTATGCACATGGGGAGGATAAATCCAGGCTGGGATTATGTATTAAATGGGAAAACACTGGGGACGACTGACATGGAAAAGGACCTAAAGGGGTACTCCAGTGGTAAATGTTTTTGACTATATGGCATCTTCTTTGTAAGTTTAGCTTTTTTGCAATATACATGTGTTATATGTTTTGGCAGCATGTGTGTGTTTTTCTTACCTGTTTGTTGGGCAGGAAGTTCTGTAGTTCAGAAGGTTTTCTTTTACTGTTGTCCACAGTTCTGTTGTGGACAAGATGTCACAGCTTTTATTTTTTATTTTTTTTTATTTCTTTTTTTCACGCCCCCTTATCTCATCCAGCTGAGTACACAGCTCCTCCCCTCCCCCCTGTATTCTAAGGATGCAGGTCTGCACAGGAGAAGGACCTCACAGAGAAGATAAGTGTTATCTGAAGGGGAGGATGAGAAGGTGCACGGGCTGGGGATGTATGGACTGCAGGGGAAGAAATCTCATACTGGGAATGATCTCTATGGGGGAGATTTATCAAAACCTGTTCAGAGAAAAACTTGCCCAGTTGCCCATAGCAACCTATCAGATTACTTCTTTCATTTTTCACAGGCCTTCATAAAAATGAAAGCAGCAAGCTGATTGGTTGCTATGGGCAACTGGGCAAGTTTTCCTCTGCACAGGTTTTGATAAATCTCCCCCTAAATGTGAAGGGGGGACTCCTGAATGACACATGCTGGGAGTTGGAGTCCCTGTTGTGTGTGTGTGTATTCTAGTGTTTACAAACCAGTGTGCCTCCAGCTGTTGCAAAACTACAACTCCCAGCATGCCCTGACAGACTTTGGGCATGCTGGGAGTTGTAGATTTGCAACAGCTGGAGGCACACTGGTTGGGAAACACTGTTCTAGCCTATTCAGCATACACATCATGTTACACCAATGTTTCCCAACCAGTGTGCCCCCAGCTGTTGCAAATCTACAACTCCTAGCATGCCCAAAGGCTGTCAGGGCATGCTGGGAGTTATAGTTGTGCAACAGCTGGAGGCACCCTGGTTGGGAAACACTGGTGTATGCCCTACAGAGCTGTGGTGAACTACAACCCCCAGGAGACTACAGAGACAGCATGCTGATGTTATACTGAAGACTCCTGAATGACACATGCTGGGAGTTGTAGTCCCTTTTGTGTGTGTATGACAGTGCATCCCAACCAAGGCTGATTATATTAGTGTGCTGTGTATAAGGGGGCTGACCCGGGAAAATAGTAGGGTGGGTAAACGGCGGAACAAACAAACAAAAAAAAAGGAGATGCCCCAAACCAGCAAGGCATGTGGCATGCTGGGATTTGTAGTTTTCAGCACAACAAGAAACAGGAAATAGAAGCAAAGATAAGAACACAAAGTGGGGGACAAAGAACGGAAATAGAGTAGGCTAAACAACAAGAATAGAAATGAAATAAATCAAATAGGGTAAGTCAAAAGCGGAAAAACACGTTGACCACCGGAGTACCCCTTTAAAGGGGTACTCTGGTGGTCAACGTGCTTTTCCATTTTTGACTTACCCTATTTGTTTTGTTTCATTTCTATTCTTGTTGTTTAGGCAACTTTATTTCCATTCTTTGTTGTCTTTTTATCCCGCACTTTGTTTTCCTATCTTTGCTTCTATTTCCTGTTTCTTGATGTGCAGAAAACTACAAATCCCAGCATGCCTCATGCCTTGCTGGTTTGGGGCGGCTCCTTTTTTTTGTTGTTGTTGTTTGTTCCGCCCTTTACCCACCCTACTATTTTCCCGGGTCGGCCCCCTTATACACAGCACACTAATATAATCAGCCCTGGTTGGGATACACCTCTATAGGGCATACACCAGTGTTTCCCAACCAGGGTGCCTCCAGCTGTTCCAAAATTACTACTACCAGCATGCCCTGACAGCCAAAAGCTGTCCGGGCATGCTGGGAGTTGTAGTTTTGATACAGCTGAAGACACCCTGGTTGGGAAACAATGCACTTTGTTTGTAATATACTGAATAGGCAAGGCCAGTGTTTCCCAATCAGTGTTCCTCCAGCTGTTGAAAAACTACAACTCCAAGGATGTCCAAAGACTGTCAGGGAATGCTGGAAGTTGTAGTTTTACAACAGCTGGAGCCACACTGGTTTGGAAACACTGGTGTAACATGATGTGTATGCTGAATAGGCTAGGACAGTGTTTCCCAACCAGTGTGCCTCCAGCTGTTGCAAAACTACAACTCCCAGCCTGCCCAAAGTCTGTCCAGGCATGCTTGGAGTTGTATTTTTGCAACAGCTGGAGGTACACTGGTTTGTAAACACTAGCATACACACCCATAACAGGTACTACAATTCACAGCATGTGTCATTCAGGAGTCTCCCCCCCCCCCTTCACCTATAGAAATCATCGCCAGTCCGAGATTTATTCCCCTGCAGTCTATACATCCCCCGCCCGTGCACCTTGTTATCCTCTCCTTTACATAACACTCTTATCTCCTCTGTCTTCTGTCAGTGAAAACCTGTCCTCAAAAGTATGTCCTCTCTCTCCCCTGCTCTAGCTTCTTTCTCTCATGCACACCTGTGTCCTCCAGGAGGGGGAGCTGAGGGGGCGTGGCTTATCTCTCTCATGCACACCTGTGTCCTCCAGGAGGGGGAGCTGAGGGGGCGTGGCTTATCTCTCTCATGCACACCTGTGTCCTCCAGGAGGGGGAGCTGAGGGGGCGTGGCTTATCTCTCTCATGCAGTTCTGAAAGAACAGAGAAAAAAAAGCCATGACATCTTGTCCACAGCCTAATCCTAACATGTGGACAACAGTATGAGATCCAACACAGAACTACAGAACTTCCTGGCCCATAAACAGGTAAGAAAAAAAGACACATGCTACACAAACATATAATACATGTCAATTGCAAAAAACATGAACATTAAAAGAAGATGCAATATAGCCAAAAATCTTAAACACCGGAGTACCCCTTTAAGGGTTTTAGTTAATAGTAATGTTAGCTGTAGTGACCAGTGTCGGGCAGCTGCTGCCAAGGCAAATAAAATCATTGGGTGCATGAATTTGGGCATAGATGCCCACAACAAGGAAATCATTCTACCACTGTACAAATCACTAGTCAGACCACACATAGAATACTGTGTACAGTACTGGGCTCCAGTGTACAAGAAAGATATAGTGGAGCTGGAGAGGGTTCAAAGACGGGCAACCATAGTAATACGGGGAATGGGAGGACTACAGTACACAGGAAGATTATCAGAATTAGGGTTATTTAGTTTAGAAAAAAAGAAGGCTTATGGGCAACCTAATAACTATGTACTGTGCAAGTAAATTAGGGGGCAGTACAGAACTTACTTTTTCATACCCAGGACTGTATCTATAACAAGGGGGCATCCTCTACGCCTAGAGGAAAGAAGGTTTCTACACCAGCGCAGACGGGGGTTCTTTACTGTAAGAGCAGTGAGACTATGGAACTCTTTCCCAGAGGAGGTGGTCATGGTGAACTCTATAAAATAATTCAAAAGGGTCCTAACATTAATATTACAAGTTATGCATACTAGATTATTAGGGAAAGGATGTTGATCCAGGGATTTGTTCCGATTGCCATATTTGGAGTCGGGAAATAACTAAATTCCCAGTATGGGGCAACTGGCATCAGCCTTAGAAGGTTTTTTTTGCCTTCCTCTGGATCAACTCAGTAGCAACACAATACAGATATATATCTGAATGAAGTAGAAAGTAACGATCTCTGAACCACTTGCTTAACAGTATAAACATAGTGTGCAATGGCTTGCTCGGGGGTCTCTTAGCTAGGTGGTGCTTCTGTTCAATTAAGGTGTGCAGAAAGTAACGGCAATAGAAGATAGAAAGACACCCGGCTTTTCTCATTTCTTTGCTTTATTCGTCAATAAATAACTTTACAGCTTGCTGTGCGGTTAAGAGTTCCCCTTGTGCACTGTGCAGAGCAGATTAGCAGGGACGATCCACCTGGGCGACAGCGGCAGTTTCATGCCTGTTGGTGTTTCTTCAGGCCCCCTGGTGACGTCATCCTATTACAGGTATGTGTCTTTTATACAAGCAAGTTCCCATGGAAACCGTAAACATATATAACATGTAAAACATTACATCAAATTCCTGCTAAAAATAACTCTAACTGTGTCTTAAAGGAAAACATTCAGTTTGTTGCGCTCATTAAAGCCCAGTGGACCCATAGTATTGAGTCTGCTGATTCATTTGGCTTCACGGTGCAGCAGCTCCTTCTTTCTATCTCCATTCACATTCAATCTCTGCAAACTTGATGCATTTTGTATTATTTTGATGCCTCTGATCTATGTGTGTAATAAAGCGAGTAGCTCCTACTTTGGTTCTTAACCCTTTTAAGGACCCAGCCAATTTTCACTGTAGGACCCGGCCATTTTTTGAACATCTGACCACTGTCACTTTAAACATTAATAACTCTGGAATGCTTTTAGTTATCATTCTGATTTCGAGATTGTTTTTTCGTGACATATACTACTTTAACATAGTGGTAACATTTTGTGGTAGCTTGCATCATTTATTGGTGAAAAATCCCAAAATTTGATGAAAAATTTGAAAATTTAGCATTTTTCTAACTTTGAAGCTCTCTGCTTGTAAGGAAAATGGATAAGCCAAATAAAAAAATTTTTGATTCACATATATAATATGTCTACTTTATGTTTGCATCATAAAATTGACAAGTTTTTACTTTTGGAAGACACCAGAGGTCTTCAAAGTTCAGCAGCAATTTTCCAATTTTTCACAAAATTTTCAAACTTTTTCAGGGACCAGTTCAGGTTTGAAGTGGATTTGAAGGGTCTTCATATTAGAAATACCCCACAAATGACCCCGTTATAAAAACTGCACCCCCTAAAGTATTCATAATGACATTCAGTCAGCATTTTAACCCTTTAGGTATTTCACAGGAATAGCAGCAAAGTGAAGGAGAAAATTCACAATCTTCATTTTTTACACTCGCATGTTCTTGTAGACCCAATTTTTGAATTTTTACAAGGGGTAAAAGGAGAAAATGTATACTTATGTTTGTAGCCCAATTTCTCTCGAGTAAGCATATACCTCATATGTCTATGTAAATTGTTCGGCGGGCGCAGTAGAGGGCTCAGAAGCGAAGGAGTGACAAGGGGATTTTGGAGAGTACGTTTTTCTGAAATGGTTTTTGGGGGGCATGTTGCCTTTAGGAAGCCCCTGTGGTGCCAGAACAGCAAAAAAAAAACACATGCAATACCATTTTGGAAATTAGACCCCTTGAGGAACATAACAAGAAATAAAGTGAGCCTTAATACCCCACAGGTGTTTCACGACTTTTGCATATGTAAAGAAAATTTTTTTTTTCACTAAAATGTGTGTTTTCCCCCAAATTTCACATTTTTGCAAGGGCTAATAGCAGAAAATACCCACCAAAATTTGTAACCCCATCTCTTCTGAGTATGGAGGTACCGCACAAGTTGAGCTGAAGTGCACTACGAGCGAACTACAATGCTCAGAAGAGAAGGAGTCATATTTGGCTTTTTGAGAGCAAATTTTGCTCAAGGGGCATGTCGCATTTAGGAAGCCCCTATGGTGCCAGAACAGCAAAAAAAAAAAACACATGGCATACCATTTTGGAAACTAGACCCCTTGAGGAACGTAACAAGGAATAAAGTGAGCCTTAATACCCCACAGGGGTTTCACGACTTTTGCATATGTAAAAAAAATAAAAAAGATTTCACTAAAATGTGCGCTTCCCCCCCAAATTTCACATTTTGCAAGGGTTAATTGCAGAAAAGACCCCCCAAAAATTTGTAACCCCATCTCTTCTGAGTATGGAAATACCCCATGTGTGGATGTCAAGTGCTCTGCTGGCGCACTACAATGATCAGAAGAGAAGGAGCGCCATTGAGCTTTTGGGAAAAAAATTGTTTGGAATGGAAGTCAGGGGCGATGTGCGTTTACAAAGCCCCCCGTGGTGCCAGAACAGTGGACCCCCCCCAAATGTGACCCTATTTTGGAAACTACACCCCTCACAGAATGTAATAAGGGGTGCAGTGAGTATTTACACCCCACTGGCGTTTGACAGATCTTTGGAACAGTGGGCTGTGCAAATGAAAAATTAACTTTTTCATTTTCAAGGACCACTGTTTCAAAAATCTGTCAGACACCTGTGGGGCGTAAATTCTCACTGTACCCCTTATTACATTACGTGAGGGGTGTAGTTTCCAAAATGGGGTCACATGTGGGTATTTATATTTTTGCGTTTATGTCAGAACCGCTGTAAAATCAGCCACCCATGTGCAAATAACGAAATTTAGGCCTCAAATGTACATAGTGCGCTCTCACTCCTGAGCCTTGTTGTGCGCCCGCAGAGCATTTTACGCCTACATCTGGGGTATTTCTGTACTCAGGAGAAATTGCGTTACAAATTTTGGGGGTCTTTTTTTCCTTTTAACGCTTGTGAAAATAAAAAGTATAGGGCAACACCAGCATGTTAGTGTAATTTTTTTTTTTTTTACACTAACAAGCTGGTGTAGCCCCAACTTTTCCTTTTCATAAGGGGTAAAAGGAAGAAAGCCCCCCAATATTTGTAGTGCAATTTCTCCCGAGTTCGGAGATACCCCATATGTGGCCCTAAACTGTTTCCTTGAAATACGACAGGGCTCTGAAGTGAGAGAGCGCCATGCGCATTTGAGGACTAAATTAGGGATCGCATAGGGGTGGACATAGGGGTATTCTACGCCAGTGATTCCCAAACAGGGTGCTTCCAGCTGTTGCTAAATTCCCAGCATGCCTGGACAGTCAGTGGCTGTCCGGAAATGCTGGGAGTTGTTGTTTTGCAACAGCTGGAGGCTCCGTTTTGGAAACACTGCCATACAATACGGTTTTCATTTTTATTGGGGGGGGGACAGTGTAAGGGGTGTATATGTTGTGTTTTAGTCTTTATTATGTGTTAGTGTAGTGTAGTGTAGTGTTTTTAGGGCACATTCGCACTGACGTGTTACGGTGAGTTTCCCGCTAGGAGTTTGAGCTGCGGCGAAAAATTTGCCGCAGCCCAAACTTGAAGCAGGAAACTTACTGTAAGCCTGCCCGTGTGAATGTACCCTGTACGTTCACATGGGGGGGGGGGGGGGGGGGGCAAACCTCCAGCTGTTTCAAAACTACAACTCCCAGCATGTACTGACAGACCGTGCATGCTGGTAGTTGTACTTTTGCAACAGCTGGAGGCACACTGGTTGGAAAACCTTCAGTTAGGTTCTGTTAACTAACTCAGTATTTTCTAACCAGTGTGCCTCCAGCTGTTGCAAAACTACAACTCCCAGCATGTACTGATCGCCGACGGGCATGCTGGGAGAAGTAGTTATGCAATAGCTGGAGGTACGCAACTACAACTCCCAGCATGCCGAGACAGCTCATTGCTGTTTGGACATGCTGGGATTTGCAGTTTTGCAACATCTGGAGGGCTACAGTTTAGAGAACACTGCAAAGTGATCTCCAAACTGTGGTCCTCCAGCTGTTGCAATACTACAATTCCCAGCATGCCCTGACAGCAAACAGTTGTTTGGGCATGCTAGGAGTTGTAGTTTTGCAAGATCTGGAGGGCTACAGTTTAGGGACCACTATATAGTTGTCTCAAACTGTAGCCCTCCAGCTCTTGCAAAACTACATATTCCAGCATGCCCAAACAGCTGTCTGGGCATGCTGGGAGTTGTAGTTTTGCAACATCTGGAGGGCTACAGTTAGAGACCACTGTATAATGGTCTCAAACTGTACCCTGCAGATGTTGCTAGGCAACTCACCGGCTTCCGTCGGATCCAGCCGCACGTCATCGCCGCCCGCCGATCTCCGTCGCCTGCAGCCTCCGTCGCCTGCCCGGATCAGTAAGTGGCGCCGGTCCCCGTCGTTTCCCCATCCTGCCCCGCCTATTGTGGGAGGGCAGGACGGGGAAAACGAAAGTAACCCCCCCCCCCCCGCCCTGCTATTGGTGGTTGCGTCTAGACCACCAATAGCAGGGATAGGAGGGGTGGCACCCGTGCCACCTCACTCCTATCGCTTCAGGGGGATCCTGGGTGTCTTAGACACCCGCGATCCCCCTTACATTCCGGGTCACTATAGACCCGTAATGACCCGGAATCGCGCAAATCGCAAGTGTGAATTCACTTGCGATTTGCCGCGATCGCCGACATGGTGAGGTCTGATGACCCCCCTGGGCATTTGCACGGGATGCCTGCTGAATGATTTCAGCAGGCATCCCGGTCCGATCTCCGCCCGGTGCACGGCGGGGAACGGAACTGCCCATGATGAGACCCAGGGAGTCGGGACGTAACGTTACGTCATGGGTTCTGAAAGGGTTAATGATCTAAGGTGCTCTTTTATACGTATGTGAAGTTTCCAATTTAACCCACCCATTGCCCCAGGAAGCATCCTAGACATCAGAGAGCAGTAGCACAAGAAGTTAAAGCCCTAATTTATCCTAAATCTAAATTCAATATCTCAGAGAAAGAGAAAAAGGTACTCCTATAGCTAACAACTCAGGGATATTATGATGTCGAGGGCAGACAAGAGAGGAGCATTGGTAGTTTGGTATAAGAAAGATCATGATATAGAACCACAGAATTAATTAGGGAATCTTATTGTCTATGAATCCCATAAAAGTGATCCTACCCCTAAAATATAAAATAAAATACGAACCCTCCTCAGAAAATACGCAGATAAAGGAGTGATTTCAGAATCTATGGCCACCAAGCTATATAATGCTAGCCTGAAACAGCCTTACTGCTACATACTTCCCAAAATATACAAAATCCCTGAGCCAACCCCCGCAACGCCCCATTGCCTTGGGGATTGGCTCAGCTACTGAAGCTTTCTCGAGCTTTATCCAGACTGGCTTCTGTCACCTCTGCTATAACATATGCCCACGTATCTCATAGACACAGGGGATTTAATCAAATTCCTTTCTGATTTCCAATGGCAGGAAACGTATTCTTTAGCCTCCAGAGATGTGGAGAACCTCTAAACACCTTTAATGATTTTGTGAAGTACTTGAATAATAATGACATGAATATGACCTTTACTACATGCTACGGAGGAAACTCCTTAGAATTTCTAGACACAAAATGGAAAACTTATGACTACAGAGTACAGGAAGGACACCTCCCAGAATGCTCTTCTTGTCCTTGATAGTTTTCCCCCTATCATGTGAAGAGGAGCATTCCTTATAGTCAATTCATATGGCTCAAGTGTATTAACCCCTTAACCACTTCAGGACGCAGGGCGTATGGATACGCCCTGCATTCCGAGTCCCGTGGAAATTCCGGTCCCCACCGCTAGCCGGTTGGGGACCGGAGCCGGATGCCTGCTGAAATTGTTCAGCAGGCATCGCGACATATCGCCCAGGGGGGTCATTATGTCCAGAAATTCAGTCCAGCGATCTGCGGCGATTCCGGGTCAATCGGGTCTCCAGTGACCCGGAATTACAGGCTGTTCGGGGCCGTCTCTGACGGCCCCGAACAGCCATAACCAGCAGGGGTGAGGTGGCACTGGTGCCACCTCACGATCGCCCTGATTCGTCTGCCGGTTTACCGGCCGACCAATCAGGGCACCTGCTGCGGGTGTCACTCCCGCAACCCGCTCCGCCCCTCTTCCGGAGGACGTGAGCGGGACGTCGACCCCGGCGTCCCTGTTGGGATCGGGGCCCCAGGAGCGGCTGCGGCGAGGGACTGACCTGGGGAGCAGCAGTTGGAGGTGATTGACAGCCTCCTGCTGTTGCTTAGCAACAGCTCCCAGCATGCAAAAAGGGCATGCTGGGAGCTGTAGTTATGCAACACCAGGAGGCAGACCACCACAACTCCCAGCATTCCCTTATGGGCATACTTGGACTTATAGTTTTGCAACAGCTGGAGGCACATTTTTTTCTATGGAAAAGTGTACCTTCAGCTGTTGTGTAACTACAACTCCCAGCTTGCGCAAACAGCTAAAGTGCATGCTGGGAGTTGTAGTGGTGCATCTGCTGGTTGCATAACTACAACTCCCAGCATGTCCGTTGGCTGTCGGTGATTGCTGAGAGTTGTAGTTTTGCAACAGCTGAAGGCACACTGGTTGTGAAACTCAGTTTTTTTTTACCTAACTCATTGTTTCACGACCGGTGTACCGCCAGCTGTTGCAAACTATAACTCCCAGCATGCACCGTATATGCTGGGAGTTGTAGTTCTGCAACAGCTGGAGGCACACTGGTTGTGAAACACTGAGTTAGGTCACAAACTCAGTGATACATAACCAGTGTGCCTATAGCTGTTGCAAAACTAAAACTCTCAGCATGTACAGTCTGTCAGCGCATGCTGGGAGTTGTAGTTTTGCAACAGCTGGATGTGCCCCCCTCCCCAATGTGAACGTACAGGGTACACTCACATGGGCGGAGGTTTACAGTAAGTATCCGGCTGCAAGTTTGAGCTGCAGCAAATTTTTTGCCGCAGCTCAAACTGCCAGCGAGAAACTACTGTGAACCCCCGCCCGTGCGACTGTACCCTAAAAACACTACACTACACTAACACAAAATAAAATAAAAAGTAAAAAACATTACATATACACATACCCCTACACAGCTCCCCTCCCCAGTAAAAATTAAAAACGTCTGGTACGCCACTGTTTCCAAAACGGAGCCTCCAGCTGTTGCAAAACAACTACTCCCAGTATTACCAGATAGCCACTGACTGTCCAGGCATGCTGGGAGTTATACAACAGCTGGAGGCCCCCTGTTTGGGAATCACTGACGTAGAATACCCCTATGTCCACCCCTATGCAAGTCCCTAATTTAGGCCTCAAATGGGCATGGCGCTCTCACTTTGGAGCCCTGTCGTATTTCAAGGCAACAGTTTAGGGTCACATATGCGGTATCGCCGTACTCGGGAGAAATTGGGCTTCAAATTTATTTTATTTTTTTCTGCTTTTACCCTTTTTTTAAATGTTACATTTTAGGTTAAAAAAATGTTTCTTTTACATATGCAAAAGTCGTGAAACACCTGTGGGGTATAAAGGTTCACTTAACCCCTTGTTACGTTCCCCGAGGGGTCTAGTTTCCAAAATAGTATGCCATGTGTTTTTTTTTTTTGCTGTCCTGGCACCATAGGGGCTTCCTAAGTGCGGCATGCCCCCAGAGCAAAATTTGCTTCCAAAAAGCCAAATGTGACTACTCCTCTTCTGAGACCGTAGTGCGCCAGCATAGCACTTTTCACCGCCATATGGGGTGTTTTCTGAATCGGAAGAAATTGGGCTCCAAATTTTGGGGGGTATTTTCTGCTATTACCCTTTTTAAAAATGTTAAATTTTTGGGAAAACAAGCATTTTAGGTAATTTTTTTTTACATTTGCAAAAGTCATGAAACACCTGTGGGGTATAAAGGCTCACTTTATCCCTTGTTACGTTCCCCGAGGGGTCTAGTTTCCAAAATGGTAAGCCATGTGTTTTTTTTTTTTTTTGCTGTTTTGACACCCTAGGGGCTTCCTAAAGGTGACATGCCCCCCAAGAACCATTTCAGACAAATGTTCTCTCCAAAATCCTCTTGTCGCTCCTTCGCTTCTGAGCCCTCTACTGTGCCCGCCGAACACTTTACATAGACATATGAGGTATGTGCTTACTCAAGAGAAATTGGGCTACAAACACAAGTAAAAATTGTATCCTTTTACCACTTGAAAAAATTCAAAAATTGGCTCTACAAGAACATGCGAGTGTAAAAAATGAAGATTGTGAATTTTCTCCTTCACTTTGCTGCTATTCCTGTGAAACACCTAAAGGGTTAAAACACTGACTGAATGTCATTTTGAATACTTTGAGGGGTGCAGTTTTTTATAATGGGGTCATTTATGGGGTATTTCTAATATGAAAACCCTTCAAATCCACTTCAAAACTGAACTGGTCCCTGAAAAATATCGAGTTTGAAAATTTTGTGAAAAATTGGAAAATTGCTGCTGAACTTTGAAGCTCTCTGGTGTCTTCCAAAAGTAAAAACTCATACATTTTATGATGAACACATAAAGTAGACATATTGTATATGTGAACCAAAAAAAAATTATATTGAATAGCCATTTTCCTTACAAGTAGAGAGCTTCAAAGTTTGAAAAATGCAAAATTTTTATTTTTTTCATAAAATTTTGGGATTTTTCACCAAGAAAGGATGCAAGTTACCATAAAATTTTACCACTATGTTAAAGTAGAATATGTCACGAAAAAACTTTCTCGGAATCAAAATGATAAGTAAAAGCATTCCAGAGTTATTAATGTTTAAAGTGACAGTGGTCAGAATTGCAAAAAACGGCCGAGTCCTTAAGCTGAAAAAGGGCTAAGTCCTTAAGGGGTTAAGGATACCAGAGAGTTTTTTGCACATCTGACCACTGTCACTTTAAGCATTAATAACTCTGGGATGCTTTTACCTTTCATTCTGATTCCGAGATAGTTTTTTCGTGACATATTCTACTTTGTTAGTGGTAAAATTTCATCAGTACTTGCATCATTTCTTGGTGAAAAATTCCAAAATTTGATGAAAAAATTTAAAATTTAGCATTTTTATAACTTTTAAGCTCTCTGCTTATCAGGAAAATAGGCATTCCAAATAAATGATATATTGATTCACATATACAATATGTCTACTTTATGATTACATCATAAATTTGACATGCTTTTACTTTTGGAAGACATCAGAGGGCTTCAAAGTACAGCAGCAATTTTCCAATTTTTCACAAAATTTTCAAAATCAGAATTTTTCAGGGACCAGTTCAGTTATGAAGTGGATTTGAAGGGCCTTCTTTCTTAGAAATACACAATAAATGACCCCATTATAAAAACTGCACCCCTCAAAGTATTCAAAATGACATTCAGTAAGTGTGTTAACCCTTTAGGTGTTTCACAGGAATAGCAGCAAAGCGAAGGAGAAAATTCAAAATCTTAATTTTTTACACCCGCATGTTCTTGTAAACCGAGCTTTTGAATTTTTACAAGGAGTAAAGGGAGAGAAATCTTCCTAAAATTTGTAACCCAATTTCTCTCGAGTAAGGAAATATCTCATATGTGTATGTCAAGTGTTCGGCGGGCGCAGTAGAGGGTTCAGAAAGGAAGGAGCGACAATGGGATTTTGGAGAGTGAGTTTTTCTGATATGGTTTTTGGGGGGCATGTCACATTTAGAAAGCCCCTATGGTGCCAGGACAGCAAAAAAAAAAAAAACACATGGCATACTATTTTGGAAACTACACCCCTCAAGGAATGTAACAAGGGGTCCAGTGAGCCTTAATACCCCACAGGTGTTTGACGACTTTTCGTTAAAGTTGGATGTGTAAATGACATTTTTTTTTTCCACTAAAATGCTGCTTTTCCCCCAAATTTTACATTTTTACAAGAGGTAATAGTAGAAAATGTCCCCCAAAATTTGTAATCCCATCTCTTCTGAGTATGGAAATACCCCATGTGTGGACGTCAAGTGCTCTGTTGGCGGGCTACAATGCTCAGAAGAGAAGGAGTCACATTTGGCTTTTGAAAAGCAAATTTTGCTGAAATGGTTTTTTGGGGGGCATGTCCCATTTAGGAAGCCCCTATGGTGGCAGGACAGCAAAAAAAAACCTCACATGGCATACTATTTTGGAAACTACACCCCTCATGGAACGTAACATGGGGCCCAGTGAGCCTTAACACCCCACAGGTGTTTGACAACTTTTCGTTAAAGTTGGATGTGCAAATGAATTTTTTTTCACTAAAATGCTGCTTTTCCCCCAAATTTTACATTTTTACAAGGGGTAATAAGAATAAATGACCCCCAAAATTTGTAACCCCATTTCTTCTGAGTATGGAAATACCCCATGTGTGGATGTAAAGTGCTCTGCTGGCACACTACAATGCTCAGAAGAGAAGGAGCACCATTGAGCTTTCGGACAGTGAATTTGTTTGGAATGGGAGTCAGGGGCCATGTGTGTTTACAAAGCCCCCCATAGTGCCAGATCAGTGGACCCCCACATGTGACCCCATTTTGGAAACTACACCCCTCACAGAATTTAATAAGTGGTGCAGTGAGTATTTACACCCCACTGGCGTTTGACAGATCTTTGGAATAGTGGCCTGTGCAAATGAAAAATAAAATTTTTCATTTTCATGGACAACTGTTCCAAAAATCTGTCAGACACCTGTGGGGCGTAAATGCTCACTGCACCCCTTATTACATTCCGTGAGGGGTGTAGTTTCGAAAATGGGGTCACATGTGGGGTGGGGGTCCATTGTTCTGGCACTAAGGGGGCTTTTTAAACACACATGGCCTTCAATTTCAGACACATTCTCTCTCCAAAAGCCCAATGGCGCTCCTTCTCTTCTGAGCATTGTAGTGCGCCAGCAGAGCACTTTAAATCCACATATGGGGTATGTTCTTACTCAGAAGAAATGGGGTTATACATTTTGGGGGGCTTTTTTCCTATTTTACCTTGTGGGTAACACCAGCATTTTAGTGAGAAATTTTTTTTTTTTCGTTTTCCCATCCAACTTTAATGAAAATTCTTCAAACATCTGTGGAGTGTTCAGGCTCACTATACCCCTTGTTACGTTCCGTGAGGGGTGTAGTTTCCAAAATGGGGTCACATGTGGGTATTTGTTTTTTTGCGTTTATGTCAGAACCGCTGTAAATCAGCCACCCCTGTGCAAATCACCAATTTAGGCCTCAAATGTACATAGTGTGCTCTCACTCCTGTGCCTTGTTGTGCGTCCACAGAGCATTTTACGCCCACATATGGGGTATTTCCGTATTCGGGAAAAATTGCGTTCGAAATTTTGGGGGTCTTTTTTTGCTTTTACCGCTTGTGAAAATATAAAGTATGGGGCAACATCAGCATGTTAGTGTAAAATTTGTAATTTTTTTACACTAACAGGCTGGTGTAGACCCCAACTTTTCCTTTTCATAAGGGGTAAAAGGAGAAAAAGCCCCCAAAATTCGTAGTGCAATTTCTCCTGAGTATGGAAATACCCCATATGTGGCACTAAACTGTTTTCTTGAAATACGACATGGCTCTGAAGTGAGAGAGCGCCATGTGCATTTGAGGACTAAATTAGGGATTGCATAGGGGTATTCTACACCAGTGATTCCCAAACAGGGTGCCTCCAGCTGTTGCTAAACTCCCAGCATGCCTGGACAGTCAGTGGCTGTCCGGAAATTCTGGGAGTTATTTTGCAACAGCTGGAGGCACCATTTTGGAAACACTGCCGTACAATAAGTTTTTCATTTTTATTGGGGGTGACAGTGTAAGGGGGTGTATATGTAGTGTTTTACCCTTTATTATGTGTTAGTGTAGTGTACTGTAGTGTTTTTAGGGTACATTCGCACTTGCGGGTTACGGTGAGTTTCCCGCTAGGAGTTTGCGCTGTGGCAAAAAATTTGCCGCAGCCCATACTTGAAGCAGGAAACTTACTGTAAACCTGCCCATGTGAATGTACCCTGTACATTCACATGGGGGTGGGGGCAAACCTCCAGCTGTTTCAAAACTAAAACTCCCAGCATGTACTGACAGACCGTGCATGCTGGGAGTTGTACTTTTGCAACAGCTGGAGGCACACTGGTTGGAAAACCTTCAGTAGGTTCTGTTACCTAACTCATTATTTTCCAACCAGTGTGCCTCCAGCTGTTGCAAAACTACAACTCCCAGCATGTACTGATCACCGAAGGGCATGCTGGGAGATGTAGTTATGCAACAGCTGGAGGTACGCAACTACAACTCCCAGCATGCTGAGACAGCTGTTTGCTGTTTGGGCATACTGGGATTTGCAGTTTTGCAACATCTAGAGGGCTACAGTTTTAGAGACCACTGCACTGTGATCTCCAAACTGTGGTCCTCCAGAAGTTGCAAAACTACAAATCCCAGCATGCCCAGACAGCAAACTGCTATGTGGGCATGCTGGGAGTTGTAGTTTTGCAAGATCTAGAGTGTTACAGTATAGAGATCACTGCAAAGTGATCTCCAAACTGTGGCACTCCAGCTGTTGCAAAACTACAACTCCCAGCATGGCCAAACAGCTGTCTGGGCATGCTGGGAATTGTAGTTTTGCAACATCTGGAGGGCTACAGGTTAGAGACCACCGTATAGTGGTCTCAGACTGTAGCCATCCAGCTGTTGCTAGGCAACTCACCGGCTTCTGTACGATCCAGGGAGCCGCATCGCCATCCTCTTCTGCCCCCTGCTGCGACCGCCGATCGCGTCCCGCTGCCATTGCCGATGGGTAAGTGGACTTCAGCCTGGTCCTCTGTCGTTTCCCCGTTCTGCCCCGCCTATTGTGGGTGGGCAGAAAGGGGAAAACAAAAGTAACCCCCCCCCCCCCCGCCCCCCGATCTGCTATTGGTCGTCGCTTTTGACGACCAATAGTAGGGATAAGAGGGGTGGCACCCCTGCCACCTCACTCCTATCCCTTCAGGGGGATCGTGGGTGTCTTAGACAACCGCGATCCCCCTTATATTCCGGGTCACCATAGACCCGTATGACCCGGAATAGGTGCAAATCGCAAGTGTGAATTCACTTGCGATTTGCGCCGATCGCCGACATGGGGGGGGGTCTGTTGACCCCCCTGGGCATTTGCGCGAGGTGCCTGCTGATCGATATCAGCAGTCACCCCGGTCCGGTCTGCGCGCGGCGGGGACCGAAATTCTCCATGACGTAAGCGTACGTCCTTGGTCCTTAAGTACCAGGGAGCTAGGATGTACGCGTACGTCCATGGTCCTTAACAGGTTAATAACAATCCCGAAATGTATCAAACCCAAGCAGGAGATCTCAAGAGAGAGGTTATCATAGCTGTCTGATCAAAAGCGCATATAACAGAGTTGAGCAAAAGACCCGCAATGGATTACTGTATAGTAACAAAAATAGGAATAAAAAACAAGAGAGATTTGTGTTTTCTTTTGCTAACACCCTGCTAAATATAACTATTAGAAAGACTATTCAAAAATTCTGGTACATCATAAAACAAGATGAACATCTAATGGAATGTGCTAAAAATGGTCCCCTAATCACATACCGGCGGAATCACACAATAGGTAGCTACCTTAAAAATCAAACAAACAGGAATGTCAAAAATAAGAACTGGCTAGAAAATATTATTCCTAAGGGAAGTTTTAAATGTGGAAATTGCACTATATGTGATCAAAATTTAGCTTTATCATCATTTGATCTGAGGGGCAGACGTATCATCGTAAACCAGCTCATCACATGCCAAACTATTTTTGTAGTATATATGATGTCATGCCCTTTACATAATTAAAGGGTAGCTCCCACCATCCTATATTTTTTTTTTCTGTCCCTGCCTATCGCCAATCTATCCCTAACCCCCTCCCTGCTTTTAATTTTTATTTTTACTATATTAAAAATGCTTTTTGTCTGCCTGGCAGTGTGCTCACTACCAGGCAGACTTCCCCAGCAGGCAGCACGTCACTGATGCCTGCTGGGGGGGACTTCCGCCCTTAGTTCATCTACACAGGGTGCCTCCAGCTGTTTCACCACTACAACTCCCAGCTTGCCCTGACATCTATTGGCTGTCAGGGCATGCTGGGAGTTGTAGTATTGAAACAGCTGGAGGCACCCTGTGTAGATAAACTATTAGTTACATGCGGCGCTAGCCCGTCCCCTCCCCCCCCGCGCCACACCCCGTTCCCTACATTACAACACCCCCCCCCCCCATTACACTTACTGCAGAGTCTGGCAGCGGGCGTGCAGGGACAGCGGCGGCGACGAGGCGGAGGCGGCGATGTGCGGGAGGAGTGGCCTCCCAGCCAGTGGCCGGGGAGCCGATGCGCTCGCTCCCTGCCTGTCTGATTGACAGGCAGGGAGCGAGCGCAGGCTGAATGAAAAAGGAACGATGCCCGGCCGCATCGGTCCTTTTTCAGGCATGACGTCACGCCAGGCTGCAGCCGACCACTAGGAGGGAGACCCCCTAGGGGCCGGTTTTCAAATGTAAATTAAACATACCGTATTTATCGGGGTATACCACGCACCGGCCTATAACACGCACCCTCATTTTACCAAGGATATTTGGGTAAAAAATGTTTTTTACCCAAATATCCATGGTAAAATGAGGGTGCGTGTGTGCGCGTGTATACCCCGATACATCCCCAGGAAAGGCAGGGGGAGAGAGGCCGTCGCTGCCCGCTTCTCTCCCCCTGCCTTTCCTGGGGTCTAGAGCGCTGCTGTCGGCCCTTCTCACCCCCTGGCTGTCGGCGCCGCTGCCCGTTCTGTCCCCCTGACTATCGGTGCCGGCGCCGATAGCCAGGGGGAGAGAAGGGGCAGCGGCACCCATTGCCGGCGCCGCTGCCCCGTTGCCTCCCCCCATCCCCGGTGGCATAATTACCTGGGTCGGGTCCGCGCTGCTCCAGGCCTCCGGCGTGCGTCCCCTGCGTCGTTGCTATGCACGGTGCGGCGCACTGACGTCATGCGCCGCGCCGTTCAGCGCATAGCAACGACGCCGGTGACGCACGCCGGAGGCCTGGAGCAGTGTGGACCCGACTCAGGTAATTATGCCACCGGGGATGGGGGGAGGCAACGGGGCAGCGGCGTCGGCAATGGGTGCCGCTGCCCCTTCTCTCCCCCTGGCTGTCGGCGCCGATAGCCAGGGGGTGAGAAGGGCCGACAGCAGCGCTCTAGACCCCAGGAAAGGCAGGGGGAGAGAAGCGGGCAGCGACGGCCTCTCTCCCCCTGCCTTTCCTGGGGGTGTATCGGCGTATAACACGCACACAGACTTTAGGCTAAAAATTTTAGCCTAAAAAGTGCGTGTTATACGCCGATAAATACGGTAAGTACTACAACATATCAAAAAATAAAGTTGGTGACAGTGCCCATTTAAAAACCAAAGTAGGAGCTACTCGCTTTATTACACACATAGATCAAAAGCATCAAAATAATACAAAATGCATCAAGTTTGCAGGGATTGAATGTGTAAGAAACCACCGAGTGGAGATAGAAAGGAGCTGCTGTGCTGCGAAGCCAAATGGATCAGCAGACTCAATGCTATGGGGCCACTGGGCTTTAATGAGCGCAACAAACTGAATGCTTTCCTTTAAGACACAGGTATTGAGTTGTTTTTTGCAGGAATTTGATGTAATGTTTTACATGTTTTATATGTTTACAGTTTCCATGGGAACTCAGCCGGGAGAGTGCTCTTGTCTTTCTATCTTCTATTGCCATTACAATAGAGATATAGGCTGAACTTGATGGACTCTGGTCTTTTTTTAAAATCTTATAAACTATGTTACTATGATGAAAAATGTTGCACCTATATTAAAAATACCTATTGGTAAATGTCATTGCATCGTTAATGCTCTGATAACACTGATCTCAAAGGGCACGTGTTTACCCAATACATCATTTTTATATTTTCATGAGCTCAGGTTAAAAAGGAAAGCGTTCTGTCTCCAAAGATATTCATTCTGCAGAGTCAGAAGCATGGATGACATTGTACCATAATACATTGCTGTACAAGCTCTAGGATAAGATAGTATGATGATTAGTAAAAGATAATACAAAATCCAGAAAAGATAGAAATCATAGTCTGTTTCACTATCATCTAATTGGTTGCTATGGGCAACTAGTCAACTATTCCTCCGCCTTTCTCTCCCTTTGTCTTTAATAACTAGTTTTTCTAGGCTTGGCCTATGGTGGTCATACTCTATTACACTAGCCAGTATTATGTGCTTTTCATCTTGTTAAAAGGGAAACTAAGAAGAGTGTCACCCACACTAAGCTACACATATAACGCGTGCGTGTAAGCAAGTTTTTGTGCGACTTTTGTTGGTGAGCAAAAAATACCAGTCAGCCCTACCTAAACAATTTTCAATTTTCCCTTTGCAGTGGTCGGGAATTTATCAAGTGCGAAAGTCACACTTAAGCAAAAAGAAAGTTGCAGACCCCCTTCAAAAAGTGGCAAGTGTAAGCCAGGTCAGACCTGGCTTACAAACTTGCTTTTGATAGCATTTTTAAAAAGTCCCAAAAAAGGTTGCAGATGCGACTTTTTGCGCAGCTCAGCTCCTTGGCACCCACTCACATCTACCACCCTTCTGCAAGCTGATGGGACTACAACTCCAAGCATGTCCTCACTGTAAGGGCATGCTGGGAGTTGCAGACTTTTCGTATGACTTTTTGTAAAACTCTGCTCCCCGGCCACCTTCCTGAATCTACCACCCACCCAATAGCTACTGCAGAATTACAACTCCCAGCATACCCTTACAGTAAATACATGCTGGGAGTTGTAGTCCCAACAGTGTGGGTCAGTGGCCGGGGAGCAGTACTTTAATTTCCTATTTACCGAGCAGACCTGTGATTGGTCCAGACCTCCTGGCCAATCACAGCTGCCAGAGGGAAACATGAAGTTACAGTGCCGTAACTTAATTTTCCCCGCTGGGAAGCCAGAGAGCGGAGCACAAGCAGCCCGCTTCCCTGGCTTCCTTGTCACCCACCTGCGCCACACTACTACAACTCCCAGAATTCCCTTATAGTAAAGACATGCTGGGAGTTGTAATGGTGCAGTGGGGGCGGGCGGAAGATGTGCAGGCAGGTGACAAGCTTGTCACCTGCCCGCACATCCCCCGCCTGTGATACACCACTACAACTCCCAGCATGTCCTTATTGTAAGAGCATGCCTGGAGTTGTAGTCCTGCAGCACGGGCAGGAGATGTGTGGGCGAGTGACAAGCTTGTCACCCGCCCGCACATCTCCCGCCCACATTGCACCACTACAACTCCCAGCATGTCCTTACTGTAATGGCTTCCTGGGAAGAGTAGTCCTGTGGCGCAGGCGGGTGACAAGCTTGTTACCCGCCCGCACATTTCCCGTCCACTCGCACTGCACCGCTACAACTCCAAGCATGTCCTCATTGTAAGGACATGCTGGGAGTTGTAGTCCTGCGGTGTAGGCGGGTGACAAGCTTTCCTGACTTGCTTGTCACCCGCCTGCACATCTCCCCCCCCCTGTCACATGACTACAACTCCCAGCTTTCCCTTACAGTGAGGACATGCTGGAAGTTGTAGTCGTGCGGCGCGGGTGAGCGACAACAAATTTATTAACCTATTTTCCATGATTTTATTCTTCTCATTTCAGATCTGTGTATTCTGAGGACTACTTTAGATGTGGTGGACTACTATGATGACCAGTGTTTTTGTTTTGTTTACTGTTAATAAAATGTTTAACCCCTTAAGGACTCAGCGTTTTTCCGTTTTTGAATTTTCATTTTTTCCTCATCACCTTCTAAAAATCCTAACTCTTTCAATTTTGCACCTAAAAATCCATATGATAGCTTATTTTTTGGGCCACCAATTTTACTTTGCAGTGACATCAGTCATTTTACCCAAAAATCCATGGCGAAATGGAAAAAAAAATCATTGTGTGATAAAATTGAAGAAATTTTTTTATTTTGTAACTTTTAGGGGCTTCTGTTTCTACTCAGTGCATTTTTTAGTCAAAATTACACCTTATCGTTATTCTGTAGGCCCATACGGTTAAAATGATACCCCACTTATATAGGTTTGATTTTGTCGCACTTCTGAAAAAAAATCATAACTACATGCAGGAAAATTTATACGATCGGTGCCGCACGCTGTTAGCCCAGGGTCCCGGCTATCGTTAGATGTGGGGTCACGCCATGATTCCTTAAGAGGTTAATGAGGGCTTGTTGGGGAGTGTTTTTTTTTTTTTTTTTTTAAATAAAAGTTGTTCTAAACATGTTGTGTTTTTTTTTTAATTTACTTTACAGGCTTAGTAGTGGAAGCATTCTTAGCGTTAGCCCCAAAAACAGCTGCGCTAACCACAAATTATTACTCTGGTACCCACTGTCACAGGGGTGTCAGGAAGAGCCAGTACCAACAGGCCCGGAGCATCAAAATGGCGCTCCCAGGCCTAGGTATTGGAGGTTAGCGCTAACTGTTTTGGGGGCTAATGCTAAGCCCCGGCTCAGTAATGGATTCTGTTTATAAGACAGCTTCCACTACTAAGTGTCATGACCGATTGGGGGGACAGGGAAAGTGAGCCCTAAACTGACCCTAAAACATCTCTCCCTGCCTACTTGCCCATCCACCCTAAACGATGGATCGACAACTGGGCGCCAGTCTCTTCCTGTGCTAAAGTGCAGTGGTGTAAAAACACATAATATACATAGTCGGTTACAGACCAGAACAGAAACAGAAAACTACTAGACAACCAGATATATCAGACAGAATACAAATACTAACAGGGCAGAATATAAACTCACAAACAGAGCAGAATATATTGAATTAACAAACAGTTCATAAACCGGATATCAGATAAATGGCAGACATGATAAAATGAACAAGACTCGGCATGATATAAGTATACAGCAGAATCCAGGAGATGAAGGGGATAAACAGAAGAACTGAGAGACAAAACACTAAACTGAACAGGTAGCATAGTACACTGTTCACAAACAGTACAGTACAAAGGACAAAGATCAGATCAGCCAAACAGGATATACATATTGTTACGCCGAGCACTCCGGGTCCCCGCTCCTCCCCGGAGCGCTCGCAACATCCTCGCAATTGCAGCGCCCCGGTCAGACCTGCTGACCGGGTGCGCTGCAATATCTCTCTCAGCCGGGATGCGATTCGCGATGCGGGAGGCGCCCGCTCGCGATGCGCATCCCGGCTCCCGTACCTGACCCGTTCCCCGTCGGTCTTGTCCCGGCGCGCGCGGCCCCGCTCCTTAGGGCGCGCGCGCCGGGTCTCTGCAATTTAAAGGGCCACTGCGCCACTGATTGGCGCAGCAGGCTTAATTAGTGTGTTCACCTGTGCACTCCCTACTTATACCTCACTTCCCCTGCACTCCCTCGCCGGATCTTGTTGCCATTGTGCCAGTGAAAGCGTTTCCTTGTGTGTTCCTAGCCTGTGTTCCAGACCTCCTGCCGTTGCCCCTTACTACGATCCTTGCTGCCTGCCCTGACCTTCTGCTACGTCCGACCTTGCTCTTGTCTACTCCCTTGTACCGCGCCTATCTTCAGCAGTCAGAGAGGTTGAGCCGTTGCTGGTGGATACGACCTGGTTGCTACCGCCGCTGCAAGACCATCCCGCTTTGCGGCGGGCTCTGGTGAATACCAGTAGCAACTTAGAACCGGTCCACCAACACGGTCCACGCCAATCCCTCTCTGGCACAGAGGATCCACCTCCAGCCAGCCGAATCGTGACACATATAGGACACTGTTCACACTGGGACACAGAACATACAAATTAGACTCCCCACTCCACCAAAACGAGTAGCCATTAATAGTAAAGCCAAATAGGCTACTGGCCAGCGGACACACACCACAGTGTGGAAAAAAATGCTGACCCAGTAGGAAATATGATACATGAAACACTAGACTAGAACCGGATGAGTCTGAACAGACTCCAGAATACCGAACAAGAATATAACATTCAGAGCACAGGGTACACGCTAGACTCAGACACAGTGCGAACACAGACAGAGCAGAACGAACAAACATAATCCTAAAACCGACTAATGTAACACAGACTAAAATACAAGGAGCATGCTATATAATCATGGCTAAAAACCCAGATAAAATGACAAGATAAAAACAAGCAGACATAGTCAGAATATAGCACAAACAGACATAGTAGAATTGCACTCAATAACCAGCACCAGAATGCAGGAGAACTCTGGTTAAATAACTCCACCTGAGTTCTCCTTCGTTCAGAGCATTAACTATTCCCTATTCAGGTAGAATAGCAAACTGCTCTGAACAAACTAGTATGTAAATACACACCTAAACAGAAAAATACAAAAACAAATAAACGGACATTACACTAAGCCCGTAAAGTAAATAAAAAACTTTTATTGTAAAAAAACACTCCCCCACAAGCCCTCGTTAACCATTTTATTAATAGTTAAAAAAAAAAAAAAACACTGGTCATCGGGGTAGTCCCCCCAAATCTGAAGTAGTCTACAGGATACACGGATCTGAAGTGAGAAGAAAAAAACTATGGATTGGTACATTTAGGGTGAAAATATATATCACACATTTTTTTCACAGCTGCGACTTGAGGTGGGGGTTACAAATGGGTGTTCTGAAGTCATGAATTGGTTTTTGCTTATGTGTGCTAAAAAAAATGGTATTCAAAAGTGATTTATTGATGATAAATGTCCTTCATATACTTACAGTTGGTGTGATCCTCTTTTAAACAAGGTATTACTCGCCAGAATCTGTGGGCCAATTGCAGAGTTATAGGCAAAAGTAATAATATACTAATTTAGAGAAACTAGCAATGAGGGCATGCCCATTGTTCTGTTAGTGGTTATCACGCCACTATCTCCCGTTCATCCCTTCATTACTATTCCCTGCTTCTTCTGGTGAAGTCGCTGTCAGCACCCGAGCAGGGAGATGTGTCACAGCTCCTGCTGCTGTATCTGCGGCTGCGCAGAGCAACATCAGAAGATGACGAAGTAACTCTCTTGTCCATTTCCCTTTATAATAAAAAAATAAAGCCCTGGAATTATGCCTGATTTTTTTTTTAAATCACTTTATGAGGTTTTAGATTAATCAAGGATCCGTCTGCAAATAAGCACGATGAGAGGAATAAAAAGTGGATTATTTTTTTTTAAATCAAATAATTAGGAATATTAAAGGGGTAATCCGGAAGTTTTTTTTTCTACTTGACTATGCTACGGGAGCTGTAAAGTTAGTGTAGTTCATAATATAATTTCTGTAACCGTGTTTCATGGTGGTCTCACAATTCATCTGTAATTTTTGCCCCGATGTTTATTTTTAACAGCATACAAAATGACCTCTCAGCTATTCACAGTTTGACGTGGTCCGAGACATTACATCACTACTCAGGTGTTCAGAGGGAGCCTGTCTTTGCTTCAATGGGTGGAGTGACCGCTGGGTGGGAGGGAGATCATCCTGCAAGAATTGTAGTTTTGCAACAGCTGGAGGCACCCTGGTCAGAAAACATTGGTCTATTGCATGGAAAGGATCACAGGTATGTTTCAATGGGTGGGGTGACTGATGTGTTGGAGGGTGAAAAGTGACCTCACAGGTAAAAACAAGGAATCATGGAACTTGTAGTTTAGGGAATGAACTCCAACAGGAAATACCCAGTTCACAAAAAGCTAGCCACAGCATTATTGTAATCTCACAACATAGCTATTTAGCCCCAAGACAAGCGCAGATCCTTCCTAAAAATGTCCATTACTGTCTGCCAGGTAAGTACAAAAATCACCTTATGGGGGATAACCCCTTTAACCACTCACTACAAACTAACATACCGGTTACATCAAGATAAAGGCTGGAGTTTTTTAAGCAATCTCACAAGCTGAGCGCTCCTTATACTGCTTATATGCTAAGGATAGATCATTACTCTAACATCCCCAAAGCCCCCATCCCCATCCCCAACTACATGCAATGTTTATTTTATTTTTTTTGTTTGTTTGTTTTATATTTGTGTTTAAAACACATTAAAAATATGCAAAAAAAATATACAGGAAATTTTTTTTAAATGAAGAATGTGAAGTTAGTGGCAATTTTACACACTGTTGGAAACCCCTGAGGTTTAGCTGCTGAGAGTGGTGTCAGCCTAGGCATAAGGAATAAAACTTGTTTTCACTGGAGTTCTCTTTTAAGAACTAACTGTTCATTTGCTATCTAATATATCTAAGGGACGCAAAGTATAATTGTGCCTCTATAAGCACATATTCTTGATTCTGGAAATGGTGCCTGTGTGAAGTACATTATACCACAGATTTCACTGTTTAATATTAAGGGGAAGGGAGATAGGAAAATCTTATTGTGCGGGTGAAGGGCATTTACTGGGACACTATTAATGCTGTTATTTTGAAGGACTTGAAAGTGTAATAGAAAGCCTTTAGCTGTCAGGGCATAGCGGGCTTGTAGTTTTTCAGCAGTTGGAAAATCATAGACTGGGGACCACTGGTCTAAACTTTTTATCTTATGGACAACAATGGCCATAAATGTTCATTTATTTCCACATTGTAGCATCAGTAGCTTCATTTAAATAGGGGGTCCCTAAAGACATTCACACATTGCACATTTTTATCAGAATGTTTGCTCTTCTTTCTAGCACTAATTTAATGGACCTTTAGGATGCATTCTTAAATAATGGCATGTTATAGAAAAATCTTTTGACAAATATAACGACTACAGTAAGACCATAATGTACCTACCTACTATTGAACCCAGTACTCTATGCATGAAGTGGATATTAAGGTTATTTCACTATCCCCTAGAGCTTACACTCCATCAATAGGATGACAGGCTCATCTGTATTGCAGCTGTTGTGTTACTATCTGTGTACGACACCAGTGTCTGCGGCATCACTGAGCCTCTGCTGCTGATCAGTTTGCTTTCCATGGACGTCAATGGCTGAAGTCATCCCCTGGTGCCATACGGTGCAACAAACATTAGCCATATGAGCACTGGCAGCAGCCATAGCCAGTCCCAGCACTTTCCCTGTCTCCTCCTCTGATGCTCTGCCCACCCCTTCTTATCACATACAGTCGGAGTACAGTACATTATCCACTGCCAGACTGCCACAGCACCAGTCTCTTACTCTCCAGGTCAGAGGACGGAGGTGCATCCTGGCTCACAGATCACATTGCTAATGCTGGGACTTTACAGTTCACCTATGAAATGTCCTGCTAAGCCTTTTTAAAGGTAAGAACAGAAACCTGCTATACAGATAAATTGTGCTAGTATTATAGTATGTGCCTGATAGTATAAGATGTTCTACACAGTCTATACATGTACATGACATACTAGAATGTCTTTTAGCATAATACTTATACGATGACATTGAGCTGTTTGTGTCGGTTACTATAACCTAATGCTTCAGCACCATGGACAGAGGTCTTTTAGCATAATACTTATACGATGACATTGAGTTGTTTGTACCGATTACTATAACCTAATGCTTCAGCACCATGGACAGAGGTCTTTTAGCATAATACTTATATGATGACATTGAGTTGTTTGTACCGGTTACTATATCCTAATGCTTCAGCACCATGGACAGAGGACTTTTAACATAATACTCATACGATGACATTGAGCTGTTTGTACCGGTTACTATAACCTAATGCTTCAGCACCATGGACAGAGGCAGCAGCGCTTGCTGTACACTGTGCTGTGTCTCTCCTAGAAGAATTCGCATCTTTTCAGTATTAGTCTAAATATTTACTGTTATGTTTATTCTATAACGTTCTCTGTTGTGTTTATTTCCCAGGCGACCACACATTGGAGAAATGAATGAAAGCCTTAATGACAGTGACAGCAGCTTCTCCCAGCCTTGGATCCAGACCAGCGATGTCAACGCTTCCCTGGAGTTGTCTGCTTTCTTCTCAGTATTTACCATCAACCCGTGGGATATTATGCTCTGTATCTCAGGGACCATCATTGCCTGCGAGAACGCAATCGTCGTGGCCATCATATTCTACACCCCGACGCTGAGAACCCCAATGTTTGTGCTGATCGGGAGCCTGGCTACTGCAGACCTCCTGGCTGGGTTTGGCTTGATCCTTAATTTTATATTCCAGTATGTGATCCAGTCAGAGACGATCAACTTGATCACAGTGGGGTTCTTGGTGGCTTCTTTTACCGCTTCAGTGAGCAGCTTATTGGCCATTACTGTGGACCGTTACCTGTCACTGTACAATGCACTGACTTATTCTTCAGAGAAGACCATCTTATGGATTCATCTCATGCTGTTTTTTACCTGGGGGGTGTCCATATGTCTGGGTCTCCTTCCAGTGTTTGGCTGGAACTGTCTAGATGACATCTCATCTTGCAGCATTGTCAGGCCTCTGACCAAAAGTAATGTAACTCTTTTATCCACCTCATTCTTTTTCATCTTTATTTTAATGCTGCATCTATACATAAAAATCTGCAAAATAGTCTGTAGACATGCTCACCAGATAGCACTACAGCAACATTTCCTTACAGCATCCCACTATGTAGCAACCAAGAAAGGAGTGTCCACTTTGGCCATTATTCTTGGGACCTTTGGAGCCAGCTGGTTGCCTTTTGCCATTTACTGTGTGGTGGGAGACCCTGAATACCCTTCAGTGTACACTTACGCCACCCTACTACCTGCCACTTACAACTCCATGATCAACCCTATCATTTATGCCTATAGGAATCAAGAAATCCAGAGATCCATGTGGGTTCTTTTCTGTGGCTGCTTTCAATCCAAAGTGCCCTTTCGCTCCAGATCACCAAGTGATGTTTAGGGACGCTTGACTTTAGCACTGCACCAATGACAATCTAGTGAATTCAATAGTGCCTGCTATGGACAACTAGATGTGTGCTGTGGTAAGAAGAGACTGGAACTTTAGCACTTTATCTATTTTGATATCTCTGGGAATGGTCCGTCCTGAGTATGAACAATGTGGATGTCTATAGGATCCATGTGTGAAGTGACTATGCTTCAATATCGCACTTTATATTGAGCTGCTGTACTGCCAAATCAGTGTTGTGAGGGCTGAGAAAGAATGTTGTGTCTTTGTTTTATGTCACAATATATTTTGTCACTAATGCTGAAAACTTTTGTACCCAACGAAATAAAAGTCGTTGCCATGTAGTTCTGAGTGTGCTGGTTTATTATTCCCTGTGGCTTGCTTGCATTGTAGAGCAGAAGTCCATTCAAGGATTAGTCATGGAAATATACCATGCAGAAAAAAAACAAGTGTCTGAATCACAGCAAACACCTCTCCTAGGGGGGGACTATTCATTTACTATGACCTTTAGCAGTCTTTACTATGTGGCTGTATAATAGGTCTTTTATCCTGAAATATCATGCAACCTGGAGGTTTATTAGACCCAGAGATGCCCCCAGGATTTTTTGTGATTACCCCTTGGAATAAGCTTTACATCAGAGTAATGTTGAAAGTGAGCACTGATCTGCATGGGTACCTGAGCAGAATACCATTATCGCCCACACTATAGTCAGGCTGCACATCTCACACATCAAAACCTGTGTAGAGGAAAAGTTGCCCAGTTGCCCATAGCAACCAATCAGATCGCTTCTTTAATTTCTCAGAGGCTTTTTTTTCTAAATCTAAAGAAGGAATCTGATTGGTTGCTATGGGCAACTGGTTCACGTTACCTCTTCACAG
Organism: Hyla sarda; assembly: GCF_029499605.1. Classification (NCBI taxonomy): domain Eukaryota; kingdom Metazoa; phylum Chordata; class Amphibia; order Anura; family Hylidae; genus Hyla; species Hyla sarda. Next base: position 238,993,976 of record NC_079191.1, read on the forward strand.
ACTTTCATTAATCTCCGAGTGTATTCAGTGCTAGAGGCACTTAAAGTGTTAAACTCGGGGGCAGTGCTCCTGCTTCCAGCATAACATGTGAGGACAAGGATTCCATGTGATCTCTTTACTCTCCAACTTTCCATAGATTTTGATGATTATTTTGTCTATGGCACCAGAATGATTTGTTTTGCCCAGCAGTCATTTGTTCTAAGGAGTTAAATGTTTTAATCTTTAAAATAAATGACATTTAAATTGCCATCCAAGTGTTAATAAAATAAACAAACAAGGTAACAAGTATTACAACAATTGCAATGGTTGCGTAGGTTTTTTCAAAGTATATGTCCATCTTTAAACACCATGTAAACTTTATATACTCCTTCAGATCCTTTGTAAATACACTTCATTACTTACATTGAACTGAGCCGGAGTTATAGCCTAGTTACAATCTACCCCTTCTCTTATAATTTCTGCATATAGCCTCTGAGAGGGGCAGATTCTCATGGGGGGCATTTATCATGTTGCTTATAGCCCTTTTTTTTTTTTTTTTGCTTACTCCAGGTGCACAAAAGTGTTTTTGTGTGTGTGTGTGACTTTTGTGGGTGCGCATAAAGTTGCAAACAGCCTTACCTAAGCAAATTTCAGTTTTCATGTAGGCAAAAAAAGTCACAATTCAGCTCCAGGTCCAGGTCCAGGCTTACAAACTTGCAAACTTAAAAACTTACAAAGTCGTAAAAAAAGTCTAAAACAAAGTCTCAATTGAGACTTTTGCGTTTTGCTTATGTGCCCAAAATGTATCAACCCCTTGTGTTAGTATCATAAATATGTAGCATATAAGCCAAACTAAGGCAAAAAAAAATGCCTTCAGAACTGGATAAAGCCAAAGACCACTATGATAAATGTCCCCCTATATGAGTAAACCAGATCAACTCATGGCATATGCCAGATGTCACAGTAAATGACTGTACAGTACACATGGATGTAATAAAACAAGGACCATGCTGGGGATTTTCATTCTGATGTGGAAATAGTGAAACATTTTCACTACAAATTTACCCCTCTATTGTACTTAAAGGGGTACTCCACTGGAAAAAAAAAATTTCAATCAACTGGTGCCAGAAAGTTAAACAGATTTGTAAATTACTTCTAAAACCTTAACCCTTCCAGGACTTTTTAGCTTCTGTATGTTCCAGAGGAAGTTCCTTTCTTTTTGAATTTCCTTTCTGTCTGACCACAGTGCTCTCTACTGGCACCTCTGTCCATGTCAGGAACTGTCCAAAGTAGTAGCAAAACCCCATAGCAAACCTATTCTGCTCTGGACAGTTCCTAAAATGGACAGAGGTGCACTGTGGTCAGACAGAAAATACATTCAAAAAGAAAATAACTTTCTGTGGATCATACAGCAGTTGATAAGTACTGGAAGGATTACGTTTTTTAAAAATAGTAGTAATTTACAAATCTGTTTAACTTTCTGTGTCCACAACCTATATTTCTCTCAAAATTACCTTTATTTACTTGCCATCATTGCTCAGTGAGGTTTCTGACCACGCAGAGGCATTGGGCTTGCCATTCTCTTCTCCTCACTATGATGACTCCCCCCCCCCCCTCCCTCACACTGCTCTGACTCCCAGAGGGCCAGGAGCAAGCACAGCAGCTCCGGACCTGCCTTCAGCCCTGTCAATCACTCATGGTGCCCATGAACTTTCAATGACCACTGGACACGGCAGGACTGGTATGTGTCCCAGGAGACAGGGGGACCTCTAGTGGCCACTTTTTTGACTGGCTTTGTCAGTATGAAATACAGAAAATTTTCTGATGAAAGCAATTGCAAAACATATTGTTTTTGCATGCTTTATAACATATCAAAAGATATTGGCCCTGATTTACTATTGTAAACCTGACATGTTTTGTCGGGTTGTGAGCCAGATTCTGGTGCATTGTGCCAGAATGTGTCTGTGCCAGAATGTGAGCCAGAATTCACACCATAATTGAAAAAAACCTGACTAGCTCTCCATTTAATTGAGAGAACCTGAAAAAGGGGTGTGGCCTCTGGGAAAAGTAGGCATGGCCACTGAAAAGGGGGTGTGTCCCAGTAATTTTCACATAAACCCAAAATATTTACTAAGGTTTCCAATGAAAATGTAGCTGATTTGAGCTGAGGAAAACCCGACAGATCAGAGCATCTATTAAAAAAAAATGCAAAATGTAGAGAAACATTAGTAAATACCTTGGGAAAAAATTGTAGGGAATTAAACCCCACCAAGAAAACTTTACTCCACTCTTAGTAAATCAGGGCCATTGTATCTGACAATGCCCCTTTAAAGGGGTATTCCGGGCAAAAAAACATCTTATTGAAAGGATAGGGGATAAGATGTCTGCTCATGGGGGACCTCTGCTGGGACCCCCCTGCCATCTCCCTGCAGCAGCACAACGGCTGCAACGCCCCCTCCCATAGACATGAATGGAGGGGTCGTGGCGTGACGTCACATCCCCGTCTCGGAAGCCCGGCAGTTTCCGAAACTGCAGGCGCAGCTACGCATAGAATGTGGGCTGCTGCAAGGAGATCGCGGGGGGTCCCAGTGGCGGCCCCCCCGCGATCAGACATCTTATCCCCTACCCTTTCGATAGGGGATAAGATGTTTTTGCCCGGAATACCCCTTTAAGGAACTCATCTGTATAGTCTGGAGGAAAGTAGGGAATGATCAAAACCCTTTAAAGATTTATAAATATGTTTTTTCCTTCTTGTCTTTCTAAAAGCCATAACAATTTTTCCATCTACATTTTTTTCTTTTTTTTTTGCAAGAACAATACTCAAATGTGTATTGTTTCCATCATGTTTTTTGAAAACTTCAACAAATTAAAAAAATTTTTTTAAAAGCTAAAAAAAAAAAAAAGAAAATTCTGACTGTCTAAAATAAAAATCATTTTTGCACCATAATCTTTTTTTATTGGTACCATGTTGCAATTGATCAGACCTTTTGACTACTTTTTATAAGATTTTTTTCTGGATGTGATGTGGCATTTGCTGGTACTGTTGCGGTTATAATTAGTGTTGCTCGCCAATATTCGCAAAGCGAATTTTATTCGCGAATATAGCACTATATATTCGTAATTACGAATATTCGTATTTTTTTTTTTTTATGTTTATGCTAATTTTTATTTATGCTAACTTTCGCATATGCTAATTTTCGCATATGCAAAAATAAAAAGAGGATATTACGAATATGCGAATATTCGCAAATATATGACGAATATTCGTCCATATATTCGCGAATTCGAATATGGCCTATGCCGCTCAACACTAGTTATAATGGGGACAATGGGTGCCCCTACTAGCTGAGGTTTCCACACAAGTTTCTTTCTGACATTTCTTGGAATACTTCCACTGCAGTTTTTGAGCCAAAGACAGAAGTGGATCCAGCAGGAAGAAGTGTAAGTCCTTCCTTTATATGTCCTATTCCTTTTGAATACACTTCTGACTTTGGCTCAAAAAATCTAAAAATGCCAGAAAAAAACCTGTGTGGAAACCTAGCCTTATTTTAAGACTGTCAGTTTTATGGGGACAGGGCACTGTTATGGAGGCTGTTAAAGGCAGTCAGGTGATGGATATGGCTTTTATATAGTAGTAGTATTGTTATTCTTACATGGGCACTATGGCTGTCATTACATTGGGGGTCTTTGTCTATATTCTACAGATCTGCCTCACAAAAGCTACAGTTTATGGGTCAGTAAATACTGATCAGAATGTAGCACACCAGAAGTTGGTGACTTTTCTATAATAAATAAATAAATAAGGCCTTCTCTACATGTATATTGGTGGGTTTTTATTGTCAACCATTTCATGCAATAACTGCATGCATATAACAGGCCTATGGTGGCATACCTGAAACAAAGATTTAGAGGATATTTACCAAAATAGGAGAAAAACTCCACACACACACACAAAAAAAAAAAGATTTTGTAATGTATTTTAGATTTTGCTATCACTCTTGGCAAACACTACAAGGTTTCTTGAAGGGGAAAAAAAACACAATAATGTTTATAAAACAACCACTCAAAAGAAAAAAAAAGTCCCATGCATATTTTCTTTGATGATTGAATGATCACTGTTTTACTCCTATCCCCCTGAACATTTAAATGCGGAAAAGTAAATGTAATATACACCCTCTGTAGCCATGCACCCCTCCCTATTCACAGGAGGTGTTTTAAATTGATAGTGGATCCAGAATGTGACCCAGTCAGATGCCATATGCCGAGCAGAGGGGAGTGGAATAAGTGTTAAAGGGGTATTCTGGTGGAAAACATATATATTTTTTCAAATCAACTGATGCCAGAAAGTTAAACAGATTTGTAAATTACTTCTATTAAAAAAATCTTTACCCTTCCAGTACTTATTAGCGGCAGTATGCTACAGAGGAAATTCTTTTCTTTTTGAATTTCTTTTTTGTCTTGTCCACAGTGCTCTCTGCTGACACCTGATGCCCGTATCAGGAACTGTCCAGAGCACGAGAAAATCCCCATAGCAAACCTATGCTGCTCTGGACAGTTCCTGACATGGACAGAGGTGTCAGCAGAGAGCACTGTGGACAAGACAAAAAATAAATTAAAAAAGAAAAGAATTTCTTCTGTAGCATACAGCTGCTAAAAAGTACTAGACAGGTAAAGATTTTTTAATAGAAGTAATTTACAAATCTGTTTAACTTTCTGGAATCAGTTTATTTGAAAAAAAAAAAATAATAATTTCCACCGGAGTACCCCTTTAACCCCTTAACCCCTTAAGGACCCAGCCATTTTACACCTCAGGACCCGGCCATTTTTTGCACATCTGACCACTGTCACTTTAAACATTAATAACTCTGGAATGCTTTTAGTTATCATTCTGATTCTGAGATTGTTTTTTCGTGACATATTCTACTTTAACATAGTGGTAAAATTTTGTGGTATCTTGCATCCTTTCTTGGTGAAAAATCCCAAAATTTTATGAAAAATTTGAAAATTTTGCATTTTTCTAACTTTGAAGCTCTCTGCTTGTAAGGAAAATGGATATTCCAAATAAATTTTTTTTTAATTCACATATACAATATGTCTATTTTATGTTTGCATCATAAAATTTACGAGTTTTTACTTTTGGAAGACACCAGAGGGCTTCAAAGTTCAGCAGCAATTTTCCAATTTTTCACAAAATTTCCAAACTCACAATTTTTCATGGACCAGTTCAGGTTTGAAGTGGATTTGAAGGGTCTTCATCTTAGAAATACCCCACAAATGACCCCATTATAAAAACTGCACCGCCCAAAGTATTCAAAATGACATTCAGTCCGCGTTTTAACCCTTTAGGTGTTTCACAGGAATAACAGCAAAGTGAAGGAGAAAATTCACAATCTCCATTTTATACACTCGCATGTTCTTGTAGACCCAATTTTTGAATTTTTACAAGGGGAAAAAGGAGAAAATGTATACTTATATTTGTAGCCCAATTTCTCTCGAGTAAGCACATACCTCATATGTCTATGTAAAGTGTTCGGCGGGCGCAGTAGAGGGCTCAGAAGCTAAGGAGCAACAAGGGGATTTTGGAGAGTACGTTTTTTTTAAATGGTTTTTGGGGGGCATGTTGCATTTAGGAAGCCCCTATGGTGCCAGAACAGCAAAAATCCCCCACATGGCATACCATTTTGGAAACTAGACCCCTTGAGGTACGTAACAAGGATTTAAGTGAGCCTTAATGCCCCACAGGAGTTTCACGACTTTTGCATATGTAAAAAAATAAAAATAAAATTTCACTTAAATGTGTGTTTCCCCCCAAATTTCACATTTTTGCAAGGGTTAATAGCAGAAAATACCCCCCAAACATTGTAACCCCATCTCTTCGGAGTATGAAGGTACCCCATAAGTTGACCTGAGGTGTACTATGGGTGAACTACAATGCTCAGAAGAGAAGGAGTCATATTTGGCTTTTTGAGAGCAAATTTTGCTCGGGGGCATGTCGCATTTAGGAAGCCCCTATGGTGCCAGGACAGCAAAAAAAAAAACACATGGCATACCATTTTGGAAACTAGACCCCTTGTGGAACGTAACAAGAAATAAAGTGAGCCTTAATACCCCACAGGGGTTTCACGACTTTTGCATACGTAAAAAAATAAATAAAAAAAATCACTAAAAGGTGTGTTTCCCCCCCAAATTTCACATTTTTGCAAGGGTTAATAGCAGAAAATACCCCCCAAAATTTGTAACCACATCTCTTCTGAGTATGGAGGTACCCCATAAGTTGACCTGAAGTGCACTACGGGCGAACTACAATGCTCAGAAAAGAAGGAGTCATATTTGGCTTTTTGAGAGCAAATTTTGCTCGGGGGGCATGTCGCATTTAGGAAGCCCATATGGTGCCAGGACAGCAAAATAACCCCCACATGGCATACCATTTTGGAAACTTAACCCCTTGAGGAACGTAAGAAGGCGTAAAGTGAGCATTTACCCCCCCACTGGTGTTTGTCATATCTTTGGAACAGTGGGCTGTACAACATTTTTAATTTGCACAGCCCACTCTTCCAAAGATCTGTCAGACACCTGTGGGGTGTAAATTCTCACTGCACCCCTCATTACATTCCGTGAGGGATGTAGTTTCCGAAATGGGGTCACATGTGGGGTTTTGTTTTTTTTGCGTTTGTCAAAACCGCTGTAACAATCAGCCACCCCTGTGCAAATCACCTCAAATGTACATGGCGCACTCTCCCTTCTGGGCCTTGTTGTGCGCCCCCAGAGCAGTTTGCGCCCACATATGGGGTATCTCCGTACTCGGGAGAAATTGCGTTACAAATTTTGGGGGGCTTTTTTCCCCTTTACCGCTTGTCAAAATGAAAAGTATAGGGCAACACCAGCATGTTAGTGTAAAAAGTTAATTTTTTTTACACTAACATGCTGGTGTAGACCCCAACTTCACCTTTTCATAAGGGGTGAAAGGAGAAAAAGACCCCCAAGATTTGTAAGGCAATTTCTCCCGAGTACGGCGATACCCCATATGTGACCCTAAACTGTTTCCTTGAAATACGACAGGGCTCCAAAGTGAGAGCGCCATGTGCATTTGAGGCCTGATTTAGGGATTTGCATAGGGGTGGACATAGGGGTATTCTACGCCAGTGATTCCCAAACAGGGTGCCTCCAGCTGTTGCAAAACTCCCAGCATGCCTGGACAGTCAACGGCTGTCCGGCAATACTGGGAGTTGTTGTTTTGCAACAGCTGGAGGCTCCATTTTTGAAAAGAGTGGCGTACCAGGCGTTTTTCATTTTTATTGGGGAGGGGAGGGGGGCTGTGTAGGGGTATGTGTATATGTAGTGTTTTTTACTTTTTATTTTATTTTGTGGTAGTGTAGTGTAGTGTTTTTAGGGTACAGTCACACGGGCCGGGGATTACAGCGAGTTTGAGCTGCCGCGCAAAATTTGCTGCATTGCAAACTTGCAGCCCGATACTCACTGTAAGCCCCCTGCCCATGTGAATGTACCCTGTACATTCACAGGGGGGGGGGGGGGATCTCCAGCTGTTGCAAAACTACTACTCCCAGCATGCCTGAGAATGTTTGGGAGTTGTGGTTTTGCAACAGCTGGAGGCACACGGGTTGGGAAACACTGAGTTAGGAAACAATGTTTCCCAACCAGTGTGCCTCCAGCTGTTGCAAAACCACAACTCCCAAACATTCTCAGGCATGCTGGGAGTAGTAGTTCGGCAAAATCTTTAGAGCCAGATGTTGCCGAACTACAACTCCCAGCATGCTTGGAGTTGTAGTTTTGCAATATCTGGAGGACTACAGTTTGCAGACCACTAATACAGTGGTTCCCAATCTGTGCCCTTCCAGATGTTGGAAAACTACAACCCCCAGTATACCAAAACTGTCCAGGCATGCTGGGAGTTGTAGTTCTGCAACATCTGAAGGGCCAGATGTTACAGAACTACAACTCCCAGCATGCCTGGACAGTAAGGGCATGCTGAGGATGTGTAGTTTTGCAACATCTGGAAGGGCACAGTGGTCCAAAAACTGTGGACCTCCAGATGTTGCAAAACTGCAACTCCCAGCATGCCCAGACGCCAAGGGCTGTCTGGGCATGCTGGGAGTTGTAGTTTACAGGGTCCTATTACAGCAATGCATGTCGCTTTACGGCGATGTGCATTGCTGTAAAGGGCCCGACCGCGGCTGAAGATCTACTCACCTGTCGCCGCCGCCGCCATCTTCATCGTCTGGATCCGGGTCTTCAGGGACGAGGTAAGTACCGGGGCCGGTCCCCAGCACTCCCCCGTCCCCCGCCGCGTCCTCCGGTCTTCCTCCCGTCCTCTCCGGACTTTGAGGGGCCGGGCAGGGCGGGAGGAAGTAACCGCCCCCCCTCCTGCGATTGGTCGGTTAACTAACCGACAGATCGCAGGGTATAGGAGGAGGTGGCAGGTTTGCCACCTCGCTCCGATACTCCAGCATGGTCCTGGCTGTCTGTGACAGCAGGGATCATGCGAAATTACCGGGCGGTCGGGTCCCAGAGACCCGATCAGCCCGGTATCGCCGCAGATCGCAAGGGCGATTTCCCTTGCGATTTGCGGCGATCGCCGACATGGGGGCCTACATGGCCCCCCTCGGCGTTTGCCCTGGATGCCTGCTGAAGGATTTCAGCAGGCATCCGGTTCCGATCTCTGCCCGGCGCGCGGCAGAGACCGGAAAACGCCAGGACGTACGGGGACATCCTGGGTCCTTAAGGCCCAGGGTGCGGGGACGTCCCCGTACGTCCTGGGTCCTTAAGAGGTTAAGGACGCAGCCCTTTTTCACCTTAAAGGGGTATTCCAGGCAAAACCTTTTTATATATATATATATATATATATATATATATATCAACTGGCTCCGGAAAGTTAAACAGATTTGTAAATTATATTAAAAGTAAATGGGGCTCAAAGGTCAAAGATATCTGGTTTAAAAGAATTTGTATTTATTAATATAGAATGAAAATGGATTAAATAGGGAATGTACAGGGCCCTTGTACTCCCCTAATTAATTTAATACACAATAAAATATAATAATCCCAATATAAAAATAGCAACTAAAAACTAAAAATAACAACTGTAAAATTATTCTGCGATTTGAGCCTGTGTTATCAATATAGCGATCTACTAATCCTTTAGAGCAGCACAGTACAAATGTTCATTCAATTGTTCCTGTTCTCAGAGCTCTTCAATAAAGCAGATACAATGTAGCAGCTACAGATAACGGTTAGTCAATTGATACAGTGGTATTGTATCTGTCCAGCCAGTGGCAACTCGATCCCACCGATATAGTGATACAATGTAGCGCTTTGTGAATAGTGAAAAGTCACTTAAAATCAATCTTTAAGCATCTCTGTATATACCGCACATCAAAATATCAAATCAGTCAGTTGGCAATAAACTCCATACAATGTTCACCACTCCCGGGATACCACGGATCTCCCTTCGGTGTAGTCCTATGGGCCGGCTGTATAGCGTCTTTCGCCCGGTGACTAGCCTCAGTCAGGGATCGTGCTGCTGGAGTCTCGGACGACTCCTAAGAGCGCAGCACTTGGTGGTGGGCACCGTTTAGGGGGACTGCAGCGCTGTCAAGCGGAGTCCCATGGTCGGACCAACTGGGAATGATGGCGGTCAGCAAGCATCAGATCCTTATTGTAGATAGCCCGATTGGCTTTTCACTTGTGATTAATGTAACGGCTGGATGCGGTATGCAGAGTGAGTGACCCGGCGGCGTTCCTCGTGCACAGGTCGCGCGCTCGGGAGATAGCGCACTGTAATAAATGCCTTGGATCTGTCGGATGGTTGCTAGTGCTGTCAGGCAGATATTCTATATTGTCAGGCTCAATATCGCCTATTTAAAATCGCTGGACGCGTTTCAAAACCATCCTCGTTTTTTTCTTCAGCAGCGGAACGTTCCGCTGCTGAAGAAAAAAACGAGGATGGTTTTGAAATGCGTCCAGCGATTTTAAATATGCGATATTGAGCCTGACAATATAGAATATCTGCCTGTTGGGGGGGTGGGGCCCGGGGGGGGGGGGTTGGGCCCAGGGTCATGCTGTTGATTGATAGCATAACCATTCAGCAGGCTGACGTAAGCAGAGAGGCAGTGCAGCCCTGGAGCATAGCGTACCCCGGTCTCCGCCTCTCTGACTCTGAGATAAGGAATGCTAGGAAGTAAACAAAGGTATGGCTGGATTAGAATAATTAAGCCCAAGCCAATCTTACCTGACAGATGCATGTTAAAGGCCCCTTTTACACTACAGAAATTCTGTCTCGATTCCGCTTGCAGCAGCCTCCATTGATTTCAGAGGGAGTTCCTCTGCTAAGTTCACAAGTAACTGTGGTGAGGGATTGGATTCCAGAGGAAAGCCAATTTGTCAATAGGACAGCCCTTATGTCCAGAGCAAACTGACTAAGCTGTAAGCACCAGTTGACCTGTGGCCCATAACAACCAATCAGATCGCTTTTTCATTTTGAAAAGTGCTTCATAAAAATGAAAAAAAGCTATCTGGTTGCTATGGGTAACTATTCAACTTTTCCTCTACACAGGCTTTGATAAATCTCCCCCATGTAATGAGCGCACCTGACCAGTCTGTGTATTTCTGCATGGTCAGATAAGATTTACAGTCCTTGACCAATCAACAGCTAGTGGGTTGTATTTCTAGGCCTCCAGCCTTTGTGGCCTTTCTGCTGATTTTAATTGTCTTTAAGTCACTTGTATGTGTCTGTGCACCCCTTGTGTTAGCCATGGCTTATTAGTTTAGTCTTGTTTGGCTCTTACCAGTGTTTTTTCTGTGCTATGGTCGTGTTTTGTTTCTTGCTTTTGTATCTGCTTTGTGAACCTGTGTCTTGGTTAGCGTTCACATCTGTTTCTGTGTATCATGAATATTTATCCATGTTTAGATGTGTTTTATATTTTACATATTCCTCCAAGGTTAGGTCCTATACCACATAGTTGGAGTCTATTCGGATTTTGTATCCCTTCATGTTTTGTAGTTTGTGTATTGTAGTTAAAGGACATTTGTAGTGCAAAATAACTTATCCTCTATCCGAAGGATAGGGGATAAGTTATAGATCGCGGGCGGTCAGAGCGCTGGCTCCCCCGAGATCTTCCGGACGGGGTCGCGGCAGTATGCTGGAAACGGGGCATTCTGTCCCCGAATGACACGGCGGCTGACACGCCCCTTCCATGTACCCCATAGAGATAAATGGAGGGGGCGTGTCTGCCGCGGCTTTCTGCTGGGGACGAAACTGCACTTCATGCAGACTGCAGTTGCCCCGTCCAGGAGATCACGGGGGCCCCGGCACTCTGACCCCCTGTGATCTATAACTTATCCCCTATCCTTTGGATATGGGATAAGTTATGTTGCGCTGGAGTACTCCTTTAATCCAGTTTCTGAGATTCACTTTGTGCCTAACATAGGAGTCAGTTTGGTTTGTTGTATCTAGGGCTCACTCTTTCCTGTCCTACCTGCCGCTTATGTGGAGCAAACATGATACCCCAAACCCGGATCATTTTTTAACTATGTGGATCCAGAGTGGAAATTCAGCAAGGAAATGTCAGGAATTAAGTTTCCTCAGTGTGACAGTGTTTTGTTTTTATGCAGTGTATTTTGTGGTAAAACTAACATGTTCTTTTTATTCTGGGGGTCAATACGGTTAAACTGATCTGTCGGGGTCCCAAAATTCCTGATTTTCTGTCCCTGCAATAGATATGCAGCAGATCAACAATGTGTTGACAACATACCCTTAGGGAATGTTCACACTATATTAGCTGCAGATTTTTATGCTACTGATTTAACATTACAGATTTTATGCTGTGTAAATTATTATAAATAAAGAAATGAAAGCAGCATAAAATCAGCAGTGTATGCAGTATGTTTGAACATATTTAAGGGCTCATTCACATTGCAGAATATCTGCCCAGAAAAATTCCAGACGGACATTCTGTGCAAGGCAGGTGTTATTTTTTATGAGCTGGACTGACATATGCCTGCTCCTTGTTCACTGTTTTAGTGGTGATCATTTTGGGGGTTTATGCATCTATGATTGGTGAGCAAGTGAACATCTGAGTTTGCCTCCCTGTGAGGGCAAGCATTGTCCCTGTACTTACAGTCTCAGTTATTGATTAAACCTTGACTATTATTTGCGTAATTTCTTTCAGCTTCGTATTCTTTGGACTATTGGATCCATCTTTGGTTCTGTGCATAATTTTCACTATAATGGACTATTGGGCATGTATTGGTCTTATGTACAAATCTGTATTGGTCTTGTGCACAAATCATGGTGTTATATTACACTATGCAGGTCATATGACTATCTTTGGTAGAATAGGTATTATTAGATAGAACAACAATATCTAATTCTAATACTGCGGATCTACATACTTACTTACATCATGGCTAACCCCCCATATGAATTATTTTTATGACATTGTTCATGCTTATAATTCTGATTGTTTTTTTTCTTCCTGTTATATATTGCACATGTCTTAATATGTCCTCCATCCCTGAAGACCCTATCCAAATCATGGGAGAAATACGTTGGAGTAAGGAGTGAGATTTAATTGTGTGTGTGCTTTTGGTCTGTATATGTACAGTTGTTTAAATTAGTTCATTTCCCTCACCCTATCCACACCTGTAGAGTAGGGCAGGATAGCTCATGTTTAGGTAGAGAGTGTGCAATACAGTAGAATCTCCCAATAGCGGACACTCACGGGGAATAAAATAGTGTCTGCTGTTGAAAGATGTCCCCTATTCATCTTTGGACATCCCCTATTTGGATGTCCCCTCAAAAATCTTTCAAAATGACCGAATACTGTACTGTACTCACTCCAGAGTGTAATTACCTATAAAACATGATAAAACGCAATATTACAGAATCTCCCAGTGCCATTTAATCTCCTGTTATCCCTTCCCTGGATCATTTCATCCCCGCTTTATGCCCTGTGCCATCTTATTACCCCATGCCTTGTTCCAGATTATTCCACCCTTAACTCCTGTGCCACATCATTTCCTCTTCATCCCCCTGTGCCATTTCATTCCCCCTTTACTGCCCTCTGTGTAAATTTATCACCCCCCTCTTTATAAAGTGGCACAGGGGGATAAAGGGGGAATGAAATGGCACAGGGGGTGATAAAGAGGGGGTGATGAATTTGTACAGAGGGCAATAAAGGGGGAATGAAATAGCATATGGGGGGAGGATCAAGAGGAAACAATGTGGCACAGGGGATAATAAAGGGGTAATTATTTGGCACAGAGGAAATAAAGTGCCACAGGGGGATCAGGAAAGGAGGGAGGTGAATGATGTGGCAGGCGGACATACAGAAGCAACCATTGTTTAAACAGCAGTCTTCTGCTTCTGTGCTGGAGCTTCTACAGGGGGGTGCAGCGGGGGCCTGGGCCCCTTACTGGGGAATTGTCCGTAATCCCTGACAGTGGCCCTGTGTACAAGGTAGGGCCGGCACATAAGACTGGTTGCCCCCTAATGGGAGTGTTTTGTCCCCTATTGGGAGTGTTTTGTCCCCTATTGGAAGTGTTTTGTCCCCTATAGGGAGGGTTTTGTCCCCTATTGGAAGTGTTTTGCCCCCTTTCAAGTGCATCCACATACGCTATTGGGAGTATCTCCTATTCGTAGGGTGCAAATACATTAAGTCTTATGGGACTCTGCCGGGGAATTAAAAACTGTCCACTATTGGAAGGTGTCCCCTATTGGGAGGTGTCCGCTAAGGGAGATTCTACTGTATAACCTTTAAGCTAGGGCATGCACCTGTACCCTAAACCCCTCCATGAGCATATACATATTAGTAATGGTATTTAACCATACAGCTTGATATACTGTATCAGCTCGAAATACCAACTAATTATTGTGTATATCTGGAAATTACATGTGTTATGCACCATGTTAGTTTATTGTTTTGTATATTGCACATTTCTAGTATTGATGGATATTGCTAGGTTTTTATATCACTTTTTAACAATTTGGTAGTAAAAGTTACATTTTAGATCACCAGAATGCCTAATTGGTAGAGTATTTGTTGTTTTGATTTTGGATTTACAATAGCTTTCCCCAAGGGCAACATTATCTGTGTCTCTAGAGGGTGACCTTTTATTACTACCCTAATTTGTGATTAGTTCATGGCACATGCCAACTGAATTGGTCAGCACTAGGACCTCTAGTCCAATGTATATCCGTGCAAATTCTGCTGAAAGAATGAACATGTTCACATTTTTAAGCGAGATTCCTTTTGAAAATTATGCTGTGGGAATAGGCCCTAAGGGGGAATTCGCATGTGGTAGATTAGTTCTAGACATTTCTGAAACTGTCCTATTCATCAGTAATATTCCCATTCAGATAAATATAATTTACACAGTCAGACAGCTAGCAGCTGCTGTATTAATTCCCTGTCTGTTCCTCTGCCTGTGGCATAATTCAGCAAGAAAGCACCTCCTTCTTCTCAAAATGTCCCAATAATGTTTTTTTTTCCCTCCTGACTTTATGGGCTGGTCTGAGGGAATGATGCGCTGTAGGGAGCTTGAGTTTAGAGACAATATCCGACCACATCTCCTGAAACAACAGAGGATGATGCACTGTCATAAAAGAAATGGAGGAGTCAGGAGCTGCTGAGACAACTCCACACTGTATATAAACAGTAATAGGATATACAGTATAGTCAGGCTATCAGCCTCACCTAGCAAAGACAATATAATAACCTATACAGGTATGAATTCAAGTTTGTGTATAGACGTTTCTCAAGTTTCAGAGGCTGATCCCCTTATTCATGGGTCCGAAACGTTGTATTGTCCTGGGTAATGGAGCACTTGAGGATAGCTTTGCCTATGTGCTTTTTATTTTAAAGGATTCTTACCTGAAACTATAAAGATTTCCAGAGAAAAAAAAAGAGAACTTGGGTCATACTTGGGTCTTTCTATTGTCTTTGTTAGCTGATGCTGATAGCCTTACAATATACCGTGTAACTGCTCATATACAAGTTACATTTGGGAATTGATGGAGCTCTGACAGGGTGAGGTGTGTATATTACAAACAATTGGTAATCTTTTCCTCTGCACAGGTTTTGATAAAGCGGGATCAACGCTGCCCGTCATGAGTTCAGTCAATGATAGTAGTTGACGCTCACTGCTATGAAATAAGCACACTCTTGTGCTCTCTTCAAAGTTTGTTAAAGGGTACCTCTCATCAAAAAAATTTTTTGATATATTATAGATTAATGTATGCAGAATAACTTCACAATTGCATGTTATTGAAAAATATGCTTCTTTCTATTTAATTTTCCACTTTGAAGAAATAACCACTAGGGGTCTCCCTACCAGTCCTGGCAGCAAGCATTTCAGACTCATGCTGGAGTCCTAAACACTACGAGCTGCCAGTCTGCTTTGTTCACAAAGGAGAACACTCAGAGCTGCCAGCCTGCTTTGTTCACAGCCTGTTTGGCTGTGAACAAAGCAGGCTGGCAGCTCTGAGTGTTTAGGACTCCAGCATGAGTCAGAAATGCTTGCTGACAGGACTGATTGGGAAAAATACAATAGAAAGAAGCATATTTTTCATTAACATGCTATTGGAAAGTTATTCAACATTCATTAATCTAAAATATATCAAAAGTTTATTTGATGAGAGGTACCCTTTAACATTAGTCAAAGGTGTACTCCGCTGGATTTTATTTTATTTTTATCAACTGGTGTCAGAAAGTTAAACAGGTTTGTAAATTACTTCTATTAAAAAATCTTAACCCTTCCAGTACTTTTCAGCTGCTGTATGCTCCACAGGAAGTTCTTTCTTTTTGAATTTCCTCTCTGTCTGACCACAGTGCTCTCTGCTGACACCTCTGTCCATTTTAGGAACTGTCCAGAGTAGGAGCAAATCCCCATAGAAAACCTGTCCTGTTCTGTACAGTTCCTGACTGACAGAGGTGTCAGCAGAGAGCACTGTGGTCAGGCAGAAAAGAAATGCAAGAAGAAAAGAACTTCCTCTTTATCATACAGCAGCTGATAAGTACTGGAAGGGTTAAGATTTTTAAATAGAAGTAATTTACAAATCTGTTTATCTTTCTGGCATCAGTTGATTTAAAAAATTTTTTTTCCTTAAACACCAAGAGTCAGACTTGTTTTAGAGTCAATGATATTGAAGAAGTTTGTATCCTTGTGTAACTTTAATGAAAAAAAAATACTAAGAACTTCTCCATCAATAAGTGATGCTCTCACAACACACAGCTAAGTATTGTATATTATAATAGCTTATAATTTCCTATAGTCAAATTATATATACATAAATATAATGACATGCCAATTGTAAATATTGTAAGTCCTCAGATTTTTGGTGTTACTCCACAAAATGAGCAACAAGCTAAAAGTTTGCAGTTGGTTAAACCAGTAAGGGGTTAACGAAATTTGCAATGTGTCTTGGCAGTGCCAGCCACTAAGCTTTATCCAATTGTCTGACATTTTTGTTTAATCTGCCTGGAAAGTAAGTGGATGGGGCTAAACTGCTGTGGGAGGTGACACCGGCTGGTGCTATGCCTGAGCTTCAGCTCATTTGTAACATAATCCTCTCTCAAGGACAGTATTGATTTCTTAGGATGGTTGGGATTCTGCAGATACATTCTCTCAAGTTATCTCACTGTTTAAACAGTTACAGACCTGATATGTTTTTTCACTATAACTTTTCCACTTCAAGAAATAAACATAAGTGCTATATTTCATTTTTCCCTGGTGATCAATGATGGTCTATTTTCATGTCATTAGAATAAATGTGCTACCATCATGCACACATATCTTTTTTTTTTTCAAAGAGTTTTATTAGAGTTTTATATAAACATCAAAATGCACAACAAGCATAGTAGATTGGGAACAAATTACAATCAGTCCCTGAGCAACCATCCTATAAACCACAAAAGGGTCCCTACGGGACCAGAGAATGGCCCATCTAAAGGCAACTCGTGGCACGCAGGGTGCTTTAGAGCGGCATGCGGGGCTCCGTACGGAGTGGCGCTCACACCCGGATCCGCAGGCTAGCGAGCGCCGCTTTCAGCTGTGTGCGCATGCGCACACAAAGCCTCCTTTCAGTGTGAGCCGCAGGACCTGCGGCTTCACTGAGAGGAGGCATGTGACCTCATGCGCCGATGACATCACTCATCGGGGGAGAAGAATGCAGCCAGCTTGTGCTGCCGAGGAGATCCCTGCGTGGGAAATAGGTGAGTAAAAATTTTTTTTTTATCATCCTGGAATCTGAGCATGGGAGGCAAGGTGATGGGGGGGGGGGGGGGTGCATAGTAATGATGATGAGGGGAGGGGGGTTCAGAGTGATGATGAGGGGAGGGGGGTACAGAGTGATGATGATGATGAGGGGAGGGGGGGTACAGAGTGATGATGATTATGAGGGGAGGGGGGGTACAGAGTGATGATGATGAGGGGGGGGGGGGTTCAGAGTGATGATGATGAGGGGAGGGGGTACAGAATGAGGATGAGGGGAGGGTGGTTCAGAGTGATGTTGATGAGGGGAGGGGGGTACAGAGTGATGATGATGATGGGAGGGGGGTACAGAGTGATGATGATGAGGGGAGGGGGGTACAGAGTGATGATGATGAGGGTAGGGGGGTACAGAGGGAGGATGATGATGATGAGGGGGGGTACAGAGTGACAATGATGATGAGGGGAGGGGGGTTCAGAGTGATGATGATGAGGGGAGGGGGGTTCAGAGTGATAATGGTGATGAGGAGAGGGGGGGTACAGAATGATGATGATGAGGGGAGGGGGTACAGAGTGATGATGATGATGAGGGGAGTGGGGGGTACAGAGTGATGATGATGAGGGTAGGGGGGTACAGAGGGAGGATGATGATGATGAGGGGGGGTACAGAGTGACAATGATGATGAGGGGAGGGGGGTTCATAGTAATAATGATGATGAGCGGAGGGGGGTACAGAGTGATGATGATGAGGGGAGGGGGGTACAGAGTGATGATGATGATGAGGGGAGGGGGTTCAGAGTGATGATGATGAGGGGAGGGGGGTGCAAAGTGATGATGAGGGGAGGGGGTGCGTGCAAAGTGATGATGGGGTGCAGTGATGATGAAGAGGGGAGGGGGTGCAGAGTGATGATGATGAGGGGAGGGGGGTGCAGAGTGATGAAGATGATGAAAAGGGGAGGGGGGTGCAGAGTGATGATGATGGGGACTGCAACATGATGATGATGATGGGGGGGTTGCAAAGTGATGATTATGGGGGGAGGGTGTAAGTGATGATGATGAGGGGGTGCAAAGTGATGATGGGGGTGCAAGTAATGATGGGGGTGCAAGTTAAGAGGGGGTGCAGGTGACGGGAAGGGGGGTGCAGGTGACAGGGAGGGGGTGTAGGTGACAGGGGAAGGGGGGTGCAGGTGACAGGGAGGGGGATGATGATTTGGATGTGAAGGAGTACTGGCTACTTCCCTACCTGGCTACCTACACAATTACCTGCCTGGCTACCTACCTTATTAATTTCCTTGTTACATACCCACCTACTTATCCACCTGGCTACCTACCTACCTACATAGCAACCTAAGTACCTACCTACATACATACATAGCTACCCATTTACCTACCTTGCTACCCACCTATGAACTTACCTCCATATCTACTTACCTACCTGCATAGCTACCTACCTACTAGGCTACATACCTACCTACCTATATCCAAGGAAAATCGTAGCTCACCAAAGTGCAGAATTCAGTGCAGTTCATTCCATTCCAAACAGCGTTACAGAGAAGGCTACATTGCCTCTCATACTTGATAAAGGCGAAGACAGGTTGCTGAAACGTAGCCTGCTCTGTAACGCTGTTTAAAATGGAATAAACTCCACTACTGGGGAGTGCACTGGAAAAATGCAGAAACTAAGATGTTTGTCCTGCAGATGCTAACAGGGCCGGACTGGCCTACCGGGATACCGGGGAAATTCCCTTTAGGCCGCTCTCCCTGTGGGCTGGCACAACAGTGTCAAGAAGATGGCCAGTGTAGGAGCAGGAGGCAGAGGCTAAAGCCGCTCTGTCTCCGGCTCTGACCCAGCCGCTTGCGTACCATTATATTTAGCTTTAGTACCTATAGTTGGCAGGCAGAGGCCCCGCCCCCAGATGATGAGTGATGCGGCTGCCATAAAGATACGGCAGCCGCGTAATGACGTTCCCAAGAATCAAAGGGCTGGCGTAACTACGTCCTGCGTCATTACGCGGCCAGCGTATCTGTATGGCAGACGATCTGGGTGGCTTAACAGAAGAGCCGCGGCCACCTCTGAGCTCCTCTGAAGGACTCTCATATGTCCCTGCCCGGCCCCCGGAGTGCAGGAGAAAGGAATGAGCGCCGGTCCTCAGCCTCACCATGTCCGTGATGGCCTGCTGCCTTCAGGTGCGTCCACTGTCCATACCCCGGCCCCCCTCCCCCCCCCCCCCCCAGCACAATCACACTGCAGCTGCGGGCCAGACCAGTGCACATTAAGTGATAACAACACATAGTGATAATGCCGGCGGCACTGCACCGGCCCATGTTACCCGTGATTTATTATCCTCATTCTGCTGTCACTGTGTGTATTAACCCTGTACTGTCACTGTGTGTCTTAACCCTGTATTGTGATGTCAATGTGTGTATTAACCCTGTGCTGTGATGTCACTGTGTGTCTTAACCCTGAGCTGTGATGTCAATGTGTGTCTTAACCCTGTGCTGTGATGTCAATGTGTGTATTAAACCTGTGCTGCGATGTCTCTTTGCATAATGCACAGTGACATCACAGTACAGGGATAATATGCACAGTATTGTCACAGTACAGGGTTAAAGGGGTTATCCAGCGGGAGGGTATGGTTTTCAGAACTATCTAAGGTATAATAGGTGTCACGATGCCGGCTGGCAGGTAGTGGATCCTCTGTGCCAGAGAGGGATGGCGAGGACCGCGCTAGTGGACCGGTTCTAAGCCACTACAGGTTTTCACCAGAGCCCGCCGCAAAGCGGGATGGTCTTGCTGCGGCGGTAGTGACCAGGTCGTATCCACTAGCAACGGCTCACCTCTCTGACTGCTGAAGATAGGCGAGGTACAAGGGAGTAGGCAGAAGCAAAGTCGGACGTAGCAGAAGGTCGGGGGCAGGCGGCAAGGTTCGTAGTCAGGGGAGATAGCAGAAGTTCTGGTACACAGGCTTTAAACACACAAAACGCTTTCACTAGGCACAAGGGCAACAAGATCCGGCAAGGGAGTGCATGGGAGGAGACCAGATATAGCCAGGGAACAGGTGGGAGCCAATTAAGCTAATTGGGCCAGGCACCAATCATTGGTGCACTGGCCCTTTAAGTCTCAGGGAGCTGGCGCGCGCGCGCCCTAGAGAGCGGAGCCGCGCGCGCCAGCACATGACAGCAGGGGACGGGAACGGGTAAGTGACCTGGGATGCGATTCGCGAGCGGGCGCGTCCCGCTGTGCGAATCGCATCCCCAACGGCCATGACAGAGCAGCGCTCCCGGTCAGCGGGACTGACCGGGGAGCTGCAGGGAGAAAGACGCCGTGAGCGCTCCGGGGAGGAGCGGGGGCCCGGAGCGCTAGGCGTAACAGTACCCCCCCCCTTAGGTCTCCCCTTCTCTTTGTCCGGTAACTGCCTCCCCTGGGATGAGGACACCGGGAAAGGATGGAGGGATTCCTCAACGGCAGGCAGAACAGCAGGAGTAGGAATGGGGAGAGAGGGCAGAGGGCGAGACCTGGCACGGGGCAGTGTGACACCAGGACGAGGGCCATGAGGGGACACAGAGGCTTGCCTGATGGGACTGGGAGGGGGGGAGAGGCATTTCCTGTGGCAGGCAGAGTCCTTAATGACCTTAGGGGGACCGGATACAGGAGGAACCACAGGGTCACGGCAGGGAGTACTGGGAACCGGTTGAAGGCAGTCCTTGGAACAAGAGGGACCCCAACTCTTGATCTCCCCAGTGGACCAATCCAGGGTTGGGGAATGGTGTTGAAGCCAGGGTAGTCCAAGGAGAACTTCAGAAGTGCAATTAGGAAGGACAAAAAATACAATTTCCTCGTGATGAGGTCCGATGCACATTAGGAGGGGCTCCGTGCGGTAACGCACGGTGCAATCCAACCTGGCTCCGTTGACCGCGGAAATGTGGAGTGGCTTGACAAGACGGGTCACCGGAATGCGGAATTTATTCACTAAGGACTCCCGAATAAAATTCCCAGAAGCTCCAGAGTCCAGGCAGGCCACGGCTGAGAGGGGAGAGCTGGCTGAAGTAGAAATCCGAACAGGCACCGTGAGACGTGGAGAAGCCGACTTAGCATCAAGAGACGCCACACCCACGAGAGCTGGGTGCGAGCGTGCGTTTCCCAGACGTGGAGGACGGATTGGGCAATCCACCAAAAAATGTTCAGTACTGGCACAGTACAGACAAAGATTCTCTTCCTTACGGCGATTCCTCTCTTCCAGGGTCAGGCGAGACCGATCCACTTGCATGGCCTCCTCGGCGGGAGGCCTAGGCGCAGATTGCAGTGGAGACTGTGGGAGAGGTGTCCAGAGATCTAAGTCTTTTTCCTGGCGGAGCTCTTGATGCCTCTCAGAAAAACGCATGTCAATGCGAGTGGCTAGATGAATGAGTTCATGCAGGTTAGCAGGAGTCTCTCGTGCGGCCAGAACATCTTTAATGTTGCTGGATAGGCCTTTTTTAAAGGTCGCGCAGAGAGCCTCATTATTCCAGGATAGTTCAGAAGCAAGAGTACGGAATTGTATGGCGTACTCGCCAACGGAGGAATTACCCTGGACCAGGTTCAGCAGGGCAGTCTCAGCAGAAGAGGCTCGGGCAGGTTCCTCAAAGACACTTCGAATTTCCGAGAAGAAGGAGTGTACAGAGGCAGTGACGGGGTCATTGCGGTCCCAGAGCGGTGTGGCCCATGACAGGGCTTTTCCAGACAGAAGGCTGACTACGAAAGCCACCTTAGACCTTTCAGTAGGAAACTGGTCCGACATCATCTCCAAGTGCAGGGAACATTGCGAAAGAAAGCCACGGCAAAACTTAGAGTCCCCATTAAATTTGTCCGGCAAGGACAGGCGGAGGCTAGGAGTGGCCACTCGCTGCGGAAGGGGTGCAGGAGCTGGCGGAGGAGATGGTTGTTGCTGCTGTAGCTGTGACTGTACTTGCTGTAGTTGTGACTGGAGTTGCTGTGTCATGGTGGTCAAGTACGACAGCTGGTGATCTTGTTGGGCGATCTGACGAGCTTGCTGGGCGACCAGCGTAGGGAGGTCAGCGACAACTGGCAGAGGAACTTCAGCGGGATCCATGGCCGGATCTACTGTCACGATGCCGGCTGGCAGGTAGTGGATCCTCTGTGCCAGAGAGGGATGGCGAGGACCGCGCTAGTGGACCGGTTCTAAGCCACTACAGGTTTTCACCAGAGCCCGCCGCAAAGCGGGATGGTCTTGCTGCGGCGGTAGTGACCAGGTCGTATCCACTAGCAACGGCTCACCTCTCTGACTGCTGAAGATAGGCGAGGTACAAGGGAGTAGGCAGAAGCAAAGTCGGACGTAGCAGAAGGTCGGGGGCAGGCGGCAAGGTTCGTAGTCAGGGGAGATAGCAGAAGTTCTGGTACACAGGCTTTAAACACACAAAACGCTTTCACTAGGCACAAGGGCAACAAGATCCGGCAAGGGAGTGCATGGGAGGAGACCAGATATAGCCAGGGAACAGGTGGGAGCCAATTAAGCTAATTGGGCCAGGCACCAATCATTGGTGCACTGGCCCTTTAAGTCTCAGGGAGCTGGCGCGCGCGCGCCCTAGAGAGCGGAGCCGCGCGCGCCAGCACATGACAGCAGGGGACGGGAACGGGTAAGTGACCTGGGATGCGATTCGCGAGCGGGCGCGTCCCGCTGTGCGAATCGCATCCCCAACGGCCATGACAGAGCAGCGCTCCCGGTCAGCGGGACTGACCGGGGAGCTGCAGGGAGAAAGACGCCGTGAGCGCTCCGGGGAGGAGCGGGGGCCCGGAGCGCTAGGCGTAACAATAGGGATGCAACCGCGAAAACCATTACATGAAAATTCACCCACCCTCAACTCTTTTCACCTATCAACTATTGAAAGATAACCTACATTATCCTATCCACTACTGCGGTAGAGTCAGTCTACCTAAGGTACCTGCAATAGATCTCTGGAGATACCATTCAGTGTGTTGAAAAGGTTTCACAATTTTAATAATGTCATCATCCGTTAGGAACACAGAAATATACCTCTTCCACTTTTTGAAAAATGCCTTTGCATTCCTATCAGCCAACCTACTACTGTCAATATGGTCCAAATGGAGACAGCGGGTCATTTGTTGAATCACCTCATCTGTCGTGGGCATCCTAGAAACTAGCCAATGTGGCAATAAACATCGTTTACCCACCAAAATGAACAGGTGACATAGAAGCGTAACCTCAGTGCCCTCATCCGGTATGTGCAGTAACAACAATGAGGGAGATACAGTCAAGGCAGTCCCCAGTTTAAGTCGAAGGTAAGTGAAAAGGTCCGACCAAAACAGAAAAGTGCGAGGACAGGTAACAAGACCATGCATAAGATCAGTCCAAGCCTGACCGCAGTTAGGACACTGTTCTATTCTGTCAGGGCGGGAAGGAGATCTCGGAAGGGTGAAACCATAGAG
The DNA here is from genome assembly GCF_029499605.1 of Hyla sarda. NCBI lineage: Eukaryota > Metazoa > Chordata > Amphibia > Anura > Hylidae > Hyla > Hyla sarda. Next base: position 239,017,623 of record NC_079191.1, read on the forward strand.
AGCATGATGCATTATTTTAAATTGGGTCTCCCTCCAAATCTCACAGATAGTTACTTTCCTCCATCCCTCCAACACAGAATCAGTCAAGTCAGTCTTGTCGAGCTTCCGCTCCCAGTATCTAAATAAGGTCCCCTCTAGCCTCTCGCTCCCCTTACGTCTGACCTTCCAGTAGAGATAAGACAAAGAGTGCATATGAGAAGTGGAATTGAGAAATACATCAAAAGACGTAGCAGAGCATTCAACAGAAACATTCAGCAATCAAGGTCGTAGGAAAGACAGTAGTTGAGAATATTGCAAAAAATGTCTACTCCCCAAGCCATGTACGTCCATCAGTTCCGTCAGTGAATAATAACGTCCGTCCGTAGGGTGCAAGAGGTGACACACTGTTCGAATCCCCGCGTCTCTCCACTCCCGGTAAAATAGATTCTGTCCCCCCTGTGGGAATTCCGGGTGAGACCACAACGGCATGTGCTTACTAATTCGAAACGGAAGCTTCATTGTCAAGCAGTAAGCTTTCCATGCCGCTATGGTGTCCCTAAGTAAAACACTATGCTTGACGTAACTTGGTAATGCTGCGTATTTTGTGTGTAGCAAAGCACCCAACGACCAATTCCCTACCATACCCGCTTCAATAATAGTATTAGAATACACTGAAGAATCCTTGAGCCAGTCCACCCCGTGTCTCAATAAGCACGCTAAGTTATAGTGACGAACGTCAGGGAAGTTGAGCCCCCCTTGTTCCTTCGTGAGCATTAATTTACCCAATGCAATCCTCGGTCGTTTATTGGACCATATAAATCTAGTGAACCCTTTTTGGAGCACTAGAACATCCTTATGCTTGAGCAGAATCGGGAGGGTCTGCTTTGGGTAAAGCAATTTGGAAAAGCTCATCATTTTAAGAAGGTGACACAACGCCAATAATGGTAGCGGCAAGGAAGTAAGAAGCTGGCTTCTTACATGACAGTGGGCTCAGCCTATCACTGGCCGGGGCGGGACATCGCTACGGCTGGTGATAGGCTGACGGCTCTCAGAAGTTCCAGTCCCCAGGAACAGCGTGAGGCCGACGTAGGTAAGTTAAAGTTTATTTTGTTTATCTTTTGCAGCCCAGGCATATGGATACAGCGTACAGCAATGGTCTCCAACCTGCGGACCTCCAGCTGTTGCAAAACTACAACTCCCAGCATGCCAGGACAGCCGTTGGCTGTCTGGGCATGTTGGGAGTCGTAGTTTTGCAACATCTGGAGGTCCGCAGGTTGGAGACCACTGGCGTACAGTATAGAGTTCTCTTTTAGTGAGATTATTGTGACCCTCACTGATTATCAAGGACTGCAATTCCTCTACCACCTTGTTTTGAAACACCTATGCATAATGGCCCACATTTATCATTGTAGTGTAAGTGAAGCATTTTTTTAATACCTTTTTTGTGTGTGCTGGTAATGTGTAGGAGCATTTGATAGATTTTGTGCAGGTCACATCTTCTGAAATTTCTCTCTTCACATACAATAAAAAGCTATGCCAGGTCTGGGATGGTGTAGTTTTAGAGACTTTTCAGTGGCTTTGCGCCTTTTTACAAAAAGGCGCAGTTGATAAAACCCTTCTATATCATGTGTATTGCCAAAATCAGTGGATTACAACTCAAAATCAGCAGAAATGTGTAAACAAAAAGGCGCAAAAAAGGCACAAATAAACCCTGCTTGCGCCTTTTTGTGCCTTTTGAAGACACAAAAAAACAGTCTAAAGACAATGATAAATGTCGGCCTATATATCTGATACTGGGGGAAATTTTTAGCTTTTTGGTCTACACTGCGTGAAAGACGCTCTTCCCTGGCCCTATCATTCTCCGTGAGCAGTTCTTCTAATTCTCTTACCATAGGCAGGTCATCGACCGTGATGCTCATATCTAAACATTCCCTTCTATCATGCGTTTTGTAAAATGAGTGCCACTTTAAACGTCTGGTGAATAGATTGATGTCCTTTACCCATGTGAATGCGTCATACGGTATTTTTCTTTGAGCACAATACTCAGACCTTTTTGTAGGATCTGCTCTTGTTCAGACGAAATGGAGGTTTTACTGAGATTGATGACTTGTGAAGAGGACTGTACAATATCTGCTCCAAGATGGACAAGAAACCTGTTGTTTATTATGGATCATGAATTGTGATACTGCAAAAATAATTATCAATGGCCCTTGCTGCAACCCCCTGAAGCAGCCCCAGCACAGAAGCAGAAGACTGCTTCTGTATGTACAGTGGGCAAATTGCATCATAATGCACGTACAGGTAAAGAACAGGTGGGTAATGTACTGAAAATTTTTTAGCCTGATATGTTTGTTGTCTGTGGATTCTGTGGAGAGGACTCATGGTTGGATGAAGACTTCATGACGGTCTGAACAACACAGAGAAGAAAAGGAAAGAGAACGACTCCAAGAAGGCGCCTTCTGTGAATCAGTAGATGTAACTGCACTGTACGGGCTTACACAGTCTGCTGAGTATGTGTAGAGGTGGGGTTGACACTAAATGGGCTTTGTATGGGGGAATATTGGTCTATGTTATACAAAAAAAGAAGGTTGCAGCAGCACTCTTGGTCAAAGAATGGAGGCTCTAAGCGCACTTTTTGATCAAAACATGTCCCCCCACCTCTGCTGGGTATATAGCCTCTGACTGGGTGACATGCTGGATTCACAATCAACTTAAAAAACCTCCTGTGAAACAGAGGGTGCCACTCCCCCTAAATTGCACAGCAAAAACAAAAAGAGGTGAGGTGAGTGAAATGAGGCCACCTCCATGTGGTGGATGGGGGACACGTTCTGATCAAAAAGTGCGCTAAGAGCCTCCATTTTTTGACCAAGTGATGCTGCAACCTTCTTTTTTTTTTTTGTATACTCTGTATTTGCCACAGCAGTGTGCACCCGTGTATTAGGTAGTTATATTGGTCTATGTTCACTGGTTTTTAAACAGTCACTATGTAGGGGTAATGGAAGTAGTTATGGTGTGGCAGTATTATTCTCACTTGTGTACTGGTATTTTTTATTGGTTATTGCTACAGTCTGCCAAATATGCCACCTACCTTCAAAAGAACCTGTCAGTGTTTTCATGCGCAGGAAGAAACAGACAAAGAGTGGGATCATGACATTTACTTAGAAACTTTGTGTATAGGGAGAGACACATCACTCCAGACTGGCAGGGCAGAGAGCATCTGTGGGGACCCCCCTCTGTGACGACTTACTTGGTTCCTGGCAACTTCTAAAACTATGATTTTTTTTTTTAAACTCATAGTTTTAGAAGTCGCTTTAGAGTGAATCATAGTATTTTGTGATCCAGGCATCATGATAACCCTGGCAGATTCCCTTTGAATATACATTGCTACCATATTTAGTTAGTGATCATATAGCAGTCATATATACCACAAGGTGCTCTGCAGAGCATTATCACACTGCAGATTAGACAACTTAAGAAAACACCAAATCTATACATTGCTCATCTTCTCCATCCAGCCCAGTCCAACATGATTACCTCCAGGGATGGCCTTAGGTGTTCAGGCGCCCTGTGCGAGCTAACCTTGTGGCGACCCCCCTATTACCCCATAAACATATACAAAGAGGAAAAACAAATATATATTTTTTATATGTAATCAGTCCCATGTCCCCCTTCACCAGTTCCCTGCCCCCCTTAATCAGATGCAGTATAGTTCCCCCACATTAGGTGCAGTATAGCTCTCCACATTAGGTGCAGTATAGTTCCCCCACATTAGGTGCAGTATAGTTGCCCCATATTAGGTGCAGTATAGCTCTCCACATTAGGTGCAGTATAGTTCCCCCACATTACGTGTAGTATAGTTCCTCCACATTAGGTGCAGTATAGTTCCCCCACATTAGGTGCGATATAGTTCCCCCCATTAGGTGCAGTATAGTTCCCCCACATTAGGTGCAGTATAGTTCTACACATAAGGTGCAGTATGGTTCCCCACATTAGGTGCAGTATAGTTCCCCCACATTAGGTGCAGTATAGTTCCCCCACATTAGGTGCAGTATAGCTCCCCACATTAGGTGCAGTATTGTTCCCCACATTAGGTGCAGTATAGTTCCCCCACATTAGGTGCCATATAGTTCCCCACATTAGGTGCAGTATAGTTCCCCCCACATTAGGTGCAGTATAGTTCCCCCCACATTAGGTGCAGTATAGTTCTCCACATTAGGCGCAGTATAGCTCTCCACATTAGGTTGGCAGTATAGTTCCCCACATTAGGTGCAGTATAGTTCTCCACATTAGGTGCAGTATAGTTCCCCACATTAGGTGCAGTATAGCTCCCCACATTGGGTGCAGTACAGTTCCCCCACATTAGGTATGCAGTACAGTTCCCCCACATTAGGGGCAGTACAGTTCCCCCACATTAAGGGCAGTACAGTTCCCCCACATTAGGTATGCAGTACAGTTCCCCCACATTAGGTATGCAGTACAGTTCCCCACATTAGGTGCAGTACAGTTCCCCCACATTAGGTGCAGTACAGTTCCCCCACATTAGGTGCAGTACAGTTCCCCCATATTATGGGCAGTACAGTTCCCCCACATTAGGTGCAGTATAGTTCCCCACATTAGGTGCAGTATAGCTCTCCACATTAGGTGCAGTACAGTTCCCCCACATTAGGGGCAGTACAGTTCCCCCACATTAGGTGCAGTATAGCTCTCCACATTAGGTGCAGTATAGTTCCCCCACATTAGGTCCAGTATAGTTCCTCCACATTAGGTGCAGTATAGTTCCCCCACATTAGGTCCAGTATAGTTCTCCACATTAGGTGCAGTATAGTTCCCCACATTAGTTGTAGTATAGTTCCCCCACATTAGGTCCAGTTTAGTTCTCCACATTAGGTGCAGTATAGTTTCCCCACATTAGGTGCAGTATAGCTCCCCACATTAGGTGCAGTATAGTTCTCCACATTAGGTGCAGTATAGTTCCCCACATTAGGTGCAGTATAGTTCCACACATTAGGTGCAGTATAGTTCCCCACATTAGTTGTAGTATAGTTCCCCCACATTAGGTCCAGTTTAGTTCTCCACATTAGGTGCAGTATAGTTTCCCCACATTAGGTGCAGTATAGCTCCCCACATTAGGTGCAGTATAGTTCTCCACATTAGGTGCAGTATAGTTCTCCACATTAGGTGCAGTATAGTTCTCCACATTAGGTGCAGTATAGTTCCCCACATTAGGTGCAGTATACTTCCCCACATTAGGTGCAGTATAGTTCTCCACATTAGGTGCAGTACAGTCCCCCTACATTAGATGCAGTATAGTTCCCCACCTTAGGTGCAGTATAGTTCCCCACATTAGGTGCAGTATAGTTCCCCACATTAGTTGTAGTATAGTTCCCCCACATTAGGTCCAGTTTAGTTCTCCACATTAGGTGCAGTATAGTTCCCCCACATTAGGTGCAGTATAGCTCCCCACATTAGGTGCAGTATAGTTCTCCACATTAGGTGCAGTATGTTCCCCCACAGACATACAGCCTGCAGCCATATACAGTGTATGGCTGTAGGCTGTATGTCTGTGTACTGCCCCACTTCAGTTTTCCGACCACCGCTCTCTGGGGTCAAGATCTACTGCTATGGCCTATAGACCATAGCAGTAGGTCATGGGACCCGAGGAGTGGTGGTTGGAGCACTGAAGATGACGTACAACATACAGGTAACTTACCATGCGCATGTGTGTCCTCTTCCTCGCTGCTCCGCTCCGCTTTTGCTATGGGCGCACACACGGGACGTCAGTGACGTCCCTGCGTGCCCTATCTCCTGGCGGCCCCTGCGTTTTTAACCCCTTAAGGACCCGGGTTTTTTTCCGTTTTTGCATTTTCGTTTTTTCCTCCTTCCCTTTAAAAATCATAACTCTTTCAATTTTGCACCTAAAAATCCATATGATTGCTTATTTTTTACGACACCAATTTTACTTTGTAATGAGGTCAGTCATTTTACCCAAAAATCTACGGCGAAACGGAAAAAAAAATCATTGTGAGACCAAATTGGAAAAAAAAAAAACATGCCATTTTGTAATTTTGGGGGCTTCCGTTACTACGTAGTACATTTTTGGGTAAAAATTACACCTTCTCTTTATTCTGTAGGTCCATACGATTAAAATTATACCCTACTTATGTAGGTTTGATTTTGTCGTAGTTCTGGAAAAAATCATAACTGCATGCAGGAACATTTATACGTTTAAAATTGTCATTTTCTGACCCCTATTACTTTTTTTTTTCCGCGTATGGGGTGGTATGAGGGCTTATTTTTTGCGCCGTGATCTGAAGTTTTTAGCGGTACCACTTTTTTATTGATCAGACTTTTTGATCGCTTTTTATTCATTTTTTACATGATATAAAAAGTGACCAAAAATACGCTATTTTGGATTTTGTAATTTTTTTGTGCGTACGCCATTGACCAAGCAGTTTAATTAATGATATATTTTTATAGTTCCGACATTTCCGCACGCGGTGCTACCACATATGTTTATTTATGTTTTTATTTACACAGTTTTTTTTTTAAATGGCAAAAGGGGGTTGATTCAAACTTTTTTTTAGGGAAGGAGTTAAATGATCTTTTTTCACTTTTTTTTCAGTGTTATAGCTCCCATAGGGGGCTATAACACTGCACACACTCATCTTTTACATCGTTCAATGGTTTCTCATAGGATAACATTGATCGATGATTCTGCCGCTCGACTGCCCATGCACTAAGCAGTCATTTGGCGAGCGGACAGCATGGAGGAAGGTAGGGACCCTCCGGCTGTCCTGTAAGCTGTTCGGGATGCCGCGATTTCATTGTGGCGATCCCGAACATCTCCCTGAGCTAACCAGCATTAGTTTACTTTCATTTTAGACGCGTTCAACTTTGAACGCCGCGTCTAAAGGGTTCATAGCGCGCGGCACCGCGATCAGTGCTGCGTGCTATTAGCCACGGGTCTCGGCCGTTGTTAGAGGCCGGGCCCGACCCTGATGCGGGGCTACGCCGTGGCCACGCGTTATAGAATGGGAGCGGACTCAGGACGTATCGGTACGTCCTTGGTCCTTAACAGGTTAAAGTTAATTCTGGGGCCGGCGCAGAGAGGTAACGAGACATCTTGTGTCCCGAAAAGATCTTTCGGGACACAGGGATGTCAATAATGTGACGGGGGCCCCTGCGGGCTGCTTGGTGGCGGCCGCGGATGCCCCCCCCCCCCGGGCTTGATTAGGGTGTTCCACACCCGGCACACCCCGTGCGCACGCCTATGGCTTCTCCTCATCTTCGGCCAGCCTGTTACACTGCGAGCTGTGTCGGCCACCCGGCGCCCCTGTTGCTATTGCGCCCTGTGCGGCCACACAGCTCGCACACCCCTAAGGCCGACCCTGATTATCTCTCCCAGCCACCTCTATTCTCAGCAGAATTTGCTGCTTTCTTAGTGATCACAGTGCCCTCCACAAACAAAATACCACACAGTAATGAGGGCAGATGTTGTTACCCTAGGAGCAGATGGCATTAACCCCTTGTATTTGTGATGCCAGGGCGTTGTTTAGCCGAAAACCACCCGAAGGTATACCGCCGGATCCTGGGCTAGGCACGGGGGGCAATAAAGACTCCGATGCCAATTTACGGACAACGGTAGCTTTACTGAGGGTAGACAGTTGGTAAAGTCCAGGGCCAGATTACGGCTGCCTGGAAGACCGAGCACTTCATTATGATGGCCCCCCCTCCGACAGTCCCCCTTCCCTTCCACTGAGTGGAACAGGAGTCAGGCCCCGCGTTAAAATAAAACGGGCTGCATGGTCTAAAATCACTTTAGTTCAGGTCACTCTTTGCAGCTGTTGCAAAGCTACAACCCCCATTATGTCTGGATAGCTTCAGGCATTATAGGAGTTGTAGTTTTGTAACAGCTGGAGCCTCATATACAGTGTCATTCATTATTACTGCAAAACTTAGAAGTGACGAGAGACCTAATGGGACAGTCAGGAGAATACACAAACATAAAATGACTCACAGGAGACGTCTTCTCTGTTGTCTTTCCTTTTCTTCATCTGGTCCAGACGCCATGTCTTCTTCCAGCTCCATCTTCCTCTGTAAAGTTTGACGCCTTGACATCATTGGTTCCTCACTCTGCCAGCCGATCCTGATCCTCTATATAAAGACAAGAATCATTATAACCCTACAAGAGACTGTGTTTTCCCCTGCTCATCATCTCCCCCTGCTCATCATCCCCCCTGCTCATCATCCCCCCCTGCTCATCATCCCCCCTGCTCATCATTCCTCCCCTGCTCATCATTCCCCCCCCCGCTCATCATTCCACCCCTGCTCATCATTCCACCCCTGCTCATCATTCCACCCCTGCTCATTACCCCCCCCATCATTACCCCCCCTACTCATCATAACCCCCCTGCTCATCATAACCCCCCCTGCTCATCATTACCCCCCCCTGCTCATCATTACCCCCTGCTCATCATTACCCCCCTGCTCATCATTACCCCCCCGCCCTGCTCATCATTACCCCCCCCTGCTCATCATTACCCCCCCTGCTCATCCTTACCCCCCCTGCTCATCATTCCCCTCCCTGCTCATCATTACCCCCCCTGCTCATCATTACCCCCCCTGCTCATCCTTACCCCCCTGCTCATCCTTACCCCCCTGCTCATCATTCCCCCCTGCTCATCATTCCCCCCCTGCTCATCATTACCCCCCCTGCTCATCCTTACCCCCCATGCTCCAGCTCATCATTCCCCCCCTGCTCATAATTCCCCCCCCCCCCCCGCTCATCCTTACCCCCCCTATTTTTCTTATTTACTTACTTGGCCGTGCTCGGCAGGCTCAGGTAGCTTCAGGTCTCGTGGGCTGTGACGAGTTACGTCTCCTGCGGCTCCTCTGCACGACGTCACTCGTCATTTCCTGCAGCGCTGGGGTGTAATGAAGAAAACTGTGCCCTGTAGCAGCGCGGCTGCCGGAAATGAGGAGTGACGTCCCTGACACTGTGCAGAGGAGCCGCAGGAGACGTCACTCGTCACAGCCCACATGACCCGACGCATCACCTGAGCCTGCCGTGCGCGGCCAGGTAAGGAAATATGAAATATAGAAAAAGCAGGAGGAGTCCGGGGCGGGCCCACAGCAGCCGCCGCTGGTTCCTGTTTTAAAGTGGCCACGGCCGGGCTATCGGGGGCCCTGATCCGCTACTAACCAGCCCGCAGGGATGTCCCGAATGTGACAGGGCCCCCTGCGGGCACGGGGCCCGGAGCAGGTGCTCCATGAGTACCAATGATGATCCGGCCCTGGTAAAGTCTCTATAGTTCAGCCAGGGCCCAAGGAGGTGACCAGTGATGCAGAGACCTTAAGGGCTTCTGGGACTTGTAGTAGTACTGGACAATTGAATGCAGACAGTTTTTTCGTCACATATTCTACTTTATGTTAGTGGTAAATTTTTGTCGACACTTGCATAATTTCTAAATGTGAAAATTTCCGGAAAAATTTGAAAATTTTGCATTTTTGCATACAATATGTTAACTTTATGTTTGCATCATTAAGTTAACATATTTTTATCTTTTGAAGAAATCATGAAGTATAGCAGCAATTTTCCAATTTTTCAGGAAAATTCTAAATCAGAATTTTTCAGGGACCAGTTACGTTTTGAAGTGAATATGAGGGTCTTTATGTTGGAAATCCCTTATAATGGACCCCATTATGAAAACTGCACCTCTCAAAGTATTCATAATCACATTTTATTAATGAGATTTTGTGAAAGTTTGTTAACCCTTTAGGTGTTTCACAGGAATAGCAGCAAAATGGAAGAGAACAATCAAAATCTCAATTTTTTACACTAACATGGTATTGTAGCCCCATATTTTTCATTTTTACAAGGGGTAAAAGGTAAAGAGACCCCCCAAAACTTGTAATTCATTTTCTCTAGAGTAAGGAAATACCTCATATGTGGATGTAAAGTGCTCTGTGGGTGCACTAAAGGGCTCAGAAGGGAAAGAGCGACAATGGCATTTTGGAGAGCGAATTTTGCTGAAAGAGTTTTTGGGGGGCATGTCGCATTTAGAAAGCCCCCATGATGCCAAAACAGTAAAAAAAAAAAACACACAAAAAAAACACAAGGCATACAATTTTGGAAACTACACCCCTCAAGGAACATAACAAGGGGTAAATTGAGTCTTTATACCCCACAGGTGATTGACGAACTTTCGCAAAAGTGGGACGTGAAAATGAAAAATTAGATTTTTAACACTAAAATGCTGGTGTTACCCCAAACTTTTCATTTTCACAAGGGCTAATAGGAAAAAATGCCCCTCAAAATTTGTAACCCCATTTCTCTCGAGTAAGGAAATATCTCTCATGTGTAAAGTGCTCTGTGGGTGCACTAGAGGTCTCAGAAAGGAAGGAGCAACATTGGGCTTTTGGAGAGCGAATTTTGCTGAAATGGTTCTTGGGGGGCATGTCGCATTTAGGAAGCCCCCCTGATGCCAGAACAGTAAAAAGAAAACACATGGCACTCTATTTTGGAAACTACACCCCTCAAGGAACCTAACAAGGGGTAAAGTGAGCCTTAACCTCTTAACCTCCTGAGCGGTAATCCCAAGCGTGACTCGGGGTTAATTTTCCCTGCCAGGATCGGTAACCCCGAGTCCCGCTCGGGGTAGAATTACAGAGTTCCCGGCCGGGCTGCACGATATATCGCAAAAGCAATGCGATATACCGATGCGGCCCCCGGGAAAACATGCGATTATCTGCTCTGGTCGGCTCCCGTGGCGGGGGCCGGCCAGAGCAGGTAAAGAAAAATACTAAAAGTCAGTGTTTCCCTACCAGAGGGCCTCCAGCTGTTGCAAAACTACAACTCTCAGCATGCCCGAACAGCCAAAGGCTGTCCGGGCATGCTGGGAGTAGTAGTTTCACAACAGCTGGAGGCACACTGTTAGAAAAACACTGAGCTAAATGTAAAAGGAAAAAGTTGTAAAATAAAAAAACCTTTTGCTCACCTAGTCCCGGTCCCTGAAGATGTCGCTCCCCTCCGTGCGCTCTGGTCCCTGCTCTCTTCATCTTACAGGACCTTTCACTTTTCAGCCAATCACAGGCCGCAGTGGTGTAAAGCCTGTGATTGGCTGAAGGGGAAAGGGCTTGTTCTGCAGCAAATACACTAGGTTTGAAATCTGCCCGGCAAACCCAGTGTATTCTGCTGCAGGACAAGGTGACAAGGGTGGGGGGGGGATAGGAAGAATGTGACAGAGGGGGGATGTGACAAGGGGGGGGGGGGATGTGACATGAAGGGGGGGGGGGAATGTGACAGGGGGGAATGTGACAAGGGGGGGGATGTGACAAGAGGGGGGAATGTGACAGGGGAGGGGGAATGTGATGGGGGAGATGTGAAATGGGCGGGGGGGGGGGGGAGATGTGAAATTCAGTGCAAAAAATTGTACCGCTTTTGGTACAAATTTCCAGAAAGAATCATACCGCCAGGGAGGTTAAGGACTCAGGGCGTATCTGTACGCCCTGAGCCCGGTCCCGGTCTTTAAAACGGGGTCACGCCATGACCCAGCATCACACCGGGTCGGTCCCGGCTGCTAGTCATAGCAGGGACCCTGGGCTAATAGTGCGTGGCACCAATAATTGTGCCGCGCGCTATTAACGCCTTAGAAGCGGCGATCAAAGTTGACTACAGTGTCTGAAAGTGAAAATAAATGCTTCCCGGCAGCTCAGTCGGGCTGATCGGGACATCGCGACAAAATCGCAATGTCCCGATCAGCTAGGACGCGAGCGGAGACCCCCTAACCTTTCTCTGTTGCGTCCGATCGGCGTTTGATTGCAATCAAGCCCCTATCTCGCTGATCCATGCAAAGCTATGGCAATGTGTGCAGTGTTATTGATCCCTATGGGAGCTATAGCACTGCAAAAAAAAAGTGAAAAAGAAAAAGTTAACAAAGGTCATTTAACCCCTTCCTTAATAAAAGTTTGAATCACCCCCCCTTTTCCCATAAAAAAAAACTGTGTAAATAAAAATAAACATATGGTGTATTGCCGCGTGCATAAATGTCCGAACTATAAAAATATATTGTGAATTAAGCCGCACGGTCAATAGCGTACGCACAAAAAAATTCCAAAGTCCAATGTAGCGTATTTTTGGTCACTTTTTATATCATAAAAAAATAAATAAAAAGCGATCAAAAAGTCAGATCAATGCAAAAATGGTACCGATAAAAACTTCAGAACACGGCGCAAAAAAATGAGCCCTCATACCGGCCCGTATGTGGAAAAATAAAAAAGTTATAGGGGTCAGAAGATGACAATTTTAAACGTATAAACTTTCCTGCATGTAGTTATGATTTTTTTTCAGAAGTACGACAAAATCAAACCTATATAAGTAGGGGATCATTTTAACCATATGGACCTACAGAATAAAGATAAGGTGTCATTTTTACCAAAAAATGCACTGCGTAGAAACGGAAGCCCCAAAATCTACAAAATGAAATTTTTTCTTCAATTTTGTCGCACAATGAATTTTTTTTCCCTTTCGCCGTGGATTTTTTGGTAAAATGACTATTGTCACTGCAAAGTAGAATTGGTGGCGCAAAAAAATAAGCCATCATATGGAATTTTATGTGCAAAATTAAAAGCATTATGATTTTTAGAGGGTGATGAGGAAAAAATGAAAATGCAACAACGGAAAAACGCTAAGTCCTTAAGGGGTTAACACCCCACAGGTGATTGACGAACTTTCGTTAAAGTGGGACATAAAAATAATAAACATTTTAAATAAAATGCTGGTGTTACCCCCAAATTTTTAATTTTCACAAGAGGTAATAGGAGAAAAAGCCCCTAAATATTTGTAACCCCATCTCTTCTGAGTATGGAAATACCTCATATGTGGATATAAAGTGCTCTGAAAGCGAAGTACAATGCTCAGAAGAGGAAGAGCGTCATTGGGCTTTTGGTGAGAGAATATGGTTGGAATAGAAGTCTGGGGCCATGTGCTTTTACAAAGCCCCCCATGGTGCCAGAACAGTGGACCCCCCACCACATGTGACCCCATTTTGGAAACTACACCCCTCACATAATGTAACAAGGGGTACAGTGAACATTTACACTCCACTGGCATTTTACAGATCTTTGGAACAGTGGGCTGTGCAAATGAAAAATAAAATTTTTCATTTTTTCGGACGACTTCAAAAAATCTGTCAGACACCAGTGGGGCGTAAATGCTCACTGTACCCCTTATTACATTACATGAGGGGTCACATGTGGGGGGTCCGCTGTTCTCGCACCATGGGGGCTTTGTAAACACATGGCCTTCAATTCCAGCCTAATTCTCTCTCAAAAAGCCCAATGGCGCTCCTTCTCTTCTGAGCATTGTAGTTCGCCTGCAGAGCACTTAACATCCACATATGGGGTATTTCCTTACTCAGAAGAAATGGGGTTACAAATTTTGGGGGGCTTTTTCCCTATTACCCCTTGTGAAAATGGAAAAATTTGGGGTAACACCAGCATTTCTGGAAAAAAAACTAATTTTCATGTCCAACTTTAACAAAAATTTGTCAAAGACCTGTGGGGTGTTAAGGCTCACTATACCCCTTGTTACGTTCCTTGAGGGGTGTAGTTTCCAAAATCAGGTCACATTGGACCTCCAATGTACATGGCACTCTCTCACTCCTGAGCCTTGTTGTGTGTCCGCAGAGCATTTTACGTCCACATATGGGGTATTTCCGTACTTGGAAGAAATTGCATTACAAATTTTTGGGGCCTTTTTCTCCTTTTACCTCTTTGAACATGAAAAATATGGGGCAACACCAGCATGTTAATGTAAATTTTTTTTATTTTTTTTACACCAACCTCCAAAACTTGTTACACAATTTCTCCTGAGTATGGGAATACCCCATATGTGGCCCTAAACTGTTGCTTTGAAATACGACAGTGATCTGAAGTGAGAGAGCGCCATGTACATTTGAGGACTAAATTAGGAATTTGCAATAGGGGCGGACCCAGATACAAGAATGGTGCTTGTCTACACCAAAACTTCCCAAACAGGGTGCCTTCAGCTGTTGAAAAACTCCCAGCCTGCCAAGACAGACAATAGCTGTCCAGCAATACTGAGAATTGTTGTTTTGCAACAGCTGGAGGCTCTGTTTGGGAAACACTGCCGTATGAGAAGTTTTTTATTTTTATTGGGGGGGGGGGGGGGACGTGTAAGGTATATGTATTGTTTTACTTTTTATTTTGGTTTTAGTGTAGTGTTTTTAGGTTACATTCACACTGGCGGGGGTTCACAGTGAGTTTTCTGCTGGGGGTTTAAGCTGCGGCGGAAAATTTTCCGCAGCTCAAACTTGTAGAATGAAACTCACTGTAAACCACCGCCCATGTGAATGTACCCTGTACATTCACATTCGGGGGCAGGGGCGCTAACCTTCACCTGTTGCAAAACTACAACTCCCAGAATGCACTGACAGACCGTACATACTAGGAGTTGTAGTTTTGCAACAGTTGTAGGCACACTGGTGGGGAACCACTGAGTTAGGAAACAGACTCTAGCTCAGTGATTCCAACCCGTGTGACTCCAGCTGTTGCAAAACTACAACTCCCAGCATGTCTGTCAGTGCATTCTGGGAATTGTAGTTTTGCAACAGCTGGAGGCACACGGGTTGCAATTACTTAGTTAGGAAACAGACTCTAGCTCAGTGTTTCCCAACCAGTGTGACTACAGATGTTGCAAAACTACAACTCCCATCATGCCCAGACAGCCGTCGGCTCTCCGGGCATGCTGGGAGTTGTAGTTTTTTAACCGCTGGAGGCACCCTGTCTGGAAAACACAGATATAGGGGGAGATTTATCAAAATTTGTCCAGAGGTAAAGTTGCTGAGTTGCCCATAGCAACCAATCAGATTGCTTCTTACATTTTTGCAGAGGCCTTGCTAAAAATGAAAGAAGCGAGCTGATTGGTTGCTATGGGTAACTGGGCAACTTTTCCTCTGGACAGGTTTTGATAAATCTCCCCCATAGTGATTTGTGTGTCAGTGAGTGTGTACTATAGATTACATTCTCATGATAAACACATTCAGGAACAGGAACTTCTATACAGGAACTTCTTCCTATGCCTCCATAACACAACAGTCAGGCTCCTCCCACCCATGTGACCAATCACATGGTAATGACATCACTAAAGGTCCTCTGCCTTCCCATACATAGCCCGATGTTCGGCAGTAAATCGCTCCACTGTGCTGTTGCTGCTGCCTGTAAGAGCCTAATGCAGGGAGGAGAGGACAGGTTGCGCTAAGTATTGGGTGGCAGCTGCCAGTAGAAGTAGGAGACTGCTGTTTAAAGAGTGGTCTTCTGCTTCAGTGCTGGGGCTGCTGCAGTGGGGGGGTCTGGGAGCCAGTTGCACCCCCCTGATGGTGGCCCTGATGGATACCCCATTGGGGTGATATGCGCATTACTTTTTTGACCAGGTGAGCGGCCATCTTGAAGAGCCGACTTTGTCCTGTCCCTGCTGGGACACCGTTACCTTGGATAATACACGAGGCCCTGTCCTCCTTTTTCCTACTACTTCCTGCTACTCTTGCGACTGTCTGTCCCATATGTCCCTGTAATTTTATCTTCTTGGTTAGTCTTTGTTGTTCCTGCTATAGCCCTTGCCTGAGATTTGTATTTACCTGGTAAATTTTTCCTCATGATCCATCCTTTGTTTTGGAATGGGCAGGTCCCTGAGTGGGTTGCCTTATCTACTGGGTTAATATCATACAGAAGTTCTTTCTTATTGGGCTTTGTACTGACCTGGGGGGGGGGGGGGGGGGAGTACCCTCGGTAGAAAGCCTGTTACCTCTCAGGGGTTATACTTCTCCTTGAAAATGTTTTGTTTTCTCTTTCCCCACCTGTCTCCTGGTTTGGAATTAGGTGTTACTTTTCTTTTGCATTTGTGTTCTTATTCTGTTGTTTCTATCCTCATCTCTGCTTTTCTTTCTTCCCTTCCTTCTCTCTTTTTCTCTTCCCCCTCCTCTCCTAGATATAGATATTATACTCCTCATCTGCTATCTATAAGTTCTTATCTCATTCAGTGGTTGACTCTCATATTGAGGCAAAAATTGCAAATAGTGTCTTCTCCATTCGCAAGATAGAGATTATACCTATTATTCCTCCCCCATAATTCTTAGAACTGCATTGATTATTTTCTTAGTCACCATGCTCTCTCCTGGAGTCCTCAGTCTGTCATTGTTAGTATTATTTGGTCTGACCATGCCCTCGTATTTCTGTCCTTTTCTCCTCTGGAGAACATCTAGACCTTGGTTGTGGAGTTTGAATGGGACATTTCTGAAAGATGTGGTGTATGTGATAGACCTTAAAGAGACTATCACTTTCATTTCTCTGACCACACTTCTCTGCCAATCCAATGGGAAGCCTTGAAATGCATAGTCCAGGGCATTCTCATTAGTCATGGCATCCATTTGAATGGGTGTTTAAAGGGGTATTCCAGTGAAAAACAATTTTTTTCATATCAACTGGCTCCAGAAAGTTAAACAGATTTGTAAATGACTTCTATTAAAAAGTCTTAATCCTACCAGTACTTATCAGCTGCTGAAGTTGAGTTGTTCTTTTCTGTCTGAAAACAGTGCTCTCAGCTGACACCTTTTTCTGTCTCAGGAACTGTCCAGAGTAGGAGCAAAGCCCCATAGCAAACCTAAGGTGTCTAAATTGTTCTAAAAAATCCACTTGTTAAAATACAATCATAAACATTCCCCATCCCCTATTGTTCTTGCAAAGCTGATGACATCCAGAGATAAGCTTAGAGCTTAATAGGACCTTAAAAATCGAAGACTGAGGGATCAGTGTAGGAGGTTTTACTATGAGCACTATAGCGAGAATTCCTTATCCCAAGTCAGGCCCCACTTCAGGGACACTCAAGTTAGGGACACTCACGATCCAGTGAATACTAGACACTTTTCGCTCTTATTACTCTATGCTTTTTGACAATAGGGGTCATTTTATGGATATGCCCTTCCCTGCTTTAGCAGACTGTATTTACTTATATATATATATATATATATATATATATATATATATATATACAGGAGACTGCCCTACCTTTATCAGAAGAGGAGGCGATGGCTGGGTTGGAGGATGATTTTTCTGTTCAGGAAATTGCAGCTGTAGTATGTGACAGCCCGGTTGGTAAGAGCTCTGGACCTGATGGGTTTGCCCCCAGCTTTTTTAAGAACTTTCAGGACCTACCGCACCTTTCTTGACTTACAGTGGGGCAAAAAAGTATTAAGTCAGCCACCAAAAAAGTATTTAGTCAGCCACTTGTGCAAGTTTTCCCACTTTAAAAGATGAGAGGCCTGTCATTTTCATCATAAGTATACCTCAACTATGAGAGACATGAGAAAAAAAAATCCATGAAATCACATTGTCTGATTTTTAAAGAATATTTTTGCATATTATGGTGGAAAATAAGTATTTGGTCACCTACAAACAAGCGAGATTTCTTGTTCTCACAGACCTGTAACTTCTTCTTTAACCCCTTAACGACCACGGACGTAAATATACGTGTAAAATGTACTGTAATGTGGAAGTCCCGCACCAGGACTTACATTTACGTCCTGTGTATGACAGTGAGCATAGGAACGGTGCTCGCGTCATACACGGCAGGTTTCGGCTGCTAGAAGCAGCCGGGGGCCCGTCCGTAATGGCCGGCATCCTCGATCGCGCGGATGCCCACTAATAATCCCCTCAGATGCCGTGATCAGTACAGATCATGGCATTGCGGTACTTTGAATGGATGATCGGATTCGCCCGCAGCGCTGCCGCGGCCATCCGATCATCCAGCATGGCGGCCGGAGGTCCCCTCACCTGGCTCCGGCCGTCTCCAGGGGTCTTCTGCTCTGGTCTGAGATCGAGCAGACCAGAGCAGAAAATCACCGATAATACTGAGCAGTGCTGTGTCCTATACATAGCACTGAACAGTCCCTATGGGGACATAAAAAGTGTTAAAAAAAAGTTGAAAAATGTAAAAATAAAAAGTAAAAAAAAGTGAAATATCCCCTCCCCCAATAAAAATGTAAATTGTCAATTTTTCCCATTTGACCCCCCAAAAGCGTAATTTTTTTAAATAAACATGTTTGGTATCATCGCGTGCATAAATATCCGAACTATCAAAATATAATGTTAATGATCCCGTACCATGAATGGCGTAAACGTAAAAAAAAAAATCCCAAAATGCTGCTTTTTGTCACATTTTATTCAAAAAAATTAATTAAAAATGATCTAAAAGTTTTATATATGCAAATGTGGTATCTAAAAAAAGTACAGGACAGCGCAAAAAATTACCCCTCATACCGCCCTATATACAGAAAAATGAAAAAGCTATAGGTGGTCAAAATAGAGCAATTTTAGATTACTGATTTAGTACAAAAAGTTTTAGATTTTTTTAAAAGCGGTACAAAAATATAAAAGTATCTAGCCATGGGTATCATTTTAATCGTATTGACCCACAAAATAAAGACCACATATAATTTTTACTGTAAATTGTACAGTGTGAAAACGAAACCCTCCAAAATGTGCAAAATTTTGGTTTTCATTTAAATTTCCTCCCTAAAAATTATTTTTTGGGGTTTGCCGTACATTTTATGGTAAAATGAGAGGTTTCATTACAAAGTACAATTGGTCACACAAAAAACAAGCCTACTGTGAAGCATGGGGATGGAAACATCATGCTCTGGGGCTGTTTTTCTGCTAAGGGACCACGACAACTTATCTGTGTAAAGGAAAGAATAAATGTGGCCATGTATCATGAGATTTTGAGTGAAATTCCCAGCAAGGGCATTGAAGATGAAATGTGGCTGGGTCTTTCAGCATGACAATGATCCCAAAAACACCTCCTGGGCAACGAAGGAGTGGCTTCGTAAGAAGTATTTCAAGGTCCTGGAGTGGCCAGCCAGTCTCCAGATCTCAACCTCATAGAAAACCTTTGGAGGGAGTTGAAAGTCCGTGTTGCCCATCGACAGCCCCAAAACATCACTACTCTAGAGGAGATCTGCATTGAGGAATGGGCCAAAATACCAGCAACAGTGTGTGAAAATCTTGTGAAGACTTACAGAAAACGTTTGACCTCTGTCATTGCCAACAAAGGGTATATAACAAAGTATTGAGATAAACTTTTGTTATTGACCAAATCCTTATTTTCCATCATAATTTACAAATAAATTATTTTAAAAATCAGACAATGTGATTTTATGGATTTTTTCTCAAATTACAAGCCTCTCATCTTTTTAAGTGGGAGAACTTGCACAATTGCTGGCTGACTAAATACTTTTTTGCCCCACTGTAAGTCTTTACTTAACTCTTCCATGTCTCTCAGTTTTTCACCCAGTCCTTTGAGGCCCAGAATCTTGTCATACCCAAGCCAGGGAAAGATCCATCTGTTACTGCTAACTTTAGGCCTATCTCCTTGATGAACTTATACATGAAATTATTCTCTAAGGCGTTGGCTCATTTGCTGTTTCGCATTGTTCATACAGATCATGTGAGTTTTGTCAAGGTTGTAAGGCCTGAGACAATTACCAACAAGACCTTGGACCTATCACACCTTTCACTTTTTTGTCTGTTTTTGCTGAAAAGGCCTTTGACTGGGTGCACTGGTCCTTTCTTGAAGCCACCCTCTGTTGGTTAGGACTCAGTCCCTGATTTCTTCGCAGGGTTCTTAGCTGTCTACAATAATTCCACAGCTAAAATTTGCACTGTGATTAGGAGACTGACGGGCATGAGTCGTGTTCTGATTGTGATGTGATTATAAGGCACAAGCCTGTTGTTCACACCCCATTCTGCAGTAAA
This sequence comes from Hyla sarda, assembly GCF_029499605.1. NCBI lineage: Eukaryota > Metazoa > Chordata > Amphibia > Anura > Hylidae > Hyla > Hyla sarda. Next base: position 239,037,429 of record NC_079191.1, read on the forward strand.
GTTCCCTCCCATCTGACTATTCAGTAAAAAGAACAGTAAATCCCCTATATCTCAGAAATCAGGTTTTGTAACAAGAGAGTTAAACACCATTTCAGTTAGGGCAGTTAAGGTCATAAAAACATACAAAGTAAATTGTTTTGGACTGACAGAACCTCTTTAATTTATGTACTTATAATAGCTACCATGTGCATGTGTTGCTCTGTATTTCCCATCTTATTAACTGATTTCTTATGTTATAATCTTCTCTACACTATGTATTTATGTGATTAATACATGTTGGGTTGAGATTACAGCACTGCACTGATACAGCTTTAATGTTATACTGTGACTAGGCAGCAACATTAGCAAACACTTGGTTTACGAAATATCAAAATGTGGTCACAATACACCCACTCGTGTTTGTTAACATCTAATTGAAGGGGATCTGTTACGAAGGAATAGAAGCTTTTTCTTGGAAAAAATGCTTTAAAAAAAAAAAAATAAAGGCTCTTTGTAATATATTCATACATTCTACTACCAACATGACAAGAAGATGTGCAAATTTAACACCATTAGATAGGAAAGTAACAACCAAGTTTCACTCTGTGAAATGCAATTAGCAACTTCATATTCCTGATTGGGCGATGAGTTCTTGTTCTGCATCAGTGAATCTTTATTGAGTGGTATTTGTGTGAAAATAAAGCACCTCTTATGCTGCTCTTCTTGATTTCAAGCCACGTGTTCTTCTTGTCTCATGACCTAACAAGAAAATTATGAAGATCTAGTGTAGAGAACACACACATTTTAAATCATAGGCTAGAAAAAAAAATCATTAACCTGTATGATAACAGGACCAGAATTTGGGTCCCAGTTGCACTGATCAATCATCCTGTTACCCTCTGACCTATAACAATTGATAATTACCTTCTCAAAGTCAAATAGTGACTTTTACGCTGTGTGTAAGGGGTACTGGACCTTACCATCAACTCCGGCTTTGTTCCCCTAGTATCTTTTTATTATTCCCTGATGAGTTGTGTCGTCTTGTATACGATATAACGAAACGCGTTGGAATATTGGGATACTATCTATATATGTGATTTTTTTTTGTGCTTAAATTTTTATATTTGATTGCATTTAATATTCACAGAGTAATTTATGGAGGGTATATAGCCATTTACCACTATCAGCACAACTATGCCACATTGCCATCCCCATCTATATGAAGCTCTTCTAGCGATAAAGGGCTAGCCAGAAGGTTCCCATTACCGGCTGGCCCTCACTAGGAAGGCTAACTTGCAGTAACAGGTAGGGAGATAAGGGCTAATAGGGACAGCAATAGGTGGTATACATTTACCTAGGTGTACAACAATATCAGCAACTCTCTGTAGTGGCTAATCATTGTTTGTATGTCTTCAGTTTTTATATGTGTGTTTTGTTGGGCACACTGCTGAAGCGCCATGCTTTTTTGTATTTGCCCTTTATGTTTGTATGTGTCAGACTTTTACTTTATGAACACTAATAAAGCTATGTTTTAAGACCTTTTGTTTTACCTACTATACAAATACTGGAATTTCGGCACTGGCATTCACTGTGTACCCTATAGTGAACTACAACTTATATAATAAGAGCATGCCTGAAAGGCTAACATCTTTGTTAGACTAGGGTACACATCAACTTTGGCTGCGGCACTGCATTCTTTGGTGATAGTTCTAAGTGTCTAATTGGTTCCAATCACAAGAACAGGGGTTCTCTGTGCCCCAGTTTGAATGGAGCAAGGTTCGTGCTTGGGCATTGTGCTTCATTTAAGGAGTTTGAATGCGGCAGATATGTGCACATTAAAGTACCACTCCATTTAAATTAGGGGAAAACAGAACCCCTATTCTCATGAAGAGTGGGGTTAAGACCACCAATTTTGAATAGTTAATAAATTAATTACATTTAATTACAGTATAACCCCTATAACAATAAAATAGGCTTGAATCTTAAGAAGTTAATAACCTATTAAAAGTCTGCATAGCACATGAATATGTCTGCATATCTAGTGTTTATTTTGGCAGGGACATGGGGAAGATCTGTGTGGTTGTACTCCGGCCCTGTGCTAACATTTTCCTCCTCCACCTACACGTTCTCCTCCTACACACTGCATGTCTCCTTGTAGTCAAAGAAAATTCTCTTGATCACAGTGGCAGGTGGATACGCAGAAAACAAAAGAGGCTTACTGCTCTAACAGAACATCTTATCACTCCCCTGTGTGTAACCCAAATTTGCTGTTATTCCATAGATCGAAAATGTTCATGCAAATAGCACAGTATTAGGTGGACTATAAGACATTAAAGGGGTACTCCGGTGGTTACATTTTTGACTATATGGCATCTTCTTTGTAACTTTTGTTTTTTTGCAATATACATGTGTTTTATGTTTTGGCAGCATGTGTGTGTTTTGCTTACTTGTTTGTTGGGCAGAAAGTTCTGTAGTTCAGAGTGTTTTCTTTTACTGTTGTCCAAAAGGCCATGATCTGAGTCTGCTGTGGACAAGATGTCATGGCTTTTTTCCCCCTCTGTCTGCATGATGGAAATAAGCCACACCCCCTCATGACCAAGGTCTGCATGACAGAAGCCAGAGTACACAGCTCCTCACCTCCCCTCCCCTGCATTGCTTCTGAGGATGAAGTTCTGCATGAGAAGCCATAGTACACAGCTCCTCACCTCCCCTCCCCTGCATTGCTTCTGAGGATGAAGTTCTGCATGAGAAGCCATAGTACACAGCTCCTCACCTCCCCTCCCCCTGCTCTGCTTCTGAGGATGCAGGTCTGCACAGGCGAAGGAACACAGAGAAGATAAGTGTTATCTGAAGGGGAGGATGACAAGGTAGACGGACTGGGGATGTATGGACTGCACGGCAATAAATCTCATACTGGGAATGATCTCTATATGGGGAGGGGGGACTCCTGAATGACACATGCTGTGAGTTGTAGTCCCTGTTATGTGTGTGTATGCTAGTGTTTACAAACCAGTATGCCTCCAGCTGTTGCACAACTACAACTCACAGCATGCCCTGACAGACTTTGGGCATGCTGGCAGTTGTAGATTTGCAACAGCTGGACGCACACTGGTTGGGAAACACTGTTCTAGCCTATTCAGCATACATATCATGTTACACCAGTGTTCCCCAACCAGTGTGCCTCCAGCTGTTGCAAAACTACAACTCCTAGCATGCCCAAAGGCTGGGAAACACTGGTGTATGCCCTACAGAGGTGTGGTGAACTACAACCCCCAGGAGACTACAGCATGCTGGTGTTATACCACAGACTGAAGACTCCTGAATGACACATGCTGGGAGTTGTAGTCCCTTTTGTGTGTGTATGACAGTATATCCCAACCAGGGCTGATTATATTAGTGTGTTGAGTATAAAGGGGCCGACCCCGGAAAATAGTAGGGTGGGTAAAGGGTGGAACAAACAAACAAAAAAAAGGAGCCGCCCCAAACCAGCAAAGCATGTGGCATGCTGGGATTTGTAGTTTTCAGCACAGCAAGAAACAGGAAATAGAAGCAAACATAGGAAAACAAAGTGGGGGATAAAGACAACAAAGAAGAAAAATAGAGTAGGCTAAACAACAAGAATAGAAATGAAACAAAACAAATAGGGTAAGTCAAAAACGGAAAAACACCTTGACCACCGGAGTGCCCCTTTAAGATGGACTCATCATTCAGTTCTGTATACCCTTTAACAAAAAATACCCTTAGACTATGTTTACATGACTTAATGTCCACACAAAGAATCTTTATGTGGACATTCCGAACACTGTGGGGCGCCGGTATAATATGCCAGCGCTAGGACCCCACAGGAATGCGCCGTCTCATAGATGGCCTTGAATAATTCTTTGTGCAGACACGGAAAATGGAATTTCCATGCCGGAAACATCTGGCACGGAAATTCCGTTGTGTGCACCGTGCAGCAGAATCCCGTTGAATTCAACGGGACTTTGCTGCAGCGAAGTCTCCGTGCCGGATTCCACATTGGAGATTCTGACATATGAACATAGCCTTAGGGCAAATTCACACTACAGATTTTCAGAGCGGATTTCTGCTCCGGAATTACACTTGAAAAATACAGTGCAGCAGCTTCCTAGTGTTCTCAATGGGATTCTGCTGCACCATTCACACTATGAAACCGTGCCCCAAACCAAAAAAATGAACATGTTCGTTCTTTCAGCAGAATCTGCTCTGAAATGCATTGCCGTCTAATGAAACAGGACACTTCAAAGTGGTCCTAGTGCTGGCTTGTTCTTCCAGCGCCCACTCAAAACGGAGTATCAGCCCACAATATCTCTAATCTAGGCTGGCTTCAATCTGAAAAAGGATTGCCGTGATAAGACAATCCATTTAGAGTGTGTTTACACCTTCAGATTTCTTAATTACAATTAATAAACATAAAACCAGAAATGGATTTGAAAATTGGAGAAGTTACAGTCTTTTCTTTATACACGTCCTCCATGTAAGATCTGTTTCTGGCTTTGTATTCAGTAATTGCAATTAGAAAACCTGAACATGCAAACACACCCTTAGGGTACGTTCACATGAGCGGATCCCCAGCGAGTATTACACTGCGGATCCTCCGCTGAAGGACCGATGTATGCTGCCTTTACAGGTTAGTGCTCGGAACGGCAATCCACGGCTACAAGCAGACACACAGCATTGACGGCAATGCTCTCTGCAGAAAGAATAGACTTCGCCGGAAACTGAATTTCACTGAAATTCTGCCGTGTGAACAGTGCCGTAGAATCCCACTGAAAACAATGGGCTCTGAGACAGCAGAATGTCTGTGCGGAATATTCAGTGCGGACATTCCGCCCGTGTGAACATACCTTAAGGTAGTGTTCTCATGTTTAGGTATTTAATTGCAGTTATTGAACACAAAGCAAGGAACAGATGACAAAGGGAGGAGACTTCTTCCACTTTCATTTCTATTCCTGGCTTTGTATTCAGTAATTGCAATTAAATACCTGAATGTATGAACACAAGCTCAAAGAAATATATTACTAATAGTTTCTGCAGAGCTTGATATTCTATATGCAAATCTATTCTTGCAAACTGAAAGTCATCATTGCAGCACCCTCTTAAAGGGGTACTCCGGCACTAAGACATCTTATCCCCTATCCAAAGGATAGGGGATAAGATGCCTAATCGTGGGGATCCCGCCACTGGGAACCCCCGTGATCTTTGCTCAGCACCCCGTTACCATCAGTCCCCGGAGCATGTTCGCTCTGGGTCTGATGACTGCCGATCACTGGGCCAGAGTATTGTGACGTCACAGCTCCGCCCCCGTGTGACGTCCTTCTCCGCCCCCTCAATGCAAGCCTATGGGAGGGGGCGTGACCATGCTGTAGCAACAGCTATTCTGTCTCATAGTCGTAACATCATAGAAAATTACTGTTTGGGGGGATAAAATTCCATCTAGGTATCCATATTTGCGCAAATTTCATAAAAGTCCATTTCATAAAAGCTACCTTCAGTCTGATGTTTCACTTTAAAGGTCAGGTCGCAAATTGTGCATCTGCTATGCAGTGGTAAATATGCTGCGTATTCTCCTATGAGCAAACACACAGGGCTTCCTTACAGCAGCCCTGTGTGTGCAGTAAGGTTTGGAGGCGGATCCAGAACGCCAAGGGACTGTATTGCCCAGGCTGGCATCCAAACCTCACTGCACACATATGGTGGCCATGGATAGCCCTTTGTGCTTGCTTATGGGAGAATTGACAGCGTATTTTCCGATGTGCAGCAGATTTTGCACATCATCAGATATGCTATGCATACGCAGTGTGTGGCCGTACCCTAAAGCATCCCCCAAGCCAGGTGTGAGTTTCAGCAGCTTTTCCCCATTTCTTAAATGCAATCGATCAGTTGAATGATCCGTTTCTTTCTTGTGCTTTTCTACAGTGCCAGAGAAAAATAAAGGAGGATCGGCAGACATATGAGACGGCACCCTCAGAAAACCCTCTCAGCCCTCTTCCTGTTCATAGAAAAACATGACTTAGAAGCCAGAACTCACTGCTAATTCTGGGCATCGGCAATCACGTAGGTGTCTGGTATTAACTCTTCCGGTGCCTGGAAGTCAAAGATCAAAGTCAATTGCAGCATCTTAAAGTTAAATTGCACGTGCTGGTAAGTTTGTGGGGGCTGATTAGGAAATCTGTGGGTTGCAGGGTCCCAATAAGCTGAGATGGTGACAGGAGGTCCCTTGCCTGCCTCCATCCTGTTCAATCGGAACTTTGCTAATCCAGTCTGATTTGTGGCATGGCATGGAGTTTTTGCAATCGAACCTATTTAACTTACAATTTTTTAGTCCTATAAAATTAACATGTACATTTGTGCTCTGTGGCTTGTACGATCTATGAAGCAAGAGCAGGAGCCAGAGACTCACCGCTAATGGCATCAGTGATTCCTGCCATTCACCCTTTAGATGCTGTAATCAATACTAATCATGGCATCTAATGCATTACTGGGGCTTTGTGAGACTCATTGGACCACCCACAGTATGATTGCAGGGGTCCAATGAGTCAAGATGGCGGCCGTAGCTCTGCTCAGCTACTCCAGGGCTGCTTTGGGGATCTACTTGTAAGGTCTGCCTTATGGCAGACTATACAAGTAGATAGCTGATATCACTGATTAGTGGTATGCTTATGGGGATAAATGTGAGTAAGCCCCTCCTTAATAAAAAATGTAATCATCCCTTTAAAAAAAAAAGAAATAAGTGTATTTTGTAGAGAAGCATGCGGAAATGTCTGAACTATTAAAATATGTTAAGAATGTTAATGATCCTGCACAGTGAACGCCATAAATGTGCAAACATACCAAAGTCCAAAATTGCTCATTTCTGGTACCATCACATCCCACAAAAATTTTTATTAAAAAGTGATCAAAAAGCCACATATCTGTGAAGATGGCGATAAAAACTACAGATCCCCGCACAAAAATGAGCCCTTATACATCACCGTGTATGGAAGAATGGGAAAGTTATAGGGAGTCAGAATAGGGAAATTTTTAAAAATAATACTAAAGTCTAGAATTGCTTATTTTTTTTTTCACTTCATATATCAGAAAAAATAAATAAGAAGCAATTTAAAAAGTTCCATTATAACATATACAGATAAAAACTACAGATCATGGTGCAAAAAATTAGCTATAGTGTTATAGGAGTCAAAAGAGGACACTTTAATCATACTCACCATAAGTAGTAAAATAAAACAAAACCCATAAAAATTGAGTATCATTGTAATCATATGGACCTATAAAAATTGCATTGTCTTTTTAGCTTCGCCATAGATTTAGTCATTAAAAGTACAGTTGGTCCTGCATAAAACAAGTCCCTATATGGCCCTGGAGAGAAAAAATGTAAAGAGTTGGCTATATAAAGGTGAGGAAGTAAAAGTTTAACCACAAAAAAGAAAAATTGCTGCGTCTTTTGCGGTTAAATGGGTTATCTATCCATACTTGGACAGACACAGACCCCATTTATTTTAACGGCCCGAACGTTGTCAGCTAGTGACTGTTTGGGTCATTTTCCCAGCATATCCGAGTTGGGTCTCGGACTGAATATTGGTGCAAGCCGCGATTCTCAGTCCAGGCCATTGTAAATGCTCAGCAAATTACCATCTGATTACGCTCGGACCATCAAAATAAATGGGGCCAGAGCCTGTCCGAGTTCGGACACGTCGGCATGTCATTTTGACATTTTTACAAGGTACCTGTGCCTCGGAGGCACCAATCATGATGTAAATAAGACCTAACACCAGAAGAGAACATCTGTTCAGTGAAAATCATCAACAACATACCAAAAGGGTAATATATGAGTGTAAACATGTATGTTGTGGAAATAATGAAAATGTTTAAAAAAACATGAATATACACCCTGGGACCATAATTAGTGCAGAACTGTGTTGGGAAAGCCAGTATCACTTTACAGTGTTTAGAGCACGAGTGTGTTTATGTCTTACTTGTGATCAACTGACTTAACATGTGTGGTATCCCGGTACCGTACCTTGTGTGCCAAGTCCCCAAAATCAGAGTTCCTATGTACCGGTAGGATACTCCTAGTGGGATGATCCCTTGTCACCTTTTCCTTCTTTAATTTAATTGTGTTTGATGTATATAAAGTGTATATGTTTTATTATATGTATAGTACTTCCAGGACCTTAGGTCACATGATTACTAACTATAATGTTAAGTTAAGCTTAAGGACCTTCCAGGGCACATGATGTGGTCACATGATGTACCATAATGCTTTGTGAAGGGACTGACAGCTGGTGGGAACCAATAAACTCTAAGCCTGCCCCTCTCCATATAGGGGCAATCTCTCGCTCTCTTTTCCTCGGGATATGACAGCGAGCGGAGTTCAGCACAAATCTAAAGACAGAACTAGGCCTGAAGCCTACCAATTCAGGAGCTTACTAACCGTGAGTCTACCAAACCTAAATCCTGCTAATCCTGCGTGACTGCTGGACCTAAATAATTCCTAAATCCAGCGGAACAGCGTACTTCCAGACTCAGAGCTTATATACTACAATGTCCCAACCAACTGTGAGATACTTACAGACTACTCTGCTGTATAGACTGTTTGCCGTTATCAACCTGCATAAAAGCTGCAGTAAAGTTATTTACAGTTTACTAAACCTCCGGTTGTGGACAATCCTTTATTCCTCCCTATCGTTCCTGGGACGGGTGGCGGTAGGATATATATCTATAGAGTAAGAACCCGCACCGCGTCACAACAGTTAAGGGTTAATCCAACACCCTTTCATCACTGCACAGCTACACCACCTACACCCTACACCCCCCCCCCCAAGCTACCACACATGTGTTTGAGTGCAAACGGCACAACAGGTGGAATCTATTGCATATTAAAAATGCAGAATTGACTAGTCGGAAGAGTTAAAGGGGTATTCCAGGATTTTTTTTATTTGACTATGCTACAGGGGCTGTAAAGTTAGGGTTGTTCATAATATAGTATCTGTACCTGTGTGTGACGGTTTTCTCACAATTCTTCTGTGATTTTCACTCCACAATTTATTTTTCGCCAGCATACAAAATTACTGTTGTCTCAGATATTTCCCAGGTTGCAATGCGGCCCAGACCTGACTCACTAGTCACCTGATGACAGGGAGCCTGTCTGCTTCAATGGGTGGAGGGATCGCTTGGTGGGAGAGAGATTAACAGCTGTAGGCGCCCTGATTGGAAACCACAGGTCTTTGAATGGATGCAGCTAATTTATGATTTAATGGGAGGGGTGGCTGATGTGTGGGAGGGAGGAAAATGGAATTGTGGGATTTGTAGTCAAAAAAAGTCAAACAGGAAATACCAGTTCACAAAAAGCTAGCCACAGTGTTATGGTAATCTCACAACATAGCCATTTAGCCCCAAGACAAGCGCAGATCCTTCCTAAGCATGTCCATTACTGTCTGCCAGGTATGTATTAAAATCACCTTATGGTGGACAACCCTGTTAAAGATTAGGGCTTTATATGAGATTTTTTTTTTTTATCTCAAACTGCAGCAGTTATTTTTTTATGTGGTTTTTCAGACACATGGTAAACACTGCCATCAGTATAGTTTCCTTTAGGTTAGGTTTCTGTGGTGGCCACGGGTGAGGTCCGCAGCCACCACTACGCTGGAGTTAGCATCTTGGTTCTTGGGGGTATTAACCCAACTTCTCTCCTGAACTCCTGCACTCCACTCCACTCAGCTTCTCTCTACACTTGAACTCTGAACCCTTCTGAACTCCAGAACTCTCCAGAACTCCTCCTGAACTCTGCTCCTCAACTCTCCAGAACTCCTCACCCCTGAACTGAACTACACAGGAAATGCCACCCCTTATGAGGGAAGGCTAAACTAAAGCCCATTGGCCAGGCAGCTGTGGATCATAGAGTTGTCTGTCTCTCCTTTGGGATTAACAATAAAGTTACATACAAGTAATAACATAATACCTTACACAAAAGTTTAGTCTAGCCCTCAGTCCTCCACTCTCACATACCCTGCCTAGGCATGAGGTTGCTAGGTAACATACTTAAAGCTACAGATACCTAATAACTGATTGCTAAGTTATAACAGTGTAAATACACATTAGAAATGGTTGAGTCCCTGCAGGGGAGCTTCCAGGACACTGGAGGTCTCAATCTGACAGGGCCTACAATATCTTGACACAGTGAGGGTTTCGGGATTGGACCCCCTGCAAGGGGTCAACGTGGGTGTCCCAGGATACATAGGACAGGGTAGAATTTGAGATGGTAGGTTGGACATTCACTACCACCTGGACTGCAGCAGCTTGTGCCACAGAAGGATGATCAGTTGGTGCCTGCTCTTCGGGCCAAACCTCCGCCACTGCAGGAGGGGGCCCTGGCACTTTCGTGGGTAGCCATGTTGGGGGCCGACCCTCCGGTGATGTAGGCCCGGGTACATTGGTGCACTGTGGATGACTTGGGTGCGCTGTCTTTGAGTGCGCCGTCTTTGAGTGCGCCATCTTTGAGTGTGCCGTCTTTGAGAGCGTTGTCTTTGAGAGCATTGTCTCTTGAAACTGGATAACTGCTGCAGAAGTGTCAGGGTAGTCCTCTCGAACTTGGATCTCCTTGACATTTGGAGTAAAAAGTCCAAAGGGATCAGAGTCCCAATCTTCTGAGGGGAAATAAGCAAAGGGAATCTGAGTAGGACGGCTGGGCCTGGTGATTGCTGCAGACCATTACCCTCTTAGGCTCTTCACAGGGGTGTACTCAACAATTTCCCCAGGTTTTATAGAACGCTTTTCAGGAGGCAGATAGGATCTTTGCACCGCCCTCCGGTTCACAAAGAGGGTGCCTCCGTGGTGACAGTCCATTATAGTGCCGCAGCCCCTGATGCGGTCAAACTTGATGACTGTAGCTCTCCTGCGCTCAAGGGGGGGCTCACCTTCTTTTGGTTGCTCAAGCCTCCTAATATAATATGCCTACAACTGTTTGGTGTCCTGTAGCTGGCGTTCCCTCTCATCATACGATAGCCGCTTCGGCCCGTAGCACTCTAGCTTCTCTGCCCTCATCTGCTCTAGTATGGCAATCACTTCGGCATCTCTTTGGGCTTTTCTGACCGGGCCGGAGGGATAGGAGGCAGGGATTTCCCAGGCAACAGGAGGATATTGTCCCACATGTATTTGATGATGGCGTGCTCATCCCCGAACAACCATCTAGGGAGCGGGGGTGATGGCGGGGCTCGGCCGACTGAGGGGCTGACTGATCTTGGGAGGCCGCGGCCTGTGGAGGTGGCGGGACCTTTGCGTAGGGGCTGGCTTCGGGCTATTAGAAGAGGGAGTGGAGAAATCAGCTTCCGCTGGGGTACTCACGTCTGACTCCGTCGGAATTTCTGCCCATGAGCCCCAGGTGCGGTGATGGGGCGACAACTTCACAGGTGACAGGTCTCTGGAACTCCCGGGCAGCGTTGCGGCCCACTCGTCATCATCCTCCGGCAACGGCACTTGGCAGTAGACCTCGTCGGCCCCGAGGGACAGTCGCTGCAACTTCTCCGCCAGTTCCAGGGACATCTCCGATGCCGCCGCGGCAATCTTCCGCCCCTCGGACTCCATCTTGGAACTCTCGGCACACGTGTCGCTCTTGGTCTCCGCCATCTCTGCTCTCCTCTGTACTTCCTGCAGACTGAAGAGGCCGCTATGTGTCTCTCCTTTTATGAAGGTCTCCACCAAAATGGCCGCCAGCTGGAAGTGCGTCATCGGCTGGGCCTGGGACCGGAAGTTGCACAGCAGTGTATCCTCTTCATCCGCCCCCTTGGCAACAGGGGCTGGACTTCTTCCATTCCACTTGGCTCTGGACACGACCACACTATTTCCTTGCCCAGGGGCGGGGCGAAGGCTTTGGCGGGTGTCCTTGGCGCTCTTTTCCAGAGGATCTTTAACTCTTTTAGGTACCGGAAAGTTTTTGGCGCGAAGCATCATTTCTGTCTTTCCTTTACACATGGCGGTTCTTTGACTTTAGAGAATGCAATAAACTTCACCTTCCCCATCACTTGTATTTGCGCCTCGGCAGATAAATTTCTTTCAATAACACAGTCCAGTACACAGTTCAGATTTGGGGGAAGGACTTGATTTAGTGGCTGAATAGTTAAGGCGTACACCCGTATCCTGTTCGTGGATGCCAAAAAACGTTGTGGTGGCCACGGGTGAGATCCGCAGCCACCGCTACGCTGTGGTTAGCTACTTGGTTCTTGGGGGTATTAACCCAGGGTCGGATGGTATTAACCCTTAATGTCACGTGACGCCACTGTAGTCTTGGTATCTCCCGGGGTACTACAGGTCAGGGGAACTCCGTCTCCCCACAGGCTAGCAAGGAAAGAACTGACTCCACACTAGGTTGCAGTTTAACGGAGGCTTTACTAACTTGAAGATAGGTGGTACAATCTTCACAGCGCTCAACCAAAGTCTCCCAAAGGGTTAACAGACAGTCTCTAGAGGACCACACAGCTTGCAGTGCCTGGACTTGATATTGCATATATGCTTGGCTCTTAAGGCCGGACTAGGAGTTTTAGCTCTGCGCTATATTAGGCTTGAGATTAAAGTCACTTACTGAAGTGTTGGTAGATTTGTGGCTTTTCGCCGGAAGATAATGAATTGTCCTTTAGAAATTCTCTGATCAAGGCTGAAGTAAAGGCTTGATATTTCTCCACTCTGTACTCTGACTGAAATGAGTTGATGATTCTTCACTCTGAACTCAACTTCTCTCCTGAACTCCTGCACTCCACTCCACTCAGCTTCTCTCCACACTTGAACTCTGAACCCTTCTGAACTCCAGAACTCTCCAGAACTCCTCCTGAACTCTGCTCCTCAACTCTCCAGAACTCCTCACCCCTGAACTGAACTACACAGGAAATGCCACCCCTTATGAGGGAAGGCTAAACTAAAGCCCATTGGCCAGGCAGCTGTGGATCATAGAGTTGTCTGTCTCTCCTTTGGGATTAACAATAAAGTTACATACAAGTAATAACATAATACCTTACACAAAAGTTTAGTCTAGCCCTCAGTCCTCCACTCTCACATACCCTGACTAGGCATGAGGTTGCTAGGTAACATACTTAGGTAACATACTTAAAGCTACAGATACCTAATAACTGATTGCTAAGTTATAACAGTGTAAATACACATTAGAAATGGTTGAGTCCCTGCAGGGGAGCTTCCAGGACACTGGAGGTCTCAATCTGACAGGGCCTACAATACCTTGACACAATGTACCTCTACTGGGACACCACATTTCCACACAGGTTTTTTTCTGGTGTTTTTTTTTTTTTGGGGGGTGGAGTGGGGGGGGGGGGGGAACTACCACTGCAGTCTCTGAACCAAAGTCAGAAGTGAATCCTGCAGGAAAAAGAAGTATAAGTCCTTCCATTATATTCCCCTTCCCCGATCCTTTTGAATCCTGTTCTGGCTTTGGCTCAAAGCTGCAGTGGCAGCAGTTTTCAAAAAAAAAATGGCAGAAAAAAACCTGTGTGGAAACCTAGCCTTAGACATGCTGGTTTTGATCTGATATGATGCAATTTTGAAGCAAGAATCAAGTATTGATTATAAGGGAGAGCAATATAAATGATAGATTCCACTTCTCTTTTTTACTCCACTCCTTGATTTGGCTTCAAAATTTGGCTAAAAAAAAACTAATCAAATCTTAAAAAATGCTTTAGATGTCACTATTATGCTTTGTTGCAGACATTTATGGCTATTTTACAAATATAATTGATAATGTACTGTTCCCAGCTTAGTTTCTGGGAAACATTGTTTCTATGCAAGCAAAGGTTTGGTAAAAACAATCTTTTCTGCAGCCCAAGGCGGCCAATAGTGTGAGCAAACCGAAGACAGATTTAGGCTGGGTTCACACTACGTTTTCTCTCATACGGGAGCGCATACGGCAGGGGGGAGCTGAAACCTTGCGCTCCCGTATGCCTTTGTATGCGCTTCCATATGTGAGCCGTCTGGAGTGAAACGTTCGGTCTGGTCAGCTCATTTTTGCGCTGTATGCGCTTTTACAACCGGTCCTAAAACCGTGGTTGACCACAGTTTTAGGTCTGGGGAAAAAGCGCATACGGCGCAAAAATGAGCCAACCGGACCAAGCGAAATTAATGACATACGGGAGCGCATACGAAGGCATACGGGAGCGCGAGGTTTCAGCTCCCCCCTGCCGTATCCGCTCCCTTATGGGAGAAAACGTAGTGTGAACCCAGCCTTATTCTATTGAGTTCAATAACAGTGAAGGGACTTGTGAGAGCTTGAGTATTTTGAAAAAAAATATCAACTAATACCTCATATTTATTTTTTTCCTGTCTAGCCCTGTGATGTTGTAAGAGAATAGAGTTTTAGTACTTTGTGGAATGTTCTAGGCAGTGCACCTAATGCTACTGTAGGTTACTAGCCAGTACAGTGATCCCTCAACTTACAATTTTCAACATACAATGGTCTTTTATCGACCACTGTAACTTGAAACCAGACTCAACTTACAATGCTTCGGACAGTCTGCAAAATGTGTCAATGGCTGGAAGAACCGATCGGAATGGGCATTTTACTGATAAAACCCCTCTATTGCTAAAGTGCATGCACTAACTGGCTGTTTGGTAGCGCCCCCTACAGTATAGGGAGGTACTAAATGTTCTGTACTACTCTTTATCTGTGCCAGTGATAGCTGTTCCAGGTGGGGGCAGCTCCAATTAACGTGTTTTATTTATTTTTTGGGACATTGCGTGTACTGTACAGGACCCTGAAGAAGCTCCTGTCCTCTAAATAGACAGTGATTTACAGCTCCCAGCAGATCTTTCTTACTTTTATATGTAAGAACTTGCTTTATCTGTATTAGTTATCTACTTATTTTTCTTCAATCCTCATTTTTTTCAATTTTTGGATGACATTTTGGGGGCTTTTGAACCAATTACCAGGTTTCCATAGAGTTATGGTCTCAACATACAATGGTTTCAACAAATAATGGTCGTTCTGGAACTGATTAATATTGTAACTTGAAGGACCACTGTATGGTGTTCTGCATGTAAACATATGACTGGTATTTTATAGAAAATTTATGGGGGAGATTTATCATTGCTTTTAGAGCATTTTTTTGGTCTATGTTTTGTCGCAGTTCAGGCGCAAGCATCATATTTAGCAGCTTTTATGCGCCTTTTGATATAGACAGTTTCACTCTTTTTGCATACCCGCAGAACTTTTTCTTTTTGACCATGCAGTGTTCACGTATTTATCATTTGCGACTTTTGTCAAAAGTTGCTATTTTGTGCGCAAAGGTACTTTTTTAGGCGCAAAGCTACACCACCTACCAGTAGGTGTGAGAATAATTTCTACCTTCCACAATTCAACCTTTAACCTCTTGTGGGTGACAGCGTTCCCACTCCCCTTCTATGACACATGCTCAGGAGCTGAGCGCGGGTTATAGCTGGGTGGTCCTGGCAGCTATCTGCCACCAGGACCCATCTCTAATGCCAGACATCCCCTATCATGGTGATACCTGGCTTTAACCCCTTAGATACCACAATCAAATTTGATTTTAGCATCTAAAATGCAAGTAAAAATGTCCAGGCAGCTCTGTGAAAGTAAGTAAAAACACCTAACCTGCCAAATTCAGGACCCAGGAAAATGTCTACTTCCCTCCATCACAAGTGTCTAGAAAAAGTCTATGTGGTAGAGCTTTTCCCACCACAGCAGAGCTGCGCAAAATTCATCATCCTGCTGCACCTTCTTGATAATTAAGACGCACGCTAGTCAAACCCACCACCCAAATAAACATGGGCAAAAAGCTTTACGGTAGACATTCTTTGATAAATCTTGGCCTATGTGTGTGCAGATAGAATACCAAACACCCCCTCCTATAGATGGCAGGCATGTGAATGGAAATGTCTCAGTATTTAGCATTTGTACAAGCTTCCTTATATAACCTTGGCCTGTCTGCATGTTAATAGAAACTTGGCCTTGTATCAATAAGTATGGCCTTTTTCAGAGATATGACTTCAGTAACAGCTGTAAAAGGACATTTCAACATACTTTCTGAAAAAATGCTACTGTGTAGCTTCTCTTAGTTGCAGCTTTGTCTGCACATTCATAGAAGTAGCCTTTATATCAAATAATTACCATAAAGTACTAATATGTTTAAACTATACCTGTTATTTCAGTAATAAAATTGTTGAGAGGGATATGTTAATTTAAGTTTTTCATAATTTTCTCTCTTTGATGCTAAGAGCTTTAGACACCGTTAGATATCTATATAATGGTATATGAGTAAACTCCTACCTTTCCTGAAGCTGTTTTTGATTGCCAAACTCATAAAATTGCCTTTGTATATTTCAGTCAAGTGTCCTAAAGGTAGAGCTAAGCTGCTTAATTGTCCCAGCCTAGCACACCTCCTTACTTGTCCTAACCTCCCATCACCTTCTTGACTGTCAGTCAAGGAGAAGCTGGAAGGTGAGGACAAGTAAGGAGGCTTACCAGGCTGTGTCACTTGAGCACTTGGCTCCACCTCCTTGGCACTTGGCTAAAAATTAGATTTTGTAAGTTTGGCAACCACCATCAGCTCCAGTAACGGTACAGTTTGCTTATATACCTTAATAGGTATCCACTGGTGTCTGCAGCTTTTTTTTTTTTTTTTTTTTTTTTTTAAAGTAGAAATTTTTATTTTCCATAATAGAGATAAACAAACAGTTGTGCAGTAACAAGCAACTATCAATTTAAAAGGTAACAGAAGACAATAGGGTAGGTACCTCTGAGCTATAAAACCATCGCATTGGTAGAAGGACTGCAAGAAGTCACGTAAACACTTAGCTGTGTTGACCGTATGTCAGTCAGGAGAGGCGTGTACCCAGGGGTGTGTGCGGTGAGCTAGAACAACTATCTATCCAAACGAATTTATAGCAACTGTTCAGAGAGGTCAAGAGAGAGGAAAGAAAGAGAGGGGCTGGGGCAACAGGGTAAAGGAAGGGAAGGTGGTAGTAAAGGAAAGGAGGTAGGACAGGGTAGGAAGAGAGAAAGTGAGTACGAGAGTGGCTAGAGTGGTACAGGTAAAGCACCGGTGGATTCTTCAGCGCGGTGTGCAGGCTCGTTCCCCCCCGTGTGGCTGTGATCTTGAGTTAGGGACTCAACACACCCGGGAGGCTCCCGGGACTGGGTGGGTAGGGGGTGAGGTGTACAATGTTCTGTAAGAGTCAGTAGATAGGAAGGCAGTCCATGGGCCCCATATTAGGTGGTGTTTCGTTGCCTGATGTCTAGTGTCAGCTAGCAGCTCTTCCATCCGGTGGACGTGGGAGAGTTCCTGAAACCAGGATGAGAGTGTAGGTGGGGAGGCAGATTTCCACTTCCACGGTATGACCATGAAGCCTGCAAGGCGTGCTTGCCATTTCTGTAAAGGGGACGGGAACATGGATAGCAGGAGGGCGCCGGGGAGTTTGGGGAGTCGGATGGATGTCAGCTTATGAATGAGGTCTAAGACTTGGGACCAGAAGGAAGTCAGGGCATTACATGTCAGCCAAATGTGTGTCATGTTTCCCCCAGGTTCTCCGCATCTCCAGCACGTGTCAGGAACACCCGGATAAAATTTTGCCAGAAGGGAGGGGACTCTGTACCACCTAGATAGTATTTTATCATTCGTTTCCTGTGCCTTGCAGGAGGTGGACAGTTTGTGGCATTGCATTAACGCTTTCTTCCAGTCTC
The DNA here is from genome assembly GCF_029499605.1 of Hyla sarda. Lineage (NCBI taxonomy): Eukaryota > Metazoa > Chordata > Amphibia > Anura > Hylidae > Hyla > Hyla sarda. Next base: position 239,055,121 of record NC_079191.1, read on the forward strand.
CGTTGGCGAAGCACGTGTCTAGTTCCATTTCCCCCCGGTTCTATAAGGTAACGGGGTGGTCCGTAAGGAGTCTAGTAGGAAAGCATATAGAGAGCTAATCGGACGGAAAGTCCTATCAGAGGCCACACATAGCTTCTCGAACGGGGAGAGGGTACGATGTAGATGGAGGGAAGATTTGGAAGTCTTGTAAAAGTGATTTAGTTGTGAGTATTGGAAGGATTGCGTGAAAGATGTAGGGGGGCCACCACATAGGACATCAAATGGTTTAAGGGAGGTTGGCGTGAGGAGGTGGAAGAATGTGGGAGAGTCAGCCCTGGACATCCCTAAGAAGTGAGAGGATGAGAGCCCCGCTGGAAAGAGGGGGTTGCCAAAAACAGGCGTTAGTGGGCCATCGGGAGTGTAGATCGCAAAGGGAGGTAAGAAGTGTCGTTTGATGCAATCGAAGCCATGACCGGAGGTAGATCTGTGGGGAGGTGAGGAGGGAATTCTTTATCAGGAAGGCACAGGAGCGATTTGGGGTCTAATGAAGTGGCATCGCGTTCAAGGGCTATCCAGAGTTTAATCGAGGCTGGCGTGTGACAATCCAGTACTCTGGCTAGGACCGCTGCCAGATGGTAATGAAGGCAATGAGGGAGACCCAGGCCACCATCAGTCTTGCGCATGGATAGGATTTTAAAGTAGGTGGGGTAGGACATTCATTTTCAGGATGTTAATCCATCCTATCCAGGAAAAGTCTCTGCGCTCCCACCTGGCAAGGTCCGACCCCAGCATTTTCAACAATGGGGGAAAGTTTAGAGTATAGATATCAGACAAGTTGGAGGGGATCTGGACACCTAGATATTTGAGGGACCTGTCACACCACTTGAAGGGGTACGTAGCACGGTGATGACTGACCACTTTAGGAGGGAGGGTAATATTGAGGGCCTCGCTTTTGGATGGATTTAACTTATGGTGGAGAGAAGAGAGGGAAGAGATATAAGGGGGCAGACAGGTATAGCAGGAGGTCGTCCGCGAAGGCGGCGCATTTGCACTTGCACGAGGGGGTCTGGAGACCCCTGATGTCTTGGTTTTGCCGGATGGCGTTAAGCAGATGTTCCATGCACAAAATGTATAGAATCGTGGATAGAGGGCAGCCTTGCCTCGTGCCATTGCGAATGTCAAACAATGGGGATAGGAGGCCGTTTACTCTAACATGAGCCTGGGGGTTGGAATAAAGACCCATTATACGAGCCTTCATCAGGGCGCCCATCCCAATCTGAGACAGAGTGGCGTCAAGAAAGCCCCAATCCACACGGTCAAACGCCTTTTTGGCGTCGAGAGACAACAGAAATAAGGGAGAATGGGTTTTTCGAGCATAGTGGACGGCTGAGAAGGTATGGAGAGTATTATCTCTTGCCTCCCTTCCGCGTACGAATCCTACTTGGTCCATGTGGATTAAGGCTCCCATATGGGTAGCCAGTCTGTTTGCGATAAGATTAGCAAAAAGTTTTGTATCCACGTTAAGGAGGGAGATAGGTCTGTAGTTTTGACATTGGGTGGGGTCCTTACCCTCCTTTGGGATCACCGTGATGAAGGCTCTTAAGAAAGATGTGGGAATAGAGGAAGATTATGAGATAGAGTTAAAAGCTGTGAGAAGGGGAGTAGTCAAGTTGTCACAAAGGGATTTGTAGAATTTGGCTGTGTAGCCATCTGGGCTGGGGCTTTTACCTGCTGGGAGGGCCGATATAGCTGCTGTTAGTTCCTCTGGGGTGAATGGGGATTCTAGGGAGGATATGGTGTCAGACGATAGGCAGGGAAGCGCCGTGGAGGAGATGTATTGCGATTGGGATGGTTGGGCGGTAGTGGATGTAGGGGGTGGAGTCGGCAAATTGTAGAGGGCCATGTAGTACTGTCTAAAGGCTGATAGGATATCTCGAGTTAGGTGAGACTGCGTGCCTTTGTTATTCTGAATGGATGGGATATAAAGTGAGGAGCGTTTTTCCCTCAATGCTCTAGCTAGCAGCTTGCCTGACTTGTTCCCCCATTCATAGAAATGGTGTCCTGTAATCTGTTTGTAATATTGATATTTTGAGTTCAATAGAGACAGCAATTCCTGTCTCACTTTAATGATGTCCCTGAGGGTTTGCTCGAGTAGGGTTTGCTTGTGTTGGGATTCTAAGGAGGCGAGGTTGGTTAGTAGGGTGGATAGCTTCACCACCCCTTCTCGTTTATGCCGGGACCCATGCCTCACCAAGACGCCTCGCAAGACACATTTCAACGCCTCCCATTTGATAAGGAGGAGACAATGTGTCATGTTCATGATCAGAGTTAAAATTTGAGATCGTTTCTGTCAACTCCTGTAGGCATAATGGATCCAGGAGAAGGGATTCGTTCAGGCGCCAGGTGGCATGGGGTTTGGCAAACGAGGGTAGCGTGAAGGAGAGGTGTACCGGGGCGTGGTCAGAAAAGGTGATAGATCCTATCGAGGCCGACGTAATTGATGGAAGGAAACTTGGGGAACAGAAAATATAGTCGATGCGACTATAAACGTTTCTGGGATGGGAGTAAAATGAGAAGTCCCTGCCTTTAGGGTGCATTGTGCGCTACGTATCACTGAGCTGAAGGGCGTGTAGTTTTTGTCTAATGGATCTGAGTTGGCGATAGGGGATATAAGAGTGTCCCGAGGAAGTATCAGTAAGGAGGGAAAGTGGAATGTTGAGGTCACCACATAAAATAATTTGGCCAGTGGCGAAGGAGGATAGGGCTTCTAAAGTTGCACATAAGAAGGCAACTTGTCCGTGATTTGGGGCGTAAATGGATGCAATGGTTAATTTCTGGCCAGCCAGGTCACAGTTGGCGAATACAAATCTTGCATTTGGGTCCGCTACTGATTCTACTATCTTGATGGGCAAGGATCTATGGAAGGCGAGTGAAACGCCTTTCGATTTTGAGTCTGGGTTTATGCTGTGTATCCATGTGGGGAAGTAGCGACTGAGGAATCTGGGGATCTGGCCACTACGAAAGTGAGTTTCCTGAAGGGCCAATATGTGTGATTTCCTTCTGTGGAAATTATATAATAGTTGGGCTCTCTTTTCGGGCATGTTGAGTCCCCTAACATTGAGGGACGTTACATTTATGTAAGCCATCATCGGAAGGGGGGATAATGAAGTCTAACTCACCACCACGGAGGGGTCTCACCCACAGCACCACTCTTCGGAATCACTGCAATCGGAGGACGGCATACCTGTATGTGGAGAAGAAGGAGAAGTTGAGAGGATAGAAGAACAGAAGGGGAGGGAGGAAGGCGCAGCGAGACAGAGACAGGAACATGGGGTGGATGAGGAAGAGCAAACGCATAGGCACGTTCGCGGAGGGACTATATGAGGCAGCCATAAGGGCCAAGCAAAGGGTCAGTACCAGCTGGACCCTTAATCTAGTGGGGGTTACGTGATAGGCGCGCCCGGCTAGAGGCACAGTAGTAAACACCATGGATGTGAATGAGTTGAGGGGTGTTAGAGTCTGAGTGTTATCAATAGTGCCGCTCAATCAATTTTCCATGGTGAGGGCTCAGAGTGGGTGGGCAGTGACGGGTTGGTCGGGTGCTAAGACCCTACGAATTCTAAATGTCGGGAGGCATGGAGTCAGAGTATAAACACGGAACTGTAACAATAATAACAATACATGGCAGAGGGACACCTGGTAGTAGAGATCAGCGGGGAGTAGCTATCTATTGCTAGCTGATGGAGTGGGAAAGTAGTTGAATGGCAATTAAACCGGGTGAGGTGGTGATGAACAAAAAGTCACAACCATGTGGCGCACTGTGGCACCAGGGAACAAGGAACTGTAGATTCTCAGGGTGATCCTTCAGGATGGACCCAATAGAAGGAAAATTAGAGAGTCCAGGGGCCAATCAGGTCTTCCTCTTCTGACGTTGTGGTAGAGGAGCGGGGTGGGGACTCTCTCAGCTTCCGTGTGGGCGAGCAGGGTTCACATCTCGTGAGAAGGCAGGATCACCGTTGAATAAACCTTCCCAGTCCGGCAAGGTCATAGGTGGGAGTTTGAATGTATGTAGGAATTGACCTAAGTCATCAGGAGATCTCAGAGTCGCTGAGGTAGAGCCATGTCGCGCTGTCAGCGAGAAGGGGAAGCCCCACCGATACAGGATTTTAGAATTTTGGAGGACTTGAAGTAGGGGTTTCAGCGCTGACCTCAAGCGTAGAGTGCGGAGGGAGAGGTCAGGATATAGTTGCACCATATCACCAGCATAAGTAAGAGATTTGAGAGTGCGGGCTTTGCGCATGATTTCCTCTTTTTGGATGTAGTGATGGATCCGGCAGATAACATCTCGCGGCTTCTTTGGATCAGGGTTTTTAGGTTTCAGTGCACGGTGCACCCTGTCCATTTCCATGAAGTTATCAGGAGATTTTTGCAAGACTTCGTTGGAGAGCCTTTGTAGTGTGGGTGCTAGGTCTTGAGGCAGGATGGTTTCTGGCAAGCCTTTAACGCGTATATTGTTCCTGCGATTACTGTTATCCAGGTCATCCAGGTGTTCAATTGTTGCAGTCTGTTGTGTGGACAGTTTCTTAGCGGAGTCTTGTAAGGCCTGTATCTGCAGGGTGGTAGACTTTTGGTTTTCTTCCAATTGCTGAACTCGAGTTCTGAATTGCGATACTTCCGTCTTAACAGGTTGTAAGTCCTTTGTCCACGCTGATTTCAAGTCTGACGCCAGAGAGAGTAGGTCTGTCTTAGTAGGCAACAAAGCCAGTAAGGCCTGGAGTTCTGGGTGTTTCTTAAGCGTGCGAACTGCCATTTCAGGCGAGGGTAGAAGAGGCGTGGGACCATGTTGGGTCTGCACAGAGTTAGTATCATGAGATTTACTCGAGGTCAATGCTTTAGATGTTTTAGGTGTGGATTTCACACTGTCTTGTGAGTCGTCAGAAGAGGATCTACCAGACACAGTAGACCTACGAACTGTGGCTTTCAGTGGAGTCTTGAACAGTTTTTTCTTTGCAGGTGGGCCCGTACTCCAATAGTCGGGGGTGTCAGTGTCATCTGAGGAATGAGCAAACAAAGAACAAAATCACACCTGCACTCACCGCAAGGGTACCGCAACTCCGGCCTCACTCGAACGGTGCCTCCAATCAGCGATCGGGCATATCAGAAGTGGAGCGCTCAGAAAAGGCGACTGCCGGCGGTTTCACGCAATTATTATGCGCTTCATCCGGCCTCATTTGAGGAATCATCTGAGGAATCATCGCTGCTCCTATCAGATCTGGAATCTGTGACCTCCATTTCAGCGTCCCAATCCAAAACGTTCCTGGGTGGTGGGCCCGGGACTTGGAAGCTGGAAGGGTGGGAGTTGTCCCTGGGGTCTCCACTACGCTGGTGGGTTGGTTATGCATGGCAGCCACAACACAGGCATTTTGCTGGGCTGATGGGATCAGGGGTGCAGGGTGCACATTCGGTGTGGAGGTTGCTTTGGAGGTTGCGGGAGAGCTGCCGGTGTGTACCACTACAGGTGGATAAGAGCCCCCTGGGGATTGTGTGTCCTGCAGTGCCCTCGTGGCATGAAGAGAAGGGAGAGCAGCTTGGTCCCATTGTAGATGGATGGTCGGGCTGGTTAAGGTACTATGCCCATTTGCAATTGGGGGTAGCGTTTGTGTGAGGGGCTCAGGAGGAGGTGAGGACAGTCCCTGTAGCCCCTGGGTATGGGAGACAGGAGGGGCTGGAGGTCGCAGCAGGGGCAGTGCTGTAGTGGCAGCATTATGGAGAGGGGTAGTAGGTACTTGTGTTCCCTGGTGGTCCGTGGCCTCAGCATTGGGCCCTCCGCCCGTGATCTCCAGCATACTTCGGGCCGCGGTCTCCTGTCGGGGAGCCGCGTTGTGCTGCATCTGAACTTCATTTCCGGTTTCCAGCATGGCGGCGCCGGCGTGTGAGGCAGCAGGAGAAGAGGCTGTGCGTGGCTGCCGAGGTAAGAAAAAGGCAGTGATGGAGTGAGGGGGATTCACGGGGTGTTTTCCGATTGCTTCTGGGCACCTTTTTTCTTGTGATTGCCTCCCATAATATGAAGGTAGAGCCCTAAGTGTGGAGACCCATGCAGGAGCGCTCAGAAGCCGCGTCTACCCGCCAGGGCATCAGGCCAAGATTCTCTTTAGCCCTTTTCCACCCTATGACATATAGTTAGTTGATGGTCGGGAACACATTAACACAAAATAACAAATATTTGCGTAAATTTAACGTTAACAGTCTATGAAGCAAGCACTGGAGCTGCGCTTGCTTCATAGATTGCTGTCAAGGCAGCGGCAATCATGCTGATGCCCAGCATTAACAGGGTTATTCCAGGAATTGTTTTTATTTGACTATGCTACAGGGGCTGTAAAGTTAATGTAGTTCATAATATAGTGTCTATACCTATAGTGTCCTACGTGATGTTCACCCCAATATTTATTTTAACAGCATAAAATGACTGTTGTCTCTGATTTTTCCCAGGTTGCAATGCGGCCGAGACCTGAAATCACTAGTCAGCTGATGACAGGGAGCCTGTCTGCTTCAATGGGTGGAGCAATCGCTTGGTGGGAGAGTGATCAATCTGCAACTAATTGTATTTTTGCAACAACAGTAGGCACCCTGATTGAAAAACACAGGTCTTTTGAATGGATGCAGCTCATTTATGTTTAAATGGGTGAGGTGGCTCATGTCTAGGAGGGAGGAAAATGCAATTAAGGGATTTGTAGGTGAATAAGGAAACTCAAACAGGAAATATCAGTTCACAAAAAGATAGCCACAGTGTTATGGTAATCTCACAACATAGCCATTTAGACCCAAGACAAGCGCAGATCCTTCCTAAGCATGTCCATTACTGTCTGGCAGGTAGGTACTAAAATCACCTTATGGTGGATAACCCCTTTAACTCTTTAGATCCCACAATCAAAGTTGATTGCGAGATCTAAAAGTCAAAATTACTGTGCTGTGGGGGTGATCAGGACCACCATGGTGAAATTGTGGGGTCCCGATCAGCTGGGATAATGAGCAAAAGGTCCCTTTCTGCCTCTATGTTACCCATATGGTGCTCCAGGAATACAGGCAGCCTCTGCAGCCTGTATAAGGTAAGTAGCAATAACACTGATCAGTGCTATGCCTATGGCACATCAGTGAACACTGTTAGCAATCGAAAGATTGCAGGTAATAGTCCCCTATGGGGACTAAAAAATTGTGGGGAAAAAAGTTATAATAAATGTGAATAAGGCCCTCTCATAATTAAAGTGTATATCACCCACTTTTCCCCATTTTTTGAATGAAATAATGTAAATAAAAATAAACATATTTGACATTGCTGCATGCATATATGTCCAAAGTATTAAAATATAATGTATAATAATGCGTAAATGTAAAAAGTCTAGATTTGCTGATTTTTGGTCACTTCTTGCACCATAAAATATGAATACAAAGAGTTCAAAAAGTCCCAATATAACAAATATGGTAGAAGTAAATGTAACAGATCCCAGCGCGAAAAATTAGCCCTCATACAGCCCTATATATGGCAAAATTAAAGAGTTATAGAGGTCAGAAGAGGACTATTTTAAGCTTACTAATTTTTGTTACAAAAAGTACAGGGTGGGCCATTTATATGGATACACCTTAATAAAATGGGAATGGTTGGTGATATTAACTTCCTGTTTACGGCACATTAGTATATATGAGGGGGGAAACTTTTCAAGATGGGTGGTGACCATGGCGGACATTTTGAAGTCGGACATTTTGAATCCAACTTTTGTTTTTTCAATAGGAAGAGGGTCATGTGACACATCAAACTTATTGGGAATTTCATAAGAAAAACAATGATGTGCTTGCTTTTAACGTAACTTTATTCTTTCAAGAGTTATTTACAAGTTTCTGACCACTTATAAAATGTGTTCAATGTGCTGGCCATTGTGTTGGATTGTCAATACAACCCTCTTCTCCCACTCTTCACACACTGATAGCAACACCACAGGAGAAATGCTAGCACAGGCTTCCAGTATCCGTAGTTTCAGGTGCTGCACATCTCGTATCTTCACAGCATAGACAATTGCCTTCAGATGACCCCAAAGATAAAAGTCTAAGGGGGTCAGATCGGGAGACCTTGGGGGCCATTCAACTGTCCCACTACGACCAATCCACTTTCCAGGAAACTGTTCATCTAGGAATGCTCGGACCTGAGACCCATAATGTGGTGGTGCACCATCTTGCTGGAAAAACTCAGGTAACGTGCCAGCTTCAGTGCATAAAGAGGGAAACACATCATCATGTAGCAATTTTGCATATCCAGTGGCCTTGAGGTTTCCATTGATGAAGAATGGCCCCACTATCTTTGTACCACATATACCACACCATACCATCAATTTTTGTGTTCCAACAGTCTTGGAGGGATCTTTCCAATGTGGGTTAGTGTCAGACCAATAGCGGGGGTTTTGTTTGTTAACTTCACCATTCACATAAAAGTTTGCCTCATCACTGAACAAAATCTTCTGCGTAAACTGAGGGTCCTGTTCCAATTTTTGTTTTGCCCATTCTGCAGCACCTGAAACTACGGATACTGGAAGCCTGTGCTAGCATTTCTCCTGCAGTGTTGCTATCAGTGTGTGAAGAGTGGGAGAAGAGGGTTGCATTGACAATCCAACACAATGGGCAGCACATTGAACACATTTTATAAATGGTCAGAAACTTGTAAATAACTCATGAAAGAATAAAGTTATGTTAAAACCAAGCACATTATTGTTTTTCTTGTGAAATTCCCAATGAGTTTCATGTGTCACATGACCCTCTTCCTATTGAAAAAAGTTGGATTCAAAATGTCCGCCATGGTCACCACCCTTCTTGAAAAGTTTCCCCCCTCACATATACTAATGTGCCACAAACAGGAAGTTATAAATCACCAACCATTCCCATTTTATTAAGGTGTATCCATATAAATGGGCCATACTGTAGATATAATAAAAGTAGGGTTCCACGCTCTCCAGGTCAGGTATTCATGCATGGTAGATATTATGGTTGTATCTTCAACAGTGGTACAGACTTCTGTGTACTTTTTTGTGCTCATATGTACTGTATTATTGCACTTTTCTTTTTAGTTGGTATATGTACTGTACCTTGTTTATTACTCAGGTTTTGACACTGTTCACCTGATGACATATATTTCTTCCCTCCTGCGTGTTTCTGTCGGGGTGGGAGGGTGCTGTTACTTTATTGTGTTATCACAAGTATGTTTTTTCTAATAAAGAATCATGTTTTTGCGTTATCATGTCTCTATCAGTGCTGTTTTGTTTAATATAATTAAAGTAGTAAAATAAAACTAAACAAAACCTTTTTAGTTATAAAGTGTACTGCATAGAAACGGAATCCCCTAAAAGTATCTACATTGCCCCTCCATTTTGCCCCACAAATACACTTTTGGGCCTTGCAGGGTAATTACAAAGTAAAATGGGCCCGCACAAAACAAGCCTTCATGTGGCCATGTAGATGGAAAACTGAAAGAGTTATGGATTTTAAAAGGTGAGGAGGTAAAAACCCAAATGCAAATTTGAAAATTAGCTGCGCCCTTAAAGGGGTACTCCACCCCTAGACATCTTATCCCCTATCCAAAGGATAGGGGATAAGATGTCTGATCGCGGGGGTCCCGCCGCTGGGGACCCCCGCAATATAGCATGCGGCACCCACCTGTTTTTGGTCCGGAAGCGCTGGAGGGTCTGGGTCACGACCACCGGAACGGAAGTCCGTGACGTCACGACTCCGCCCCCGTGGGACATCACGCCCCGTCCCCTCAATGCAAGTCTATGGGAGGGGGCGTGACGGCCCCCTCCCATAGTATGTTTATAGAGTTCCCCATGCTTTGTCTGATACAAATATTAGCTTTTACAGCTGCTAAACAAGATAATGCACATCCAGTACCTGCTCCCATAAACTTCTAATTCTTACTGATGGGACTTGAAGGTTAAATTGTGAAAAGATTAACAATTGCAATGTATTTTAATTTATAATAAACCTACTTCCTTTTAAAATATAGTTATATAAATGGTTTATGGTTTATCGTCTTAGTTGTTTATTTCTTTTTTCCAGTGCTTTACATATGTGACATTAACAAAGATGTAGGAGGATCGCAGACCATATTTATTACACTTCGTGAAAGCTTTGTAATTGTCTACATCTATAGGTAGACCATCTACTGACAGAATTACTTTACTTACATCTTGTGGAGCCATCTACATGAAAATGCTCAATATAACAGTATGTAAGATTGGTATAAAAAACATTTAACATTTCCTTTTTTAGACCGGCAGTTGGGTGTATATAGGAGTTTTCTTTGCGGTTTTTTTGCTGGCTGTGTTTTCTTCAAGCCAATACAAATCATAATGTATCTCTGTACATGTAGGATGGTAAAGTTTCTTACATCTTGAACATACTGCTTGGAATTTATTTAAAAAATCCAATGAAAATGTATAGGTGAATTCTCTAGCCAATGAACAAATGTCCTAAGAAAACTAACATGAATGTATGCATGAAGAATATGCTTTCCTATACAACATATGGATGGCATGGTATAGTCACATGATGGAATTCCACAGCAGCAGAGTTCCATTCATATCAATGGGATTCCTTAGTCACAACATCCACCATGTTTTTACTATGGTTTAAAATAAAGTTATAAGTGACAGCTTCTGGCTCTGGATCTTCAGTTTGTATGTTTATCCTGTGCTATTCCTGACCTGTGGACAAAAGTGCCAGAATATATGGAAAGTGATCAGTGTACTTTATTGCAGAACTTTTTATGCTAAGTAAACTTTTCTCTTAGGTGTTTCGGTTTAGATCCTCAGATCAGTATTTTCAGCTTGGAATAAAATACTAGGATTACTAGTAATGTGGCACATACTACTACATACTATACTCTAATGCCTGCAGAATCAGGGAAACTGGATTAATTATGTAAGATCCTTTTTGCTTCCTTGAAAAGGTAACTTATGTGCTCAACCCATTGCGTTTCATCATAGACAAGATTTTGTTCTTGTGTTTTAAAGGGGTATTCCGGTTTTAAGGGGGTATTCCACTGCTGGGACCCCCCCCCCTGCGATCCCCCTGCAGCACCTGCATTACCCACGGAGCTGCGTTTCCAGGCTCGAAAACTGGAAACTTCCGGGTTCCAAGCCTGGAGATGCAGCTCCACACATAAAGTAGCAGCAGTTCCCCTCTCCATACAGTAGCAGCAACCCCCCCACCCAGTAGGCAGCAGCAGAGTTCCCCCCCAGTAGGCAGAAGCAGAGTTTTCCCCATAATAGGTAGCAGCAGAGTTTCCCCCATAATAAGCAGCAGAAGAGTTCCCTCATAGTAGCAGCAGCCCCCCCCCCAGTAGGCAGCAGCAGTGCTTCCCCCCCATAGTAGGCAGCAGGAGAGTTTCCCCCATAGTAGGCAGAAGCAGAGTTTTCCCCATAGTAGGCAGCAGCAAAGTTTCCCCCATAATAGGTAGCAGCAGAGTTTCCCCCATAATAGGTAGCAGCTGAGTTTCCCCCATAGGAGGAAGCAGTCTCCCTTCCCACAGTAGGCAGCAGGGTCCCCCAACAGTAGGTAGCAGCAGCACGGTCCCCCATAGTAGGCCCCCCATAGTAGGCAGCAGCAGGGTCCCCATAGTAGGACCCCCTACAGTAGGCAGCAGCAGCAGGCTCCCCCATAGTAGGTCCCCCCAAAGTAGGCAGCAGCAGGGTCCCCCATAGTAGGTGTCCCCCCCCCCACAGAAGGCAGTAGCAAGGTCCCCCATAATAGGTTCCCCCCTACAGTAGGCAGTAGCAGCAGGGTCCCCCATAATAGGTCCCCCCATAGTAGGCAGCAGCAGGGTCCCCCATAATAGGGCCCCCCGCAGTAGGCAGCAGCAAGGTCCCCCATATTAGGTCCCACACCCTACAGTAGGCAGCAGCAGGGTCCCCCATAATAGGTCCCCCTACCCCACTGTAGGCAGTAGCAGCAGGGTCCCCCATAATAGGTCATCCCCCCCACAGTAGGCAGCAGCAGGATCCTCCACAGTAGGTAACCCCCCCCCCCCCGACCTGCTCCCCCACACTGGCATGCTTAGCTTCTTCAGGTTTTCTCCCCAGTCGGCTCCTGCCTCCTGCTGTCTTCGGTCCTCTTCATCTATTGGCTTCTGCAGCTCAGCATGGCCTCTCCTCTGATATTTCCTCTGCGTTACGGCATCTGATGACGTCACTCATGCACTGGAGCATAGAGGAACGGCCCAGCCACTAGCGTCTGCTGGCTTACTGTAGCCAGGGACACGAGTGATTGACAGAGTGAGGAGCCCTCTTCACCCTGTCAAACTTCCCACTGAGTGCCACATTCAACTGTATGTGCCGCAATAGGCACATACAGTTCAATGCTGGACATCTGGGGGTTGTTCCGGGACGGTTGGAACAGTGAGCCACAGCGGCAGGGCCGACCCTGCCGGGACCGGTGGCGGCTAGCTGCTTTAGCGTGGGGCTAAAGGGCTAGCTGCTTTGGGCACCCAGGAATGACAGGGCCAAGGGCAGTTGACCCTTTTGCCCTGCATTAAAGATGGCCCTATCACACCAGTAACAATAACCAGAACAGATACATTGTTGTGGTATTTGGGCAAGCCCATGTCTAAAAATAAATTGTTGGGTGAGAACTGCATAAAAACCCAAAAATAAATCCAATAGGCCCCCAAATCAGAGGAATCCAATGGGGGAAACAGTCATTGTTATTGTACGTTTTAAAAAGAGTAGTGAAGCAAGCATAAAATTAGAAGAAGGGGGGAAAAAGGGAGAAAATGGGAGGGGCAGTTTGTTTGCTTACTTGACTTGCCACCCGCAAATCCTGGATGAAGGCTCAGGCAGTCAGGCAGATTTTCTACAGCCGAGGGATGGGGCCCAGGAGCACCCACTTGACAGCAGCATGCTTCACTGTCACAGCATGGCCCACAGGAATACAGGGTTGTGTTAGCAGCACAAAGGGATGAGGGGCATGGCCCAAGCAGGGGAGATGTGCCTGGAGCTGGCGAGCTTACTCTGCTGGGTTCTGCAGCAACCCTGAGACAGCAACTGTGGCCTCTGGAGAGAGAAACAGGAATCTGTAAGGGAGGCAGAGGAAGTGATGGCAGTATTATATTCAGGGGCCCATTTTGTTGCAGTATTTTATTTAGAGGCACAGTGTGTGGCAGGATTACATGCAGGGGTACAGTGTATGGCAGCATTATATACAGGGGTACAGTGTGTGGCAGTATTATATTCAGTGGCACAGTGTCTGTGGGGGTTGTATTCTGGGTGCACATTGTATGGAAGGTTATATGAATTATTGTTTTCAAATAGAATAAGGATCTGCTGACAAAAGGAGAAACCATTGATGTCCAAATGTCTCACTGCAGAGGAAAGAAATCGCTGAAAGAAGTATTTTTTGATCTGGACAAGATCAAAAAGAAAAGACAACAGAGAAGACATTACCTGTGAGTTACTAATAATATTGTGTATTCTGCAGACTATGTCCCATCAGTGGTGTAGTCCTAGTCATCATCTGCAGTGATGATGGGTAAAACAACAGCTCCCAGCAATATAATACTGCCAGATAATGTGCCCCTGGAATATAACCCTGCCACATTCTGTCCCCCTGATTACAATACTGCCATATATTGTACTCACTGAATAGAATACTACAACACGTTGTGCCCCCGGAATATATTACTGCCACACACTGTACACTCTGAACAAATACTTCCATACCCTCTAAATATAACTCTGCCAGACACCGTGCCTCTGAAATATAACCCTGACACATACTTTGCCCCCTGAATTTAATACTACCACATAATGTATCCACTAAATATAATACTAACACACACACTGTGCCCCCAGAATTTTAAATATGGCAGATAGAAGAAAGAATAACTGGCACAGCCAACTGGGTAGGTAACATTTCAGTGTATCGTGGATAAATAGCCAGAGGATAAATAGTCAGCGTTGTGCCGAACTTCCAAAGAGACAACAGTCACTATACGAGCATGATTAAAAAGGTGGAGTCGCACGCACCAGGAATTTCAGTAATAACAAAACGTATTATTTCAGATAAGTACAGGTTTTTTCTAGCCACAACTTATCTCCACAGAACCTGCCAATTGTCAGAGAATAGCAATGAATATACCGCACATATAAATACAGTAGATACCATCAATAAGAATGCCTTACACACTAAATTTAACACACACACCTATATACCAGCAGTAACTATACCATACATAAACATATATACCAGCAGTTAATATTACACTAATACTGTACCAGAAGTCAATATACTGCACACATATATATATATATGTACAAACAGTGAATATACCGCACACATATGTGCTAGCAGTGAATATGCCATACGCATACTGTAAATATATATCAACAGTGTATATACACATACTAACAGAAATATATAACACCAGTGACCAGCAAAAGGTGATGAGGGACAGGCACAGTTAGTGATGTCTTAAAGGGGTACTCCGCCCTCCGACATTTTAACCCCTATTCAAAGGATAGGGGATAAGATGTCAGATCGCGGCAGACCCACTGCTGGGGAGCCCCAGGATCCCCGCTGCGGCACCACGCTATCATTACAGCACAGATCGAGTTCGCTCTGTGCGTAATGACGGGCGATACAGGGGACGGAGCAGCGTGATGTCATGGCTCCGGCCCCTGTATTGCCCGTCATTACGTGCTTAGCGAACTCGCTCTGTGCTGTAATGATGGGATCCCCAGCAGCGGGACCGCGGCGATCTGACATCTTAGGGGCGGAGTCAGTTATCCTTCTCATTTTGAGTCAGACTGATTTAAAGGAGTACTCCATTGGAAAACATATATATTTTTTTTTAATCAACTGATGCCGGAAAGTTAAACAGATTTGTAAATTACTTCTATTTAAAAATGTTTATCTTTACAGTACTTATCAGCTGCTGTATACCACAGAGGAAGTTCTTTTCTTTCTTAATTTCCTTTCTGTCTGACCACAGTGCTCTCTGCTGACAACTCTGTCCATTTTAGGAATTGTCCGGAGCAGGAAAGGTTTGCTATAGGGATTTTCTCCTACTCTGGACAATTCCTGTGTTACGCCTAGCGCTCCGGGTCCCCGCTCCCCCCCGGAGCGCTCCTGCACCTCCTCCGCAGCGAGTGGCCGCTCCTAGCCTCCGCTTGTCCCTGCCGGACAAATTTGATGGGGACTCTAAACTCTGCCGTGGATTTTTGTCTCAGTGTTCCCTGCATATGGAGATGTTGTCGGACTTGTTTCCTACAGAACGGTCTAAGGTGGCGTTCGTAGTAAGCCTTCTTTCAGGAAAGGCCTTGTCTTGGGCCACACCGCTCTGGGACCGCAATGATCCTGCCACAGCCACAGTCCAGTCCTTCTTCGCTGAAGTCCGGAGTGTCTTCGAGGAGCCAGCCCGAGCTTCTTCTGCCGAGACTGCCCTGTTGAACCTGGTCCAGGGTAATTCTTCAGTGGGCGAGTACGCCATCCAATTTCGTACTCTTGCTTCCGAGTTATCATGGAATAACGAGGCTCTCTGCGCGACCTTTAAAAAAGGCCTATCCAGTCGCATCAAGGATGTGCTGGCCGCACGAGAGATTCCTGCCAACCTGCAAGAACTCATCCATTTGGCTACCCGCATTGACATGCGTTTTTCTGAGCGACACCAAGAGCTCCGCCAGGAAAAAGACTTAGATCTCTGGGCACCTCTCCCACAGTATCCGTTGCAATCTACGCCTGGGCCTCCCGCCGAGGAGGCCATGCAAGTGGATCGGTCTCGCCTGACCCAGGAAGAGAGGAATCGCCGTAGGGAAGAAAATCTCTGTCTTTACTGTGCCAGTACCGAGCATTTCTTGGTGGATTGCCCTATCCGTCCTCCACGTCTGGGAAACGCACGCACGCACCCAGCTCACGTGGGTGTGGCGTCTCTTGGTTCTAAGTCTGCTTCTCCACGTCTCACGGTGCCCGTGCGGATTTCTCCTTCAGCCAACTCCTCCCTCTCAGCCGTGGCCTGCTTGGACTCTGGTGCCTCTGGGAATTTTATTTTGGAGTCGTTTGTGAATAAATTCAGCATCCCGGTGACCCGTCTCGTCAAGCCGCTCTACATTTCCGCGGTCAACGGAGTCAGATTGGATTGCACCGTGCGTTACCGCACAGAACCCCTCCTGATGTCTATTGGACCCCACCACGAAAGGATTGAGTTATTCGTCCTTCCCAACTGTACCTCTGAGGTCCTCCTCGGTCTGCCATGGCTCCGGCTTCATTCTCCCACCCTTGATTGGACCACCGGGTAGATCAAGAACTGGGACTCTGCCTGCCATAGGAAGTGCCTCTCCCCCCCTCCCAGTCCCGTCAGGCAAGCCTCAGTGCCTCCTCATGGCCCCCGTCCTGGTGTCACACTGCCCCGTGCCAGGCTTCGCCCTCTGCCCTCCCTCCCCATTCCCACTCCTGCTGTGCTGCCTGCCGTTGAGGAAACCCTCCATTCTTTCCCGGTGTCCTCATCCCAGGGGAGGCAGTTACCGGACAAAGAAAAGGGGAGACCTAAGGGGGGGGGTACTGTTAAGCCTAGCGCTCCGGGTCCCCGCTCCTCCCCGGAGCGCTCACGGCGTCTCTCTCCCCGCAGCGCCCCGGTCGGTCCCGCTGACCGGGAGCGCTGCACTGTCATGGCCGTCGGGGATGCGATTCGCACAGCGGGACGCGCCCGCTCGCGAATCGCATCCCAGCTCACTTACCCGTCCCGGTCCCCTGCTGTCATGTGCTGGCGCGCGCGGCTCCGCTCTCTAGGGCGCGCGCGCGCCAGCTCTCTGAGACTTAAAGGGCCAGTGCACCAATGATTGGTGCCTGGCCCAATTAGCTTAATTGGCTCCCACCTGCTCCCAGACTATATCTGCTCACTGCCCCTGCACTCCCTTGCAGGATCTTGTTGCCTTGTGCCAGTGAAAGCGTTTAGTGTGTCCAAAGCCTGTGTTACCTGAACCCTTGCTATCCATCTTGACTACGAACCTTGCCGCCTGCCCCCGACCTTCTGCTACGTCTGACCTTGCCTCTGCCTAGTCCTTCTGTCCCACGCCTTCTCAGCAGTCAGCGAGGTAGAGCCGTTGCTAGTGGATACGACCTGGTTGCTACTGCCGCAGCAAGACCATCCCGCTTTGCGGCGGGCTCTGGTGAACACCAGTAGCCTCTTAGAACCGGTCCACTAGCACGGTCCACGCCAATCCCTCGCTGACACAGAGGATCCACTACCTGGAAGCCGAATCGTGACATCCTGACAGTTCCTAAAATGGACAGAGGTGTCAGCAAAGAGCACTGTGGTCAGACAGAAAGGAAATTCAAGAAGAAAAGAACTTCCTCTGGAGCATACAGCAGCTGATAGGTACCAGAAGGATTAAGATTTTTATATAGAAGTAATTTACAAATCTGTTTAACTTTCTGGCATCAGTTGATTTAAAAAAATGTTTTCCAGCAGAGTACCCCTTTAACTAAAATAACAGAGCATGCGGCACTATGCCCTCAGGGATTCGTGAATCTTTCACAGCAGGGTGTCCATGTAATTCCAAGTTTATCTTTCATTTAAAAAATATCCATACATGGAATCTACTTATTTTGCCTCATGGCAGATGCCACCCTGGCTGTCACCCCTAATAGTGATACAAGGGACACTCAGCTCAGCCATATGTGCAGTCTTACCTCGTGGCAGGACTTACAACTGGGATTTTTCAGCAGGATAATGCACACTCTAACACACATTTACAGCGAGACACATTTGCAACCTACAAGTAAACAGGTTCTACAGACCGAGCTGCCATATCTGTGCACAAATATGCCACAGGCTGCCATATAGAACCTCAATGCCTCCATGCCTAACAGTATCTCATCTAGTATCCGGGCTAGAGGTGGCCTAGCAAGGTACTAGAGCCTCCTTTTTTTTTGCACAGTTTTTCTCAATCAAAGTAATCTTTCACTCTAATATTGTAATTACATATATTATCATTACATATCACCATTACATTTACACATATAGGGGGACATTTATCAAGCTCTTTAGACCACTTTTTCTCACCTTAATTTGTCGCATTGAAAGTCGCAGTCTATTTTTCTGCGACTTATCTGCGACTTTCACTTTAGATTTTTCCCATTCCTCGAAAGCATAAGGCTCTAAATTAGATCGTTCTAAATATTAGGCTGGTATTTATTATTCGCGACTTATCCGCGAAAGTCGCAGCAACTCCAAAAACTCAGACCATCCCGAAGCTGGCTTAATAGCATCTTACATGCATGATCCCTGACCTCATCTAAATTGTTAGGATTCGGCAGGCTGGATGTGGATCCTCTGTGTCAGCGAGGGATTGGCGTGGACCGTACCAGTGGACCGGTTCTAAGTTGCTACTGGTATTCACCAGAGCCCGCCGCAAAGCGGGATGGTCTTGCTGCGGCGGTAGCAACCAGGTCGTATCCACCGGTAACGGCTCAACCTCGCTGACTGCTGAGAGTGGCGTGGGACAGGAGGACTAGACAGAGGCGAGGTCAGACGTAGCAGAAGGTCAAGGCAGGCGGCAAGGTTCGTAGTCAAGGGTAGCGGCAGAAGGTCTGGTAACACTGGTAAGGCAATCACAGAAACGCTTTCACTAGGCACAAGGCAACAAGATCCGGCAATGCAGGGAAGGGGAAGTGAGGTAATATAGGCCTGGAGCAGGTGAGCTAATTACACTGATTGGGCCAGGCATCAATTAGCGGTGCACTGGCCCTTTAAATCTTAGAGAGCTGGCGCGCGCGCGCCAAGACGTGACAGCCGGGGACCGGGACAGGTAAGTAGATTGGGATGCGATACGCAAGCGGTCACGTCCCGCTATGCGAATCTCATCCCCGCCGGCAGAGTCAGTGCAGCGCTCCTGGTCAGCGGATCTGACCGGGGCGCTGCAGAGAGGAGAACGCCGCGAGCGCTCCGGGGAGGAGCAGGGACCCCAAGTGCTCGGCGTAACATAAATGTGTTTTAAATTTGTGATCTATATATTTTTGTATGTGTTTTTATTTTTTTACAAAATTTTTTTTACTTTAATTATAAATGTAATTAACATTTCAAATAATAAAAATAACAGACTTTTACATTAATGATTCCAAAAGCTAAGAAAACTAGTTTAAACTATTACCTGAGTGAAATTACTTAAATTAGACCGTCTTCTAAAGCCTGCTGAGACTTTTCCTGTCAGGCCTCTAAACTAGACTGAGTGGGGAGGCGGGAAATCCGTGCAACAAATTTATCAAAGTCCGTGCGACTTTTTGTAAATTTGGCGCACATTAAACCAGTAACAGAGACATACGCTGGTCTATTAACAGACTTTAAATAGACTTTCTTAGTAAATGTCCCCCATAAAGTTACATTTGATTCCAACAACCTTTGTTGGTATGTTATTTGTTGGTACGTTACTTGTATATATATATATATATAATCAATACTTTCAAATCATTATACATTAAAAAAAAATATTCATATATGTCAGTATCTATACCTTTTCAGAAAAAGCCCTGTCACATAGTCTAGGATTTCTCTATGTTTAGCCTGTAAACCATCCAATACAAATACAGAATCATAATCACAGTGTATTAAATATGCGGTACGGGGGTGTGATGCAGGGCAGATGGAATTACCCTAGGGGCAGATGGCATTAACCCCTTGTATTCCTGACGCAAGGGCGTGGTTTATGCTCAATACCAACCGAAGGTATACAGCTGGATCCTGGGCTAGGCACTGGGGCAATAATGACTCCCACGCCAAGTTACGGATAAAGGTAGCTTTACTGAGGTTAGACAAGTGGAAAAGTCTATTCTGTTCAGCCAGGCCCACAGAGGTGACCAGTGACTCAGATATCTTAAGGGTTTGCTGGGACTTGTAGTAGATGAGGTAAATTTAATGCAGGCCACGTTGACTTGACAAATGAGGACTGTGACTGACTTGACTTGTGACTGATGACTGACAAGACTGTGACTGTGGCTTACTTGCAGGTTTGTATCTTGTAGCTGCAGACTGGACTTGAGGCCTCCTATGACTCTGGACACACACTTAGGCACAACTTGACTGGACGTCAGCAGGAAGCAAGAGAGAGAGCGAAGGCTCCACCCAGGGCTTTTATGGGGGAGGCTCTGGGAGGATCCCATTGGTCACCCTTAAGTCACCTGGTCACTGATACCTCCTGGGTAACAATCACATGACAACTCACATGGTAAACAGGCTTAAAGTGACAACGCTTTCATCACACATTACACAGTATAATACATAATAAACATATTTACATGGGGGACAGATGCAAGGGGGCCGAGGGGACACTGAAGGGAGGCTGACTGACAGGGCAGCAAGGGTACGGGGTAACATCTCCTGTACTGGGCCACCACAAATACACAGATTAAAGGGGTATTCCAGGCAAAACCTTTTTTATATATATCAACTGGCTCCGGAAAGTTAAACAGATTTGTAAATTACTTCTATTAAAAAATCTTAATCCTTCCAATAGTTATTAGCTGCTGAAGTTTTCTGTCTAACTGCTCAATGATGATGTCACGTCCCGGGAGCTGTGCATGATGGGAGAATATCCCCATAGGAACTGCACAGCTCCCGGGAGAGCAGTTAGACAGAAAACAACAACTCAACTTCAGAAGCTAATAACTATTGGAAGGATTAAGATTTTTTAATAGAAGTAATTTACAAATCTGTTTAACTTTCCGGAGCCAGTTGATATATAAAAAAAAGTTTTGGCCTGGAATACCCCTTTAATGTAAAACAGTCAGACTGAGGTACAACACATAAAAACAATGAGACCCTCAACAGATGTAGAGCAAGGGTGAGAAAGACCAGGGATGTATCCTACCCAATGTAATTTTTGCTCTTTGTTTCTTCAGGGGGGTAACAAAGAGCAAAAAGCACATTGCGGTATGGTTCCTCCCTGGCTGTTAGATGTGTTTCATATATTGATACTTTTTAATGGTAGGGTCACATAGCGTGTACACTATGTATTTCACGCTGCAAGAAATCCGCTGCACAGTGGGAAATACGCTCAGTATTTTGCACTGAGCAGACACACAGGGCTACCCAGCTGCAGCCCGGTGTGCGCAGTGAGATTTGGAGGCCTCACAACATTACTGCGCACACAGGGCTGCAGCCGGGTGGCCGCGTGTGTCTGCTCATAAGAGAATATGTAGTGTATTTTCTGCCCCAGATTTTACACAGTGTAAAATATGCTGCATATACGCTTTGTGTGACCCTACTCTAAATGAAAGATACATTTTGAAATACATTGACAGCCTGCTGTGACACTGGATTTACAGATTAGAAGCTTTTGTATAAGTGATTACGTGTAGGAACCAGCATGTAAACAACTAAACAATGTGTGATGTCTTTTGTCTTCTAAGGTATTACAGTTTGCAGTTGTATTTATGTGAGGCTTAGATTAGCTAAAGCAGAGAGTAGGAACCCAATTTCTGGCTCAGTATTCAGGATGTATTCATATCACCATGTGGTAGTGTCTAGAGGGGTACAGCAGATACTTGTTAGAAGCAAAACTACAGCAGCCTGGGTGCTGGACATGCAGAAGTCCCTGTTTTGAGTTTTTAAGGACTAGAATTAGTCCTGGTGACATGTAGTGCCAGGTATGTGATGATGGTAAGTGCTAGTGCAGGTATTGGTTGTCTGTAACTGCCCAATGTTTGGGGTTGTTAGGATGCTCCCACTGAGCAAGTAGGACCTCTCCTAAGAAATGGTTGTACTGCCTCCAGAAGTCCGCACTATTTTTGTACTTGTATGACTGAGCCTTCAGTGATACAGAGTTCAAAAATGTTCATGTTTACAAATACTGAATAACCAAAGATAGTTCACTCAAGGTTTTTAATGGCTGCCAATGAACTCATGGACCACCTAATGCATTAGCAGTGTTGTTATGGTTCTGTTAGTTACTATTATTCTAATAGTTTCTATTATTCCCTTAAAACCTTAATTGCAGCTGATGTTTTTATTACATTAAGTGTGTACATTCTTCATTATATCTACTAGAACAAACAAAAAACTGTACCAGAAAAAAAGAACACATTTTGCATGCTGAAAAAGCCTGCCATAACATAAATTAAAACAAGGGCAGCACTTAAATGTGTGCTTTATAAAGCAGATGGGACCTATGAGGGCAATCAATGTCAGTGTACCAGCGAAATCAACAAGTTGACACAGTCTCTGTAGATTTTCATGCCTCATTTATGGTGTCTCTTCAAACAGCTTAAGGTAATATCAATGCCAAATGTCTACAGATGGGAAGCAAAACACAGCTATTCTACATCTTGTTCTGGAACAGCAAGTAGTGCCAGATTTTGGCTTGTATAGTACAACTAGTACCATCTTAAGGCACAAGATGATTATACTGTATGTGCTGTACCATATCTTGTGCACATTCTCCTGCATGACTGCAGCTACCTGGGGATTAGGAGTGGAATTAAATGTCCCAGTATTGCCAATGATCATAAATAATAGTGAAATAATGTTATCGAGTAAACATTAACTAGTTATTACTTCATTTTTTTTTACTAGATGAAGGATTGTCTGTTGTACTCATTCCATTTATGGATTTGCCTCTTACAGTGCATTTGAATTAGTATATGTCCTTATCTGCAGCGTTTAAATTTATCTTCTCTGGAACCTAAGGGCCAAGCCCAAACAACGAATTGTGCCGGGTACATTAAAAGGCGCATACCTCTCAAATCAGCCTGTTATTTGGAGCAAGTTATGTTTATTCAATAGAGAACATAAATATGATTTACTTTCGGGAAAGAAAAGTGTGAAAAATGACTACATATTTTACTACACTAGATGAGAAGAGAGAAAAGGGAGAAGGTGCAGGACTCCAAGTAAACCCGCAGGGTGGGGGAGGGGAGGAGGAGGACAGCCGCTTACCAAAGTTGGTTGTGTAACATACAAAACAATGTAAAGTGTGTGTCAATTAAGTTTCATCTGCAGCCGTCCTGTGGAGAAATGTATGTAACAGGGAGGACTTCGGAGTCATACAGGATCACCCGGTGCTGATCGGAACAAGAAGAGCAGGACAATGGAGCCTTCCGGTGAGTAACTTTATTGGTCCAGCATGCAAAGCGTTTTGATGTGCATGCGCAGCTTCATCAGGCATCATCTGATGCCTGATGAAGCTGCGCATGCGCAGCGAAATGCATTGCATACTGGACCAAAAAAGTTACTCACCTGAAGGCTCCATTGTCCTGCTCTTCTTGTTCAGATCAGCGCCGGGTGATCCTGTACGACTCTGAAGTCCTCCCTGTTACTACGCTAGATGTCCCACTTCTGCTCATAATGCTGTTTAGTGCTAGCCACTTTCTACTGTTTGTCTTCGCCAGGCCTTACCAAGAAGACAAAGTACTTTAAGTACGAGCAGGACAATCAGGGCTCTGTGTGTGCTCTGGGATTGTCAATCAGCCTGCTCATTGGGAGTGTGGCACAGAGCCTCAATGAGTCCACAGTGCTCCCCAGACCCAGCCCTACCATGATGTGTGAGGGCAATAGTTCCAACATGTAATGTGAGGGCAAGCCTCATGCTTGCTGAAGGGAATGCCCCTTCTTTGCAGTAAACAGCCAGAGAATAAGCAGCTGAATGGAGGCTATGTGAAGGCAATAGGGCCACCATCAGTGCGGTACTGCTGTCAGAGGCCCAGGCCAAATTAAATATGGAAAGGTGCTCCTTTCTGCTGGCTCTGCCCCTTCTCCTGCACTGGGGGCCCAGACAATAAAGCATTATGTCAGCCAAGAAGTAATTAAGGGGGTTAGCCAACATAAGGTGAGTTTAGTCATACAGTAATGGACATGCTTACCAAGGATCTGTGCTTGTGTATGTGGTATTTGGCCGAGTCCTGGCTCCTTCATCATGCTTCTGGCTTGTTTTTGGGAACTGGCTACTTCCAGTTTCTGTGGCCTTCCTCAGACTGCAATTCCCAGGATCCTTTGTTTTAAGGAGGGAGATTACTTATTTACCTCCCACACATCAGTTTCCCCACCCATTACAGCATAGCCATAACCCCCTTGCTTACATGACTTACTCAACATTACCTGACACACAAGCTGTTGACCTGCATGATGAGGAATACATACACACATGTTTGCTGGTAACACCATCAGGGGGCTGGCTTTACACTCAACAAGTGAAACAGCCAAGCCCCATTTCAGCACCTGACTTGTGATGTATTGTCTCAGGCTACACAGCAAGCTGGGAAAGGTCGAAGACAACACAAATTTTGTAGACTGCAAAAAATGAACTAAATAAAAGAAAGACCAAGAAATTTTATACTAGCAAACAAACACAGGTAAGTGAAGTATATAAGTAACTCTGATGACCCTGCTTCACATTTAAAAAAACAAAAATCATGAAATACCCCTTTATCTACATGGGCAGGATCTGAAAGGGATAAAAATTAAGCCAGATACACTTTAACAAATTTTGTAAATGCGAACTGTCTTAAGGTTAGAAAATGAAATATATATCTTGCTATGAGCAGGTATACATTTTTGGCTTTATAATAATAATAAATCTGTCAAAAACCTTTTGGTCATTCCCCTACCTGGTAAACCTCCCTTCATGCATGCATGCAATAAAGAAGAAAAATGAGCAAATATACTGGTAAATTCCCCTGTTTCAGGACTTTTGAGCTTTTGTGTAATATAACTTCTTGGTTGAGCTCTAAATGCTCCCAGGCAGTTCTATTTCACATTAATGGCACTTACAGAAACACTATGATCACAATTTTATTGAGCTAATTTAAAGAAACTAAGTTTTACCAGTAATTGCATTTTTCTTTTCAATTTTTTCTACAATAGTCTTATACAGTATTAATATACTTGTATGATATTGCATTACCTCTTTGAGACAGTCCTCTATGGGCCCGCTCCCTACCCTCTTAACAGCATGAGGCTACATGATTTTATCAGATGTCTTTTTTTTTTTTTTTTTTTTAAGATTCTGCAAAACAGGCAGGATCAAAAACTGTGCGAACATAGCCTAAGAAAATAAAGCAATTAGGGCAATGATATAACTTGTTTTTCATAGCACTTGTTGCTGTGAAGAATCAGTTTTGGTCAGATAGTACAAGACACATGTCCTTCCATCATAAATTTTAACCCTACTAGTGACAATGAGTTGATATAGTCTCTGTTAGCCCATAGTAGCATGACAGAATGATTTGATGGGTAGATGAGATTAAGAACAAGATGCATGTACATATGGCAGTGTTTTCCAACCTTTTTCACCCTCTTTAAAAAAAAAAAATCTGCCTAAAAAATCCTGCCTGAATCTGTCTAAAAAGTAGTTTGCGACAGAAGACAAAATATAGCATAGTACAATGATTAACAGGTGATGTTCAATTTCCCTTTTCTGCTCCATCTGGCCAAGGCCATCTTCTCTGTGCAACCTGCCAGACAAACATCTTAGATTCTGCCCTTTGACAGCACCCTCCTGCTCCCCCCCCCCCACCTATAGGGACCTAAAGAGTACTGTGCTGTTTGGTGTACTGCACAAAGTGGGTTAGTAAGGAGGGGTATGTCAGTTTTGGAGAAGTAGGTAATTCCCCCCATTTGATAGATAAGTTGCTCCAGTAGGTAGTTTTCCCTATTAGGTAGATGCCCACAGTATGTAGTTTCCCATAATAAGCAGGAACTCCCAGTAGTTTTCTCCAGTGGGTAGCTTTCCCCCTGTAGGTACAACCCCTTCCCATTTCCCCAGAAAAAAAACCAAAAAAAACACCCTTATTGTTACGAGTAGCACTGCAGCCAGACATGCGGGCCGCAAGCGCACACCTTCCCCCTTCTACCCGTGCTGGCTCTGCTGCGGTTCGCATCTTGCGACCCACCCACATGGGAACGCCTGGACGTCACTCACCTCCCGGCGTTTATATCCCCTCCGCTTTTACTGCCTGCCGGCGCGTGTGTCTCTGCCTCCTAGGGCACGCACGCGTGCCGGCTTTCTGTGATTTTAAGGGCCTGCGCACCATTGATTGGTGCTTGTCTGGTCCTGACCTTATTGAACCCTGCACTTCCTTTTGACCCCTGCCGGATCTTTGTGCCATTACAGCTTAAGAGAAAGCATTCTGTTTGTGTCTTGCCTTGTCGTGTATTTGACCTCACTGCTACGTATCCGGACCTTGCTCCTGTGCCGCCTGCCCTCTGACCTCTTGCTACGTGACCTGACCTTGCTACTGTGCCACCAGTCCTGGCCTCCTGCCAGTCCCTCACTATGACTCTGTCTCATTCCTTCTGTGCCACGCATCTCCTCTGCAGCCTTGGTGGATGAGTCGTGCCAGGGGTAGCGACCTAGGAGCCGCCTGCTGCAGCAAGTCCATCTTGTGGCGGGCTCTGGTGAAAAACCAACGGCTCCTTAGACTCCATTCCCTGGTACAGCTCATGCCATCATCCACAACAGGTATAGTGGATCCACACCACCTGTCGTTACAGTAAGATCCGGCCATGGATCCCGCTGAGGTGCCTTTGCCTAATATTGCTGATCTCACCACCATCGTGGCTCAAAAGTCGCAGCAGCTAGCTCATCAAGCACAACAGTTGAATCAATTATCCGCAATGATGCTTATCTCCATTCAACAGCCGTAGCAGCCTCAACCTGTTCCTGTGACTCCTTCGGTGTCTGCAGCTTCCGTGGCCTTCGTCCAAGCTTCATCTGTCCCTGCTGACAAAGTACGAAGGTGATCCAAAATTGTGCAGAGGGTTTGTGACTCAGTGATCCATGCATCTGGAATTAATGGCTGACCAGTTCCCGATGGAGCGAGCTAAGGTGGCTTTTGTGGTCAGTCTACTCTCCAGGAAAGCCCTGGCCTGAGCTACTCCTCTCTGGGACCAAAATGATTCTGTATCTATCAACTTGAAAGCCTTCCTCTCAGCTTTCCGCAGTGTTTTTGAAGAGTCTGCATGGGTCTCCTCGACCAAAACTGCACTAGTGAACCTCTGCCAAGGGGACTCTACTTTTGGTGACTACAATGTCCAGTTCCGCACCCTAGCCTCAGAATTGGCCTGGAATGACGATGCCCTGTGTGCTACCTTTAAAAAGGAACTTTCCAGTAGAGTGAAGGATGCTCTTGCTGCACGAGATCCTCCATCTTCCATGCGTGACCTCATTCAGTTATCCACTCTAATTAATGTGAATTTTGCAGAGAGACAGGAGGAACTTCGCCAAGAACGTGAACCAGTTTGGACACGTCGTCTTCTCTGTTTGGCGCCTGTGTTCCACCGGCCACCTCAACCACCCTCCTTGCCCTCAGCCGAAGAAGCTATGCAGGTGGATCGTGCCCATCTAACCCAGCAGGAGAGGTTCTGCCATCGAAATGAAAATTGGTGTCTCTACTGTGACAGCCCGGAGCATTTCCCCAAAGATTGTCATTTGCGACCACCACATCCCGGAAACACACGCACCTAGGAAACGTGGGAGAGGCGTCCCTAGGTGTAAATTCCACCTCTCCTCGATTGACCACACTGGTTCAAGTCTATACCTCTACCAGTGCTTCATTCTTTGCCTCAGCCTTTCTGGACTCAGGTTCTGCTGGAAACTTTATCAACACCTCCCTGGTCCATGAATACAGTGTCCCGGTCACATGGCTTATTAAGCTATTGTACATTTCTTCTACCAATGGAGAATGCCTAAACTATGTGGAGCAATTCAGCACTGAACCTCTTTTATTAAGTGGGAGAAGATCGAGTTCTATGTGCTTCCTCATTGTACTTCAGAACTTCTTCTCGGTCTCCCTTAGCTACAACGTCACGCCCCAGCTCTAGACTGGCAAACTGGTGAAATCACCCACTCGGGGTCCTACTGCCAGAACCGCTGTCTGGCGACTCTGCAACCCAAGAGTGTCTCCCTGCCTCCTTCCCTGCCAGGCCTGCCTCTTCCTTATCAGGACTTTACAGATGTGTTCTGCGAAAAGCAGGCTGAAAGTCTTCCTCATCTCTCAAGCACTGATGGAGTAGTGAGGTAGTAATAAAACTTCACTTTTATTCTTACCCAGTGAAAAAATTATTATAAACCAAAAGTGTCAAAAGAAATTGATGTGCATAAAACATTCAGCCACCATCTAGTTGCAGTTATTAACGTTCACGGCTCTCTTCACCAAATGCTAGGCTGAGCAAAACACATATAATGCACTATTAACATACGTTCTAGTTCACACCGGCATGTCGTATTTAACGAATCCTGTTCATTATGCCTGGATCGTAGTTAGTTAAACTTATTCCAGTAGCCTGATGTATATATTGTGTAGTACAAATGCATCAGTTTAGGTACTTTTTAACACAGTCCCCTACCTAAGTATATTTTAAGTCCCCATATCACATATCAATGCATATAGTCCGGTGTCCATGGACTTGCTTCCAAATCAGTGTGCTCAGCCTATTGGTGGTACTCGCCGTATTCTTGTTTATAGACAAGTTCTTGGGGATTCAACGCGTTTCCTGCTGTAAGTATCTCTGTAATGTGTTGCCGATACAGCTCTGATATGGCCGCCATCAGAGCTGTATCGGCATCACATTATAGAGAGACGAAAAATATTGACATAAAGAAAAGCTGTACTACTATGATTCCTGATGATACTTACAGCAGGAAATATGTTGAATCCACAAAAACTGGTCTTTAAACAAGAATACGGAGAGTATCACCAATAGTCTGAGCACACTTGGTCCATGGATACCGGACCTAACATACAGCATGTGAATTGAACCAACTGAGAGGATTTCTGCTAAGCCGGAGAAAGAGACGCTGAAGCAAGTCTGGGATATCAGGTTCTATAACTAATAGCCGTGTACTATGCATTCATAGGATTGTCACCTTTGCATAAGGGACTTTAACTACTGCCCGAAATTACTATATGCATTGATATGTAATATGGGGACTTAAAATATACTTAGGTATGGGATTGTGTAAAACAATTACACAATATATACATCAGGCTACTGGAATAAGTTTAACTATCTAAGATCCCGGCATAATTGTCAGGATTTTTTAAATACGACATGCCGGTCTGACCTAGTACGTATGTTAATAGTGTGTTATATGTGTTTTGCTCAGCCTAGCATTTGGTGAAGAGAGCCGTGAACGTTAATGACTGCAACTAGATGGCGGCCGAATGTTTTATGTACATACATTTTTTTGATACTTTTTGACCCTTTTGGTATATAATAATTTTTTCACTGCTTTGTCTTTTAACTGGATAAGAATAAAAGTGAAGTTTTATTACTACCTCTCTACTCTATAGTTCATAAGGTTGAAAAAAGACCAGAGTCCATCAAGTTCAACCTATAACCCTAATGAGTCCCTACTGGGTTGATCCAGAGGAAGGCAAAATAAAGACATACTCAAGGTAAAAATTCCTTCCCAACTCCAAATATGGCAGTCAGAATAAATCCCTGGATCAACCTTCTGTCCCTATAATTCTAGCATACTCACATCAAGGAGAATCTCCAGAAGGGCTTCATCTGGAAATCCTCCTCCCCTGCTGGTGCTGGATTCTTTTTTGTGGAAAAGAAGGACATCTCTCTCCGCCCTTGTATTGATTACCGGGGACTTAACCCCTTAAGGACACATGACGTACTGGAATGTCATGTGTCCGCACCCGATCTATAACGTGGGGCCACGGCAGGTCGGGCCCGGCCTCTAACAACAGCCGGGACCTGTGGCTAATAGCGCACGGCATTGATCGCGGTGCCGCGCGCTATTAACCCTTTAGATGCAGCGTTCAAAGTTGAACGCCGCGTCTAAAGTGAAAGTGAAAGTATGCCGGTTAGCTCAGTGGGCTGTTCGGGATAGCCGCGGCGAAATTGCGGCATCCCGAACAGCTTACAGGACAGCAGGAGGGTCCCGATCGCCAAATGACTGCTCAGTGCCTGAGATCCAGGCATGAGCAGTCAAGCGGCAGAATCATCGATCACTGGTTTCTTATGAGAAACCAGTGATCAATGTAAAAGATCAGTGTGTGCAGTGTTATAGGTCCCTATGGGAGCTATAACACTGCAAAAAAAAAGGGGGGAAAAAAGGGAATAAAGATCCTTTAACCCCACCCCTATTAAAAGTTTGAATCACCCCCCTTTTCCCATTAAAAAAAAACACAGTGTAAATAAAAATAAATATAAACATATATGGTATCGCCGCATGCGGAAATGTCTGAATTATAAAAATATATAGTTAATTAAACCGCACGGTCAATGGCGTACGCGCAAAAAAATTCCAAAGTCCAAAATAGTGCATTTTTGGTCACTTTTTATATCATGAAAAAATGAATAAAAAGCGATCAATAAGTCCTATCAATGCAAAAATGGTACCGTTAAAAACTTCAGATCACGGCGCAAAAAATGAGCCTTCATAACGCCCCATACGCAGAAAAATAAAAAAGTTATAGGGGTCAGAAATTACAATTTTAAACATATTAATTTTCCTGCATGAAGTTATGATTTTTTCCAGAAGTACGACAAAATCAAAACTATATAAGTAGGGTATCATTTTAATTGTATGAACCTACAGAATAAAGATAAGGTGTCATTTTTACCTGAAAAATGTACTACGTAGAAACGGAAGCCCCCAAAAGTTACAAAACAGCGTTTTTTTTTCAATTTTGGGCAAAATGACTGATGTCATTACAAAGTAGAATTGGTGGTGCAAAAAATAAGCTATCATATGGATTTTTTGGTGCAAAATTGAAAGAGTTATGATTTTTTAAAGGCAAGGAGCAAAAAACGAAAATGCAAAAACGGAAAAAAACCCGGTCCTTAAGGGGTTAATAAAATCACTTTCAATAATCGGTACCCCTTACCTTTTGATTATAGAACTGTTTGATCACCTGCGGGGTCCCAAGATCTTCTCTAAGCTGGATCTGCGAGGAGCATACAACCTCATCAGAATGCAGGAAGGAGACAAATGGAAGATGGCTTTTAATACCCGTGATGGGCACTTCGAGTACCTTGTGATGCCATTTGGTTTCAGTAATGATCCGGCCATTTTACAAGAATTCTTCAATGACATTTTCCGTGATCTTCTCTACACATGTGTCGTGGTCTATCTGGATGATATCCTGATCTTCTCACCCACCTGTCGTTACACTTATCTCAAGCATCTTCTCCTGCGTTTAGGCCACTGCTTTTAGCTTCTATTCCTGACCTTATCCAGTTTGTAATACCTTCATTATGCCAGTTTTATACTTTGTGTGCATATTGAATCATTGTACTTTATTTATCACAATATTGCTTTGTGAGGATATTAATAATTTATTAATATTAACAATTTATTGCCTTAAAATAATGCAATACTGGAGTACTCCTTTAAGATCAAGACTGCATTACTGTTAATGTAAGAGAAGTAAGTTTAGTTAGATGAGCTAAAGCTCAATAGTGTTAAGCGGCATAGGCCATGTTCGAATTCGCGATATTTCGCGAATATATGGATGAATATTCGTCATATATTCGCTAAATTCGCATATTCGTAATATTCACGTTTTATTTTTGCATATGCGAAAATTCGCGTATGTGAAGATTCGCCTATGCGAAAATTAGCCTATGCAAAAATTTGCATAAGCGAAATCGCATCCAAACATCGCATATGCCAAAATTCGCACGCCAGTCTCACACAGTAGTATTAGAGCCTTCTTTACACCACACAAGCTGGAAGCAGAGAAGGGTGATCACTGTGATGTGTACTGTGAAAAAAAAAAAAAAAAACGAATATTTGTAATTACGAATATATAGTGCTAAATTCGCGAATATTCGCGAATATGCGATATTCGCGAATAAAATTCGCATTGCGAATATTCGCGAGCAACATTAAAGCTCAATTCTCTTACGAGCTTTTGACAGCCACCTCTATAGGCCTTCAATCCTCTTTCCTACTAGCTGGAATTGTTGGATTCATTTTATTGAGAATAAAAGATCTGTGAACTTATTCACTCTTACTTCCTAATCCACTAGTTAATATTCAATGGATCATTGGCATGCCACTAAAATGTTTTCTTTCTTGCAGGTGTCTTAATTTGGCATGGCTTGAACCAATACTCTTCTCTCCTCCTCTCCATTCTTTCCTTCTCTTTTTTCTTCTGTACTTTTCCCGTTCCTTCATTTTTTACTTTTTATGTTCTTAGGCTCATTTGTTGTTTAGGGATGCAATGATCATGGCTTCATCCACCCACGCCATCTTCTACCAGGCGGGCACTCCAATCGGCTTACCAATATGCATGAACTCCCTCCCTGCTCTAGCGGCAGGTTCATTCCATGGCGCATGTGCCGGTTCCAGGGTACACCAGGAAGCAGCATCAGTTTCAGCCTCATTCCTGTGGCCAGCTTTTAATGTGTAAAAAGCCTTTGTGCATTCACACTGCAGTGCACCGTCTGTAATGTTTGTGTAACGTCTGCGTAATGTTTGTAATGTTTGCTGTCGAGTGAACCTGGCGTGAGAGCAGGGAGGGAGGTCATGCATATTGATGAGCCGGGTAGAGCGCCTGTCTGGCAGAAGATGAAGTGGGGTGCCCAGAGCTTTGGTCCTTGCTTCTCTCATGCCCAAATAACAACATTTGCATAAAAAGAAAAGAAACGGGATAACGGCACAATGGCTGGACCATTTGGGACACGGTAAGTATCTTTTTGATCAGTATCACCTGCGCTAGAGGCCTGTATGACAGGTTAGTGCGGGTAATACTGATGACAGATTTCCTTTAATTTCTCAATAAAAATGTTATGATACTGGAGTTACCCCTCTAGGGTCAAGACTTCATTATTGTTAACATAAGAGGTTAGTTTTGTAGCTTACATGTCATGCTGATATACCAGTAGGTTTATTTGCAGATGATTGCCATACAGTTTCAAACTTCTATAAAGCAGTTTTTGGAAAGTGCATAAGGCTGAAGGCCATAATGTACTTTAGGGCTTCAGAGACAACGGACAGCAAATCTACTTTAATTGGATTGTCAGTCACCACAGAGTTATGGCATACAGGCTTGGACTTGGAAAAAATGAAAAATAAAAGTAATGCCTGCTTCTGAGCGTTGTTCAGCCGGGACCATGGACCACTGAGAGGGAAATTGGGGTAAGTGTGTAAAATGTATTTTTAATTTTGATCCCAGCCAAATCTCAACAACCACATTTTTTGACATTGGATAACCCACTTAAAACTGAACAGTTCTATGTTCATGTTGAAAATTTAACTACAGGGTATGCTTTGTCTGAGAACATGGATAGTAAACAAGATACTTGGCTTGTTTCCAAAACTACAATAATTTGTCACAGAGTTAATTGCGGATCTTTCAGCAGGAAAACAGTGGTGTAACAAAGTACAAGGTTAGATAGGGCTAGTCATCAGGATTCCAGGCATAACTTTTTTTTTTTTTTTTTATCTACATAGGGGAAGTTTTTTGAAAACCTGTGCAGTGGAAAACTTGCCCAGCTGCCCATAGCAACCAATAAGCTTGCTTCTTTTATTTTTAGGAAAGCCTGTGAAAAATGAAAGAAGAGACTTTTCCTCTGCACAGGTTTTGATAAATCTCCCCCATAGTCTTCTCATCAGACAGATGTAAGCCAGGGGGCATTCCAGCCAATGTCCTCTTTATCGGCAAGCACGGTGTGCTTGCATCTGCCTACCCCATTAGATTGACAGCCACTTGGGCTTGTTACGCCGAGCGCTCCGGGTCCCTGCTCCTCCCCGGAGCGCTCGCGGCGTTCCTCTCCCTGCAGCGTCCCCGGTCAGACCCGCCTGTCCCGGTCCCCGGCTGTCACGTCCTGGCGCGCGCGGCTTCGCTCCTTAGGGCGCGCGCGCCAGCTCTCTAAGATTTAAAGGGCCAGTGCACCAATGATTGGTGCCTGGCCCAATCAGTCTGATTAGCTTCCACCTGTGCACCTGTCTATATAACCTCACTTCCCCTTCCCTTCCTTGCCGGATCTTGTTGCCATTGTGCCTGGAGAAAGCGTTTGTTGTGTTTGCCATTACTGTGTTCCTTTCCTCTTGCTATATCCATTGACTACGAACCTTGCTGCCTGCCCCGACCTTCTGCTACGTCTGACCTTGCCTCTGCCTAGTCCTTCTGTCCCACGCCTTCTCAGCAGTCAGCGAGGTTGAGCCGTTGCCGGTGGAATACAACCTGGTTGCTACCGCCGCAGCAAGACCATCCCGCTTTGCGGCGGGCTCTGGTTAAAACCAGTAGCAACCTAGAACCGGTCCACCGACACGGTCCACGCCAATCCCTTGCTGACACAGAGGATCCACATCCAGCTAGCCGAATCATAACAGTAGATCCGGCCATGGATCCCGCTGAGGTCCCGCTGCCAGTTGTCGCTGACCTTACCACGGTGGTTGCCCAGCTGTCGCAACAGATAGAGCAACTTGGACAACAGTTCGCCCAACAAGGACAGCAGCTGTCGCAGTTGACCGCCATGCTACAGCAACTTCTTCCACAGCTACAGCAGCAACCATCTCCTCCGCCAGCTCCTGCACCTCCTCCGCAGCGAGTGCCGCTCCTGGCCTCCGCTTGTCCCTGCCGGACAAATTTGATGGGGACTCTAGACTTTGCCGTGGTTTCCTGTCACAATGTTCCCTACATTTGGAGATGTTGTCGGACCAATTTCCTAGAGAACGGTCGAAGGGGGCTTTCGTGGTCAGTCTCCTGTCTGGGAAGGCCCTGTCATGGGCCACACCGCTCTGGGACCGCAATGATCCTGTCACTGCCTCTGTAGAGTCCTTTTTCGCTGAGATTCGAAGTGTCTTCGAGGAACCAGCCCGAGCTTCCTCTGCTGAACCTGGTCCAGGGAAATTCTTCAGTAGGCGAGTACGCCATCCAATTTCATACCCTCGCCTCCGAATTATCTTGGAATAACGAGGCCCTCTGCGCGACCTTTAAAAAAGGCCTATCCAGTAACATCAAAGATGTGCTGGCCGCACGAGAAATTCCTGCCAACCTGCATGAACTAATCCATTTGGCCACCCGCATTGACATGCGTTTTTCTGAAAGACAACAGGAGCTCCGCCAGGAAAAAGACCTTGATCTCTGGGCACCTCTCTTACAGTATCCTATGCAATCTACCCCTGTGCCTCCCGCCGAGGAGGCTATGCAAGTGGATCGGTCTCTCCTGACCCACGAAGAGAGGACTCGCCGCAGAGATAAAAATCTATGTCTGTACTGCGCTAGTACCGAACATTTCTTGGTGGATTGCCCTATTCGTCCTCAACGTCTGGGAAACGCACGCACCCAGCTCACGTGGGTGTGGCGTCTCTTGGTCTGAAGTCTGCTTCTCCACGTCTCACTGTGCCCGTATGGATTTCTCCTTCTGCCAACTCCTCCTTCTCAGCTGTGGCCTTCTTGGACTCTGGTTCTGCGGGAAATTTCATTTTGGCCTCTTTTGTTAATAAGTTCAACATCCCTGTGACCCGTCTCGCCAAGCCACTCTACATTTCCTCGGTCAACGGAGTGAAATTGGACTGCACTGTGCGTTACCACACAGAACTCCTGCTTATGAGCATTGGACTGCATCACGAAAAAATTTAACTTTTTGCTTTGCCCAACTGCACCTCTGAAGTCCTCCTTGATCTGCCATGGCTCCAACGCCACTCTCCTATCCTTAATTGGACCACCGGGGAGATCAAGAGCTGCGGTGCTTCTTGCCACAAAAAATGCCTCACGTCTGCTCCCAGTCCCGTCTGGCAAGCCTCAGTGCCTCCTCCTACACCTGGTCTCGCCAAGGCCTATCAGGATTATGCTTTGCCTCCTCATAGCCTCTGTCCTGGTAACACTCTGCCCCGTACCAAGCTTCACCCTCTGCCCCCCTCCCCATTCCCACTCCTTCTGAACTGCCTGCCGTTGAGGTGTATACCCAGGACTTCTCTGTCCTCCAGAAGGAGACTCTACAAGCGCTCCCAAAGTCCTCGTCCCTGGTGGGGCGACAACCGGACAAAAAGAGGGGGAGACCTAAGGGGGGGGGGGTACTGTTACGCTGAGCGCTCCGGGTCCCTGCTCCTCCCCGGAGCGCTCGCGGCGTTCCTCTCCCTGCAGCTCCACGGTCAGACCCGCTGACCGGGAGCGCTGCACTGACATTGCCGGCGGGGATGCGATTCGCTCACCTGTCCCGGTCCCCGGCTGTCACGTCCTGGCGCGCGTGGTTCCGCTCCTTAGGGCGCGCGCGCGCCAGCTCTCTAAGATTTAAAGGGCCAGTGCACCAATGATTGGTGCCTGGCCCAATCAGTCTAATTAGCTTCCACCTGTGCACCTGTCTATATAACCTCACTTCCCCTTCCCTTCCTTGCCGGATCTTGTTGCCATTGTGCCTGGAGAAAGCGTTTATTGTGTTTGCCATTACTGTGTTCCTGACCTCTTGCTATATCCATTGACGACGAACCTTGCCGCCTGCCCCGACCTTCTGCTACGTCTGACCTTGCCTCTGCCTAGTCCTTCTGTCCCACGCCTTCTCAGCAGTCAGCGAGGTTGAGCCGTTGCCGGTGGATACGACCTGGTTGCTACCGCCGCAGCAAGACCATCCCGCTTTGCGGCGGGCTCTGGTGAAAACCAGTAGCAACCTAGAACCGGTCCACCGACACGGTCCACGCCAATCCCTCGTTGACACAGAGGATCCTCATCCAGCTAGCCGAATCATAACAGGGCTCTTGAGGACATAAGCAACACCCAGTGGGCACTTGAGCCTAATTTGCATAATAACAAATACGCTTATATCTTGGTGCTGGATGGGACAATGGAGATAAAAATGTATACCTGGAATCCTGATGACTAGCCCGATTTAGCCATGTGCTTATTTATACCCATGTGTTTTCCCCTGACATGTTTGCTTCAATACATATTACTGGTAATTTGATTCACATTGTATGTTTCTTACATATCGGCCAGCATTTATCATTGTAGGTGTAAGTGAAGCATTTTTCTACACTTTTTTTGTGTGCTGGTAATGTGCAGGAGCACCAAATTTATTAAATGGTCATAGAGCATTTGATAAATTTTGTGCATGTAAACGTCTTCTGAAAATTCTCTCTTCACATACACCAAAAAGCTAAGCTAAGTCTGGGCTGGTGTAGTTTTAGAGACTTTTCAGTGGCTTTACACCTTTTTTGTGCCTTTTCTCAAAAAGGCACAGTTCATATCATGTGTATTGTCAAAATCATTGGATTGCAACTCAAAATCAGCAAAAATGTGTAAACCAAAAGGCACAAAAAGTTGCAAATAAACCCTGCTTGTGTCTTTTTTGCTCCTTTCCTAGACACAAAAAACAGTCTGAAGACAATTATAAATGTCGGCCGTCATGTTAATATTTAGAATTCTCTTTTGGAATAAAAAAAAAATAAAGGGAGGGATGGTGTGTGTACAATAATAAATAAGCCCTGTTACAACGGGAAGCAAGGCTTATATTAGAACTGAACGCCCAAGGTAATCTAGGGTTAAAAGACCGGCTGGACCTTAGTGTCTTTCTGTAATTATATGTTGCACTCCGTGTATATAATTTGCCTATATTTGTGGTACCTTCTTTTTAATCTATCTATGTTTGCACGTTTGTACAATAGATACCTCCCCTTCGTGACGTCATGCAAGGTGAGAGTACTTACCTGCGTGAAGATCCGGAGGTGGACTTGTCTGAAGAAACGCCCCGAGGGGCGTGAAACAATTGTCACGGTCTGCACCTTGCCGCTCTGGCGTCCCACGCTTGCTGTTTTTATACCGAAAATAAAGGAAACCGATCTCCACGAGTGCCTCCTCATTTCTTCTCTTCTATGAACTGTATATTTACAATAATAAATAATATGACTTAGTAGCTGTATACTGTAAATAATGAGAAATAAGTAAAATGGAAATTATGTAAGGGATTAGAAATGTACAAGTGAAAGACCAGTATCAATGAAATATAAAATGTAATTTACTTAAAAATCTGTAGTGGTTTCCCTTTGTTATTGAACAGAATGTATTTCACATTTTTCTTCAAGTGCACCATCATTTTGTTATAATATTCAGCATGAATAATGCACATTTATGGAGCTTCTATAGATCAGTAAGTCACTACTATGTAGTCAATAGTGTTGAGCGGCATAGGCCATATTCGAATTCGCGAATATTCGCGAATATATGGATGAATATTCGTCATATATTCGCGAATATTCGCATATTCGTTATATTCTCGTTTTATTTTCGCGCATGCGAAAATACGCGCATGCGAAAATTCGCATATGTGGAAATTCGCATATGCGAAAATTAGCATATGCTAATTTTCGCATATGCGAATTTTCGCGCGCCAGTCTCACACTGTAGTATTAGAGCCTTCTTTACACCACACAAGCTGGAAGCAGAGAGGGGTGATCACTGTGATGTGTACTGTGAAAAAAAAAAAACAAAAAAAAACGAATATTCGTAATTACGAATATATAGCGCTATATTCGCGAAATTCGCGAATTCGCGAATATGCGATATTCGCGAATAATATTCGAATTGCGAATATTCGCGAGCAACACTAGTAGTCAATAGTTTCTAACTTTACACTATGAATGATGCAGTATTAGATGAATGTTGCCATTACTTAAAAAAATGTCATACTTGTCACAAGGTGGTTTTTGGGCTGCAAACACTGTGTCGATAGGGAATTGTGAAATGCAAGATCCACCCTTTTTGGTGTTTTTAGGCTCAGTGGCAGTTTTTAAAAATTGTAGCATCCTCTGGGTATGGTGTTTTCTTCAAGAAATTTATGCTTTTTTTTTTCTCCCATAGACTTCTATAGATAGGCAAAATGCAATACGTGCACATGTATGTTAGCTAGCTAGTTACAATTTTTTTATGCCATTACAGTGTTTTCTCCCCAATCCTTCAATAACAAACCTTGAGTCACATGATAAAAGAATCACATGACTTGGAAGGAGAAAAAGCCAGGGGACTAAACACCAAATAAATGGAATGGAACACCAAATAAATGGAAACATAATATTTCCCAAACGAAGAAACAGGCCTCCAACCACTGTCCTTTATTTTGTGGCACCATAACTGTCACGATGCCGGCTGGCAGGTAGTGGACCCTCTGTGCCAGAGAGGGATTGGCGTGGACCGTGCTAGTGGACCGGTTCTAAGCCACTACTGGTTTTCACCAGAGCCCGCCGCAAAGCGGGATGGTCTTGCTGCGGCGGTAGTGACCAGGTCGTATCCACTAGCAACGGCTCACCTCTCTGGCTGCTGAAGATAGGCGCGGTACAAGGGAGTAGGCAGAAGCAAGGTCGGACGTAGCAGAAGGTCGGGGCAGGCAGCAAGGATCGTAGTCAGGGGCAACGGCAGAAGGTCTGGAAACACTGGCAAGGGACACACAAGGAACGCTTTCACTGGCACTAAGGCAACAAGATCCGGCAAGGGAGTGCAAGGGAAGTGAGGTAATATAGGGAGTGCACAGGTGATAACTCTAATTGGAACCACTGCGCCAATCAGCGGCGCAGTGGCCCTTTAAATCGCAGAGACCCGGCGCGCGCGCGCCCTAGGGAGCGGGGCCGCGCGCGCCGGGACAGAACAGACGGGGAGCGAGTCAGGTAGGAGAGCCGGGGTGCGCATCGCGAGCGGGCGCTACCCGCATCGCGAATCGCATCCCGGCTAGCAGCAGGATCGCAGCGCCCCGGGTCAGAGGACGTGACCGGGGCGCTGCAGCGGAGGAGGTGAAGCGAGCGCTCCGGGGAGGAGCGGGAACCCGGAGCGCTCGGCGTAACAGTACCCCCCCCCTTGGGTCTCCCCCTCTTCTTGGAGCCTGAGAACCTGAGGAGCAGACTTTTGTCAAGGATGTTGTCCTCAGGTTCCCAGGATCTCTCTTCAGGACCACAACCCTCCCAGTCTACTAAAAAAAAATTTTTTCCTCTGACCTTTTTGGCAGCCAAAATCTCCTTGACCGAGAAGACGTCCGAGGAGCCGGAAACAGGAGTGGGAGGAACAGATTTGGGAGAAAAACGGTTGAGGATGAGTGGTTTGAGAAGAGAGACGTGAAAGGCATTAGGGATACGAAGAGAAGGAGGAAGAAGAAGTTTATAAGAGACAGGATTAATTTGACACAGAATTTTGAAAGGACCAAGATAGCGTGGTCCCAACTTGTAGCTAGGGACACGGAAGCGGACATATTTAGCGGAGAGCCATACCTTGTCTCCAGGGGAAAAAACGGGGGGAGCTCTTCTTTTCTTATCCGCGAACCTCTTCATGCGTGAAGAAGCCTGTAAGAGAGAATTTTGGGTCTCTCTCCATATAATGGAAAGGTCACGAGAAATTTCATCCACAGCGGGCAGACCAGAGGGCAAGGGGGTAGGGAGGGGGGGAAGAGGGTGACGGCCGTACACCACGAAAAATGGGGATTTGGAGGAAGATTCAGAGACCCTGAAGTTATACGAGAATTCGGCCCATGGAAGGAGATCTGCCCAGTCATCCTGGCGGGAGGAAACAAAATGTCGCAAATAATCACCCAGGATCTGGTTAATTCTTTCTACTTGTCCATTGGACTGGGGATGATATGCAGAGGAAAAATTTAATTTAATCTTGAGTTGTTTACAGAGAGCTCTCCAGAATTTAGACACGAATTGGACCCCTCTATCCGAGACAATCTGCGTAGGCAACCCGTGAAGACGAAAAATGTGTACAAAAAATTGTTTAGCCAACTGAGGCGCAGAAGGAAGACCAGGAAGAGGAATGAAATGTGCCATTTTGGAGAATCGATCAACGACCACCCAAATAACGGTGTTGCCACGGGAAGGGGGTAAATCAGTAATAAAATCCATACCAATCAGAGACCAAGGCTGTTCGGGGACAGGCAGAGGATGAAGAAAACCAGCGGGCTTCTGGCGAGGAGTCTTATCCCGGGCACAGATAGTGCAGGCTCGCACAAAGTCCCCAACATCCGTCTCCAGAGTTGGCCACCAATAGAAGCGGGAGATGAGTTGCACAGATTTCTTGATGCCCGCATGACCTGCGAGATGGGAGGAGTGACCCCATTTGAGGATTCCGAGGCGTTGGCGTGGAGAAACAAAGGTCTTTCCTGGAGGAGTCTGTCTGATGGAGGCAGGAGAAGTGGAGATCAGGCAGTCAGGTGGAATGATGTGTTGCGGAGGGAGATCAACTTCTGAGGCATCCGAGGAACGAGAGAGAGCATCGGCTCTAATGTTCTTATCGGCAGGACGAAAGTGAATCTCAAAATTAAATCGGGCAAAGAACAGAGACCACCGGGCCTGGCGAGGATTCAGCCGTTGGGCCGACTGGAGGTAGGAGAGGTTCTTGTGGTCGGTGTAGATAATAACAGGAAATCTTGATCCCTCCAGCAGATGCCTCCATTCCTCAAGTGCTAATTTAATGGCTAGAAGTTCTCGATCCCCGATGGAGTAGTTCCTCTCCGCTGGAGAGAAGGTCCTAGAGAAAAAACCACAAGTGACAGCATGCCCGGAAGGATTTTTTTGTAGAAGAACAGCTCCAGCTCCTACTGAGGAGGCATCAACCTCCAATAGGAAGGGTTTGGAAGGGTCAGGTCTGGAGAGCACGGGAGCCGAAGAAAAGGCAGACTTGAGTTGTTTAAAGGAGTCTTCTGCTTGAGGAGGCCAGGACTTGGGATCAGCATTTTTCTTGGTTAAAGCCACGATAGGAGCCACAATGGTAGAAAAATGTGGAATAAATTGCCTGTAATAATTGGCGAACCCCAAAAAGCGTTGGATAGCACGGAGTCCGGAGGGGCGTGGCCAATTTAAGACGGCAGAGAGTTTGTCTGGAT
Source organism: Hyla sarda (assembly GCF_029499605.1). NCBI lineage: Eukaryota > Metazoa > Chordata > Amphibia > Anura > Hylidae > Hyla > Hyla sarda. The sequence goes on from NC_079191.1 coordinate 239,096,885, forward strand.
CCATCTGTAGTCCCTGGCCAGAGACCAAATATCCTAGAAAAGGAAGAGATTGGCATTCAAACAGACATTTCTCAATTTTGGCATAGAGTTGGTTGTCACGAAGTCTCTGAAGAACCATACGGACATGCCGGCGGTGTTCCTCTAGATTGGCAGAAAAAATTAGGATATCGTCCAGATATACCACAACACAGGAGTATAATAGATCACGAAAAATTTCATTGACAAAGTCTTGGAAGACGGCAGGGGCATTGCACAGTCCAAAGGGCATGACCAGATACTCAAAGTGTCCATCTCTGGTGTTAAATGCCGTTTTCCACTCGTCCCCCTCTCTGATGCGGATGAGGTTATAGGCGCCTCTTAAGTCCAATTTAGTGAAGATGTGGGCACCTTGGAGGCGATCAAAGAGTTCAGAGATGAGGGGTAAGGGGTAGCGGTTCTTAACCGTGATTTTATTAAGACCGCGGTAGTCAATGCAAGGACGTAGGGAGCCATCTTTTTTGGAGACAAAGAAAAATCCGGCTCCGGCAGGAGAGGAGGATTTACGGATAAAGCCCCTTTTTAGATTCTCCTGGACGTATTCGGACATGGCAAGAGTCTCTGGGGCAGAGAGAGGATAAATTCTGCCCCGGGGTGGAGTAGTACCCGGGAGGAGGTCGATAGGGCAATCATAAGGCCTGTGAGGAGGTAGAGTCTCAGCTTGTTTTTTGCAGAAAACATCCGCGAAGTCCATATAGGCCTTGGGGAGACCGGTTACTGGAGGAACCACAGAGTTACGGCAAGGGTTACTGGGAACCGGTTTTAGACAGTTCTTGGAACAAGAGGACCCCCAACTCTTGATCTCCCCAGTGGACCAATCCAGGGTTGGGGAATGAAGTTGAAGCCAGGGAAGTCCAAGGAGAATCTCCGAGGTGCAATTGGGGAGGACCAAAAGTTCAATCCTCTCATGATGAGATCCGATGCTCATAAGAAGGGGCTCCGTGCGGAAACGTATGGTACAGTCCAATCTTTCATTATTTACACAATTGATGTAGAGGGGTCTGGCGAGACTGGTCACTGGGATGTTGAACCTGTTGACGAGAGAGGCCAAAATAAAATTTCCTGCAGAACCAGAGTCCAAGAAGGCCACTGTAGAGAAGGAGAAGGCAGAAGCAGACATCCGCACAGGCACAGTAAGACGTGGAGAAGCAGAGTAGACATCAAGGACTGTCTCACCTTTGTGCGGAGACAGCGTACGTCTTTCCAGGCGGGGAGGACGGATAGGACAATCCCTCAGGAAGTGTTCGGTACTAGCACAGTACAGGCAGAGGTTCTCCATACGGCGTCGTGTCCTCTCTTGAGGTGTCAGGCGAGACCGGTCGACCTGCATAGCCTCCACGGCGGGAGGCACAGGAACAGATTGCAGGGGACCAGAGGAGAGAGGAGCCGAGGAGACGAAACGCCTCGTGCGAACAGAGTCCATATCTTGGCGGAGTTCCTGACGCCTTTCAGAAAAACGCATGTCAATGCGAGTGGCTAGGTGAATAAGTTCATGTAGATTAGCAGGAATTTCTCGTGCGGCCAGAACATCTTTAATGTTGCTGGATAGGCCTTTTTTGAAGGTCGCGCAGAGGGCCTCATTATTCCAGGACAATTCTGAAGCAAGTGTACGGAATTGTACGGCATACTCGCCAACGGAAGAATTACCCTGGACCAGGTTCAACAGGGCAGTCTCAGCAGAAGAGGCTCGGGCAGGTTCCTCAAAGACACTTCGGATTTCCGAGAAGAAGGAGTGTACTGAGGCAGTGACGGGGTCATTGCGGTCCCAGAGCGGTGTGGCCCATGACAGGGCTTTTCCGGACAGAAGACTGACTACGAAAGCCACCTTAGACCTTTCAGTGGGAAACAGGTCCGACATCATCTCCAGATGCAGGGAACATTGGGAAAGGAAGCCACGGCAAAACTTAGAGTCCCCATCAAACTTATCCGGCAAGGATAAGCGTATCCCAGGAGCGGCCACTCGCTGCGGAGGAGGTGCAGGAGCTGGCGGAGGAGATGACTGCTGAAGCTGTGGTAGCAACTGTTGTAGCATAACGGTCAGTTGAGACAGCTGTTGGCCTTGTTGCGCAATCTGTTGTGACTGCTGGGCGACCACCGTGGTGAGGTCAGCGACAACTGGCAGAGGAACTTCAGCGGGATCCATGGCCGGATCTACTGTCACGATGCCGGCTGGCAGGTAGTGGACCCTCTGTGCCAGAGAGGGATTGGCGTGGACCGTGCTAGTGGACCGGTTCTAAGCCACTACTGGTTTTCACCAGAGCCCGCCGCAAAGCGGGATGGTCTTGCTGCGGCGGTAGTGACCAGGTCGTATCCACTAGCAACGGCTCACCTCTCTGGCTGCTGAAGATAGGCGCGGTACAAGGGAGTAGGCAGAAGCAAGGTCGGACGTAGCAGAAGGTCGGGGCAGGCAGCAAGGATCGTAGTCAGGGGCAACGGCAGAAGGTCTGGAAACACTGGCAAGGGACACACAAGGAACGCTTTCACTGGCACTAAGGCAACAAGATCCGGCAAGGGAGTGCAAGGGAAGTGAGGTAATATAGGGAGTGCACAGGTGATAACTCTAATTGGAACCACTGCGCCAATCAGCGGCGCAGTGGCCCTTTAAATCGCAGAGACCCGGCGCGCGCGCGCCCTAGGGAGCGGGGCCGCGCGCGCCGGGACAGAACAGACGGGGAGCGAGTCAGGTAGGAGAGCCGGGGTGCGCATCGCGAGCGGGCGCTACCCGCATCGCGAATCGCATCCCGGCTAGCAGCAGGATCGCAGCGCCCCGGGTCAGAGGACGTGACCGGGGCGCTGCAGCGGAGGAGGTGAAGCGAGCGCTCCGGGGAGGAGCGGGAACCCGGAGCGCTCGGCGTAACAATAACCCTGTAAGAACAGTACACTTTTAAACATAGTTTTGCAAAAGATGAAAAGACTGTGACAAAAAGAATATTGTCAAGTACCGTTAACCTGCTGTGTTTTACAGAAATACTTTATTAAGATTGCATTTTCATAAACCATAGAGATTAAGCCCTTATTCTGTTGAATCAATCCAAGAATTAAGTGGATCTGTATATAGTCTTCAGAGTGGAGCTGGTTTATGTACTTACATCTCGCCAATTATTGACTTTTACATTCCCCCCAGCATCTTGACATAGCAGCTGATGTATAACTTCTGTATGGTACAATTAGATAATATTCAGCATGAATAATGTAAATTTATGGAGCTTCTATAGGTCAGTAAGTCACTACTATGTAGTCATTAGGTTCTAACTTTACACTATGAATGATGCAGATTGTTAGATGAATGTTGCCATCACTTTATAAAAAATGGCATACTTTTCGCAAGGCGTTTTTTGGCCTGTAAACACAGTGTCGATTGTAAAACGCAAGATCCACCCTTTATGATGATTTTATTCTCAGTGGCAGTCTTATTAAAATTGTAGCATCCTCTGGGTAGGGTGTTTTCTTCAAGAAACTGTGGCTTTTTTTCTCCCATAGACTTTTATAGATAGACAAAAATGCTATATGTGCACATGTATGTTAGCTAGCTAGTTATAATTTTTTTTATGCTATTACAGCGTTTTCTCCCCAATCCTTCAATAACAAACTTTGAGTCACATGATAAAAGAATCACATGACTTGGAATGATCTAAAATATGAACAGAAAAAAACACACAAAAAGTTTTTTGGGAGCAGAATCTGTACCACTATCAATGATAATAGAAAAATCAATAGTTTTTGGCCTCCTACTCACACTTGGTGAGTGGTATTCCCATACCACTAACAAACCAAAAAGCACAAGAGAGTCTGAATAGGTCCCATAATCCACTGCTATCCTCTCGGCTGGAAGCTCGTCCCACCCGAACAACATGCAAGAAAACAATAGAGTAAAAAATAGGACAGCGGACTTCTGACCCTTTAAAATATTCCTTAGTAATACAACATATCAAAGTTACTGTGATTTATTTTACTGAAGGGAGTATGGCAACCACTATTCCCCCCCCCCCCCCCCCCCAATCCGGTCTCACGTGTCAGACACTCTTCCTGCTCGGATTCTTTGACTTTATGACATCTCTCCAAATCCCCTCTCCTCCTCAGTCATGCATCTGATAAGGAAAGCAATCTTTTCGCTGTTGGTTTTCATTGCAATCATTTATTAATACACATGGCGAAAATAAAAACAATAAAACAAACATCCATCGTGTATTGGGGATATACATACCCCTTTCTCAAGGATGATTATCAGAAAGGGGTATGTATGAACCCAATACGTGTCGGATGTTTGTTTATTGTTTTTATTTTCTGCATGTATATTAATAAATGTGAATCCTGGTAGAAAAAACAGACATGGACGCACATCCACAATTTTGTATTATGAGCTAATTGCTTCTCAGCATATTACACCCCTCCCCCATACCCCTTGCACATACAAGTGAGCAGGAAGTGCTCTAGGGCCCCTCTCTTCCTGGCTAGGCTTCCAGACTCTGGCTGGAGGCACATGGTGAGTGAACCATTACACCCTGTTCACATTGGTGTGGTACTGCGTGGCAGCTGCTCCCACCGTGGCACTGTGTCTGCAAGGGGGGGGCGTCCCGTGGGCTGGCTCGAGTGGCATCTGGGGCTGCTCGGCCAGCAGGTCATCCCCCTACCGTGTGCACTGGTGTCGTGGCGGTGGTGGTCACCGTGTGGTGCCGCGCCATTTTATGCCAGGGATGTTAGGGACCCGCCACATCCAGGTGGCCGTGACGAGGCTGGCTAACATACATGTGCTATATGTGCACATGTATGTTAGCTAGCTAGTTATAATTTTTTTTATGCCATTACAGTGTTTTCTCCCCAATCCTTCAATAACAAACTTTGAGTCACATGATAAAAGAATCACATGACTTGGAATGATCTAAAATATGAACAGAAAAAAAACACACAAAAAGTTTTTTGGGAGCAGAATCTGTACCACTATCAATGATAATAGAAAAATTAATAGTTTTTGTCCTCCTACTCACACTTGGTGAGTGGTATTCCCATACCACTAACAAACCAAAAAGCACAAGAGAGTCTGAATAGGTCCCATATTCCACTGCTATCCTCTCGGCTGGAAGCTCATCCCACCCGAACAACATATAAGAAAACAATAGAGTAAAAAATAGGACAGCGGACTTCTGACCCTTTAAAATATTCCTTAGTAATCCAACATATCAAAGTTACTGGGATTTATTTTACTGAAGGGAGTGTGGCAACCACTATTCCCCCCAATCCGGTCTCACGTATCAGTCACTCTTCCTGCTCGGATTCTTTGACTTTATAACATCTCTCCAAATCCCCTCTCCTCCTCAGTCATGCATCTGATAAGGAAAGCAATCTTTTCACTGTTGGTTTTCATTGCAATCATTTATTAATACACATGCCGAAAATAAAAACAATAAAACAAACATCCGATGTGTATTGGGGATATACATACCCCTTTCTCAAGGATGATTATCAGAAAGGGGTATGTATGAACCCGATACGTGTGGGATGTTTGTTTATTGTTTTTATTTTCTGCATGTATATTAATAAATGTGAATCCTGGTAGAAAAAAACAGACATGGCCGCACATCCACAATTTTGTATTCTGATTCAATTGCTTCTCAGCATATTACACCCCTCCCCCATACCCCTTGCACATATAAGTGAGCAGGAAGTGCTCTAGGGCCCCTCCCTTCCTGGCTAGGCTTCCAGTCTCTGGCTGGAGGCACATGGTGAGTGAACCATTACACCCTGTTCACTTTGGTGCGGTACTGCGTGGCGGCTGCTCCCACCGCGGTCTGCGTGGGGGGGCGTCCCGTGGGCTGGCTCGAGTGGCATTTGGGGCTGCTCGGCCAGCGGGTCGTCCCCCTCCCGTGGGCACTGGTGTCGTGGCGGTGGTGGTCGCCGCGTGGTGCCACGCCATTTTATGCTAGGGATGTTAGGGACCCGCCACATCCAGGTGGCCGGGAAGAGGCTGGCAGGCTTCATGCACTTTATGATCATAAAGTACACAAACGACCTGTTTGTTCTATATATATTGCTGAGAAGCATTAGATCATTTGTGCATGTTGTGAATGTGCGACCATGTCTTTTTTTTTGTCTCTGTATCCATATATTAATAAATGATTGCAATGAAACCTACAGAGAAAAGATTACCTTCTCAGATGCACGATTGAGGAGGAGAGGGGATTTGGAGAGATCTCATAAAGTCAAAGAAACCAAGCAGGAAAAGTAACTTATACGTGAGACCGGAATTGGGGGAGTAGTGGTTGCCGCATTCCCCTCAGTAAAGTAAGCCACAGTACTTTTGATATGTTGGATTGCTAAGAAATATTTTAAAGGGTCAGAAGTCTGCTCTCCTATTTTTTACCCTATTGTTTTCATGACTTGGAATGAGAAAAAGCCAGGGGACTAAACACCAAATAAAAAAAGGGAAAAATTTGTTCGTAGCCTAAGAAACATAATTTTTCCCAAATGAAGAAACAGGCCTCCAACCACTGTCCTTTGTTTTGTGGCACCATAACCCTGTAAGAACAGTACCCTTTTAAACGTAGTTTTGCAAAAGTTGAAAAGATTGTGACGAAAAGAATATTGTGAAGTACTTTTAACCTGCTGTGGTTTACAGAAATACTTTATTAAGATTGCATTTTCACAAACCATAGAGATTAAGCCCTTACTCTGTTGTATCAATCCAAGAATTAAGTGGATCTGTATATAGTCTTCAGAGTGGAGCTGGTTTATGTATTTAAATCCCGCCAATTATTGACTGTTACATTTCCCCCAGCATCTTGACATAGCAGCTGACGTATAACCTGCATAGTACAATTACATCCACAATGTCAAGATTTCCGGAAAGACGCAAATCTCTTGGTTTTGTCCTCCATTAATTTTCTTTCTTTTAAATGTGGCCCACTTGTTAATGACCAATACCAGTATGTATTTTACATTATGTGTTCAAGTATATTGAAGTATTGTTGCAAATGGAAATAAGGGCAGTGGGTAAGGAGTGCAGAGTTATAGCCACAGGGAATTAAAATGAAATCAGGCAATAAAGCATATGAATATGAATAGGGTCATAAGCAGGTTCTTCAGGAAAGATGGATGTGGATGAGTAAATAGTCCCTTTAGGCCATGATTTCTCATGAAAGTTGAAGAATATTATTCTCAGAACTATTAAGGATTTATATGGTTTGCCCATTAAATAGTATGATTAGCTATTTCAAATATTTATGATAAATGGAAATGGAGTTAGAAAATGTTTTTTGTCCAAATTGTGCTCCCAGGGAACAGGTTTGATTAACAGAAAATATATACATAAAATATATAAATTATGGATTGTTTAATGCAAGCTTGTCACTATTGAATAATGGCCCTAAGCATAAATTTGACACTGTATATAACATTTAAGGTGGTGGACCTTCTATTACCTAGTTTCTTTCAGCAACCTATAGATGTGGCTGCAGCCCAATATTTAAAAGGAAATCTGTCAGCTTAATTTACTGGTAAGAGCTGTAGACACCGTTGGATAGCTGGTATAAAAGCAAACTGAACCTATCCTGGAGCTCAAGACCAAAATGATAAAATCACCTATTTATTTCACAGCCAAATGCCAAAGAGGCAGAGCTTTCCTGCTCAAGTGCCATAGTCTAACATATCTCCTTACTCTTCCCCACCTACTAACCCCTCCCTGTATGTCAATCAAGGAAGTGTTGAGAGCTGAGGGTGTGCAGGGAGGCATTCCAGGCTGTGGCACTTGAGCAGCTCAGCTCTGCCTCTTTGACACATAGCTAAGAAATAAGAAGACAATTTTATAAGTTTAGCAACCACCATCAGTTAAACAAGAAATAGCTTCCCTAGCTGTCACTTTTTAAAGGAAAACGGTCACCAAATCCCCCCCGTACTAACCAGAGGTACTGGCTGGTAGTGCGGGGGATGCTGATCCATATGATGCCTACCATGCCTGGATCCGCCCTGCTGTTCGCCCGTTATCTTCATTATTCCAGATATGCAAATCATCTTCTACCTGGCACGGGCGGGGTAACTGCCTTCATATGGCACTGTGATGTCACCACTGCTCGGCCCGCAGCACCACCCAGCTTATGCATATTCATGCCCTCTCCTCCCCGCTCTGTATGTGACGCCACTGCGCATGTGCTGGCTTCCTGTGTACACCCAGAAGCGGCCTCAGCGCAATGGAGTCATGTACAGAGCGGGGAGGAGAGGGAGGGCATGAATATGCATAAGCCGGGTGGTGCTGCGGGCCGAGCGACGGTGACGTCACAGTGCCAGATGAAGGCAGTTACTCTGCTCGTGCCAGTTAGAAGATGATTTGCATATCTGGAACAATGAAGATAATGGGCGAATGGCACGGCGGATCAGGGCATGGTAGGCGTCATATTGATCAGCGTCCCCTGCACTACCAGCCAGTACCTCTGGTTAGTGCGGAAGGGGGGGGGGGGGTTGGTGACAGTTTTCCTTTAACCTATTGCTCCATGCCACAAACATCATACGTGTCTCACCTAGATTTGATCCTTTTGGCTCCCACAGGCTAAACATGCTTGTGTCTGCTCATGCAGGTAGCTAGTCTGTGAAAAACCAAGCCTTCTCTTAACACAGCTTTCTCAGTTTTCTTCCCAACTCCAACAGCCAGGTCCAGTTTTCAGGTTTTTGACCCAACCTGACACAAAACACTAAACTGACAAAATAGGCCCGTAATTCCAACCATATCACAGAAAGAGGGCAGGACCTAAAAATATAACTAAAAATATAACCTTTCTGGATATCATAGTAAAAACAAATGACCAAACAAGTGAAAACCCATTTACCAGTATACAGTACAATATGCCTGGATCTGGCCCAATAACAAAAGAAGATCAGTGGCAAGCAAATGTGTTATGGCATGCAAGAAAAATCCACATCAGATGAGAAGATTTGATTATGATAATTGAACATATATATTCCAAGATCACATATTAGATTAAAAAAGGCTTGTGATAAAATAATAATAATTATAATAATAATAATACTTATCTGTCCCAATGGGTTTCATCTGCAAAGTATCTTCAGGGGACTATGCATACTACAGTATAAGATGTATAGGTGACAAGCCACAGAACATCTTTCCTGCTGAGACCACTTTGGCCCCATGTGGATCCAGGCATCATTATGCCCACTTGGATTTTACATCACATAGCATGCATGAAGGTGTTGGACGGACAAGTACTGTTTGTTTCATCACCAATCCTTTTCAAACTGATGTGTGATTTTAGGATATATACATTTCTGATCGTTTTATATTACTTTGATATCAATAACAGTTTGTTTTAGATTTTTCACTTGTATTATGATGTGACCCAATCTAAACCGAGGAATGCCTTTTTTCCATTCTTACTTTATTCCCATGCCACTTTAGCAGCCATACTCCCACAGGGCCTGAAACAGGTGTCATTTGTTAATAAATCACCTCCTTCCCCCATATGTGGTTAGGAACTGCTGTTTGGGCACACAGCAGTGCTTAGAAGAGAAGGATTTAGTTTTTAAAAACAGCAAGTCGTGCATTGTTTACCAAGCTGCATAAATGGCATGATATTTTTAATTTGGGTCATTACAGACACAGTAATACCAGTTACCTATTTTTTTTTAATATAGTTATTTTCAATAATAAAATGCTTGATAGGGTTTTTTTTAACTTTACATTGTTACTATTTTTCTAAGGCCTTTTTAACTTTTTTCTTTCTTGTTCCCCACAAGAAGACAAGTGTCACGATGCCGGCTGGCAGGTAGTGGATCCTCTGTGCCAGAGAGGGATTGGCGTGGACCGTGCTAGTGGATCGGTTCTAAGCCACTACTGGTTTTCACCAGAGCCCGCCGCAAAGCGGGATGGTCTTGCTGCGGCGGTAGTGACCAGGTCGTATCCACTAGCAACGGCTCAACCTCTCTGGCTGCTGAAGATAGGCGCGGTACAAGGGAGTAGACAGAAGCAAGGTCGGACGTAGCAGAAGGTCGGGGCAGGCAGCAAGGATCGTAGTCAGGGGCAACGGCAGGAGGTCTGGAACACAGGCTAGGAACACACAAGGAACGCTTTCACTGGCACAATGGCAACAAGATCCGGCAAGGAAGTGCAGGGGAAGTGAGGTGATATAGGGAAGTGCACAGGTGAAGACACTAATTGGAATCACTGCGCCAATCAGCGGCGCAGTGGCCCTTTAAATCGCAAAGACCCGGCGCGCGCGCGCCCTAGGGAGCGGGGCCGCGCGCGCCGGGACAGGACCGAGGGAGAGCGAGTCAGGTACGGGAGCCGGGGTGCGCATCGCGAGCGGGCGCTACCCGCATCGCGAATCGCATCCCGGCTGGCAGCGGAATCGCAGCGCCCCGGGTCAGTGGATCTGACCGGAGCGCTGCAGCGGGGAGAGTGAAGCGAGCGCTCCGGGGAGGAGCGGGGACCCGGAGCGCTCGGCGTAACAGTACCCCCCCCTTGGGTCTCCCCCTCTTCTTAGAGCCTGAGAACCTGAGGAGCAGACTTTTGTCTAGGATGTTGTCCTCAGGTTCCCAGGATCTCTCTTCAGGACCACAACCCTCCCAGTCCACTAAAAAAAAAGTTTTCCCTCTGACCTTTTTGGAAGCTAAGATCTCTTTGACAGAGAAGATGTCCGAGGAGCCGGAAACAGGAGTGGGAGGAACAGATTTGGGAGAAAAACGGTTGAGGATGAGTGGTTTGAGAAGAGAGACGTGAAAGGCATTAGGGATACGAAGAGAAGGAGGAAGAAGAAGTTTATAAGAGACAGGATTAATTTGACACAAAATTTTGAAAGGACCAAGATAGCGTGGTCCCAACTTGTAGCTAGGGACACGGAAGCGGACATATTTAGCGGAGAGCCATACCTTGTCTCCAGGGGAAAAAACGGGAGGAGCTCTTCTTTTCTTATCCGCGAACTTCTTCATGCGTGATGAAGCCTGTAAGAGAGAATTTTGGGTCTCTCTCCATATGATGGAAAGGTCACGAGAAATTTCATCCACAGCGGGCAGACCAGAGGGCAAGGGGGTAGGAAGGGGGGGAAGAGGGTGACGGCCGTACACCACGAAAAATGGGGATTTGGAGGAAGATTCAGAGACCCTGAAGTTATACGAGAATTCGGCCCATGGAAGGAGATCTGCCCAGTCATCCTGGCGGGAGGAAACAAAATGTCGCAAATAATCACCCAAGATCTGGTTAATTCTTTCTACTTGTCCATTGGACTGGGGATGATATGCAGAAGAAAAATTTAATTTAATCTTGAGTTGTTTACAGAGAGCCCTCCAGAATTTAGACACGAATTGGACGCCTCTATCCGAGACCATCTGCGTAGGCAACCCGTGAAGACGAAAAATGTGTACAAAAAATTGTTTAGCCAACTGAGGCGCAGAAGGAAGACCAGGAAGAGGGATGAAATGTGCCATTTTGGAGAATCGATCAACGACCACCCAAATAACAGTGTTGCCACGGGAAGGGGGTAAATCAGTAATAAAATCCATACCAATCAGAGACCAAGGCTGTTCGGGGACAGGCAGGGGATGAAGAAAACCAGCGGGCTTCTGGCGAGGAGTCTTATCCCGGGCACAGATAGTGCAGGCTCGCACAAAGTCCACAACATCCGTCTCCAGAGTCGGCCACCAATAGAAGCGGGAGATGAGTTGCACAGATTTCTTGATGCCCGCATGACCTGCGAGATGGGAGGAGTGACCCCATTTGAGGATTCCGAGGCGTCGGCGTGGAGAAACAAAGGTCTTTCCTGGAGGAGTTTGCCTGATGGAGGCAGGAGAAGTGGAGATCAGGCAGTCAGGTGGAATGATGTGTTGCGGAGAGAGTTCAACTTCTGAGGCATCCGAGGAACGAGAGAGAGCATCGGCCCTAATGTTCTTATCGGCAGGACGAAAGTGAATCTCAAAATTAAATCGGGCAAAGAACAGAGACCACCGGGCCTGGCGAGGATTCAGCCGTTGGGCAGACTGGAGGTAGGAGAGGTTCTTGTGGTCGGTGTAGATAATAACAGGAAAACTTGATCCCTCCAGCAGATGCCTCCATTCCTCAAGTGCTAATTTAATGGCTAGAAGCTCTCGATCCCCGATGGAGTAGTTCCTCTCCGCTGGAGAGAAGGTCCTAGAGAAAAAACCACAAGTGACAGCATGCCCGGAAGAATTTTTTTGTAGAAGAACAGCTCCAGCTCCCACTGAGGAGGCATCAACCTCCAATAGGAAGGGTTTGGAAGGGTCAGGTCTGGAGAGCACGGGAGCCGAAGAAAAGGCAGACTTGAGTCGTTTAAAGGCGTCTTCTGCTTGAGGAGGCCAAGACTTGGGATCAGCATTTTTTTTGGTTAAAGCCACGATAGGAGCCACAACGGTAGAAAAATGTGGAATAAATTGCCTGTAATAATTGGCGAACCCCAAAAAGCGTTGGATAGCACGGAGTCCGGAGGGGCGTGGCCAATCTAAGACGGCAGAGAGTTTGTCTGGATCCATCTGTAGTCCCTGGCCAGAGACCAAATATCCTAGAAAAGGAAGAGATTGGCATTCAAACAGACATTTCTCAATTTTGGCATAGAGTTGATTGTCACGAAGTCTCTGAAGAACCATACGGACATGCTGGCGGTGTTCTTCTAGATTGGCAGAAAAAATTAGGATATCGTCCAGATATACAACAACACAGGAGTATAACAGATCACGAAAAATTTCATTAACAAAGTCTTGGAAGACGGCAGGGGCGTTGCACAGGCCAAAGGGCATGACCAGATACTCAAAGTGTCCATCTCTGGTGTTAAATGCCGTTTTCCACTCATCCCCCTCTCTGATGCGGATGAGGTTATAGGCGCCTCTTAAGTCCAATTTAGTAAAGATGTGGGCACCTTGGAGGCGATCAAAGAGTTCAGAGATGAGGGGTAAGGGGTAGCGGTTCTTAACCGTGATTTTATTAAGACCGCGGTAGTCAATGCAAGGACGTAGGGAGCCATCTTTTTTGGACACAAAGAAAAATCCGGCTCCGGCAGGAGAGGAGGATTTACGGATAAAGCCCTTTTTTAGATTCTCCTGGACGTATTCAGACATGGCAAGAGTCTCTGGGGCAGAGAGAGGATAAATTCTGCCCCGGGGTGGAGTAGTGCCCGGGAGGAGGTCGATAGGACAATCATAAGGCCTGTGAGGAGGTAGAGTCTCAGCTTGTTTTTTGCAGAAAACATCCGCGAAGTCCATATAGGCCTTAGGGAGACCGGTTACTGGAGGAACCACAGAGTTACGGCAAGGGTTACTGGGAACCGGTTTTAGACAGTTCTTGGAACAAGAGGACCCCCAACTCTTGATCTCCCCAGTGGACCAATCCAGGGTTGGGGAATGAAGTTGAAGCCAGGGAAGTCCAAGGAGAATTTCCGAGGTGCAATTGGGGAGGACCAAAAGTTCAATCCTCTCGTGATGAGATCCGATGCTCATAAGAAGGGGCTCCGTGCGGAAACGTATGGTACAGTCCAATCTTTCATTGTTTACACAATTGATGTAAAGGGGTCTGGCGAGACTGGTCACTGGGATGTTGAACTTGTTGACGAGAGAGGCCAAAATAAAATTTCCTGCAGATCCAGAGTCCAAGAAGGCCACAGTAGAGAAGGAGAAGGCAGAGGCAGACATCCGCACAGGCACAGTAAGACGTGGAGAAGCAGAGTAGACATCAAGGACTGTCTCACCTTTGTGCGGAGTCAGCGTACGTCTTTCCAGGCGGGGAGGACGGATAGGACAATCCCTCAGGAAGTGTTCGGTACTAGCACAGTACAGGCAGAGGTTCTCCATACGGCGTCGTGTCCTCTCTTGAGGTGTCAGGCGAGACCGGTCGACCTGCATAGCCTCCACGGCGGGAGGCACAGGAACAGATTGCAGGGGACCAGAGGAGAGAGGAGCCGAGGAGAAGAAACGCCTCGTGCGAACAGAGTCCATATCTTGGCGGAGTTCCTGACGCCTTTCGGAAAAACGCATGTCAATGCGAGTGGCTAGGTGAATAAGTTCATGTAGATTAGCAGGAATTTCTCGTGCGGCCAGAACATCTTTAATGTTGCTGGATAGGCCTTTTTTAAAGGTCGCGCAGAGGGCCTCATTATTCCAGGATAATTCTGAAGCAAGAGTACGGAATTGTACGGCATACTCGCCAACGGAAGAATTACCCTGGACCAGGTTCAACAGGGCAGTCTCAGCAGAAGAGGCTCGGGCAGGTTCCTCAAAGACACTTCGGATTTCCGAGAAGAAGGAGTGTACAGAGGCAGTGACGGGGTCATTGCGGTCCCAGAGCGGTGTGGCCCAAGACAGGGCTTTTCCAGACAGAAGGCTGACTACGAAAGCCACCTTAGACCTTTCAGTGGGAAACAGGTCCGACATCATCTCCAGATGCAGGGAACATTGGGAAAGAAAGCCACGGCAAAACTTAGAGTCCCCATCAAATTTATCCGGCAAGGATAGGCGTAGACCAGGAGCGGCCACTCGCTGCGGAGGAGGTGCAGGAGCCGGTGGAGGAGATGACTGCTGAAGCTGTGGTAGTAACTGCTGTAGCATAACGGTCAGTTGAGACAGCTGTTGGCCTTGTTGCGCTATCTGTTGTGACTGCTGGGCGACCACCGTGGTAAGGTCAGCGACAACTGGCAGAGGAACTTCAGTGGGATCCATGGCCGGATCTACTGTCACGATGCCGGCTGGCAGGTAGTGGATCCTCTGTGCCAGAGAGGGATTGGCGTGGACCGTGCTAGTGGATCGGTTCTAAGCCACTACTGGTTTTCACCAGAGCCCGCCGCAAAGCGGGATGGTCTTGCTGCGGCGGTAGTGACCAGGTCGTATCCACTAGCAACGGCTCAACCTCTCTGGCTGCTGAAGATAGGCGCGGTACAAGGGAGTAGACAGAAGCAAGGTCGGACGTAGCAGAAGGTCGGGGCAGGCAGCAAGGATCGTAGTCAGGGGCAACGGCAGGAGGTCTGGAACACAGGCTAGGAACACACAAGGAACGCTTTCACTGGCACAATGGCAACAAGATCCGGCAAGGAAGTGCAGGGGAAGTGAGGTGATATAGGGAAGTGCACAGGTGAAGACACTAATTGGAATCACTGCGCCAATCAGCGGCGCAGTGGCCCTTTAAATCGCAAAGACCCGGCGCGCGCGCGCCCTAGGGAGCGGGGCCGCGCGCGCCGGGACAGGACCGAGGGAGAGCGAGTCAGGTACGGGAGCCGGGGTGCGCATCGCGAGCGGGCGCTACCCGCATCGCGAATCGCATCCCGGCTGGCAGCGGAATCGCAGCGCCCCGGGTCAGTGGATCTGACCGGAGCGCTGCAGCGGGGAGAGTGAAGCGAGCGCTCCGGGGAGGAGCGGGGACCCGGAGCGCTCGGCGTAACAACAAGAAAATGTGATCCTGTATGGGCTTTACATGGAAGACATCATAGTAGCTTGTGTCCGCCCACTCTGCTGAATCTGAGCTAAGGGTAAACTGATAGGTATGATATATTCACACTAGGGAATTCCTCTGTGGATCTGCATCTCATGGATCTGCATTTTCCATGGAAAATGGAGCAGAAATTGTGCTGAATCAATTCATATTTTTTTTGTGGTATTTGCGCTGGCATAATATGACAGCAGGGGAATGTGCCATCTCCCAGACAGTTATGCGTTCCATGTAAAGTCCGCAGAAAGGACAGGTTCATTTTTTCTGTGGACACAAAAATCAGAATTCCCACGCCAGAAACATCTGGCACGGAAACTCCTTTGTTGCAACTATGTGATTTTGTGAACATTCTTCAGGGCAAGTCTTTGTTAACCATTTTTTTTTTTTTTTTTTAAAGATAATTTTCGTTTATTGAATGTAAAATGAGGAACCATAACAATTCATCTTCAAGGTAGATATTAACAGACATATCTTGACAAACTAGAACATAGAGCGGCACGCAAGCCGTCAAGAAGTCTCACAAAAAGTTGCAGCAAATAAGAATCATAACAATTGTGCTGTTAAGCCGGAAAGGTGGAAAGTCTCAAGCTAAGTATCCATGGGAAGAGTATATCCGGCAATGTGTAGACGAATATGACATCGAATGAGAGCCTGATCAGCAATAGAATATTATAATTTGCCCATTACCGGCTCGCCCTCACATGTAATGTAATAAGCACATCTTGACGAAATAGCAATTAACAAAAGATGACAGACATGGGGAAACAGACAAACAGAAACACTAGACAGACACACACAGGACCAGCTGGCGTCCGGAGCATTCGGGTCGTCCGATACTGAGGCCCACTTCAACCCCACACGCTTCATCTGGGATTTAATGTACCATTTACGCAATTGAGCATAAAGAGCAGAAATGGAGCGTGCGGCAGTGTATCATCAAAATCAGAATATCATCAAAATCATTAATGCATGTCTCCTTTTGGAGGTCAAGAAGTTTAGATCTATAGTAGGAGCGGATTTGGATATAAGGTAAGTAATGTGAGGTAGGGATATTGTTTGATGATTGGTGGCAAGGAGGGAATCGAACAATGAAGTAGTGCCAGTGGATGCCAAGGAGCGGCGAAGGCAGACTCCAAGGACATGTTTGACTAGAGGAGGAGTGGAACCAGTCCATAATATGTCTGAAAAGACACGCTAGGTTGTAACTTCTAATATCTGGAAAGTTCACCCCCCTTCAAGAGTTGGAAGCATCAGTGTGCGAAGGCTATGCGGGGTTTCTTGCCGGCCCATAGAAATTGTGTAAATGTTGACGTTAAGAGTTTAACATCCGTATGTTTCAATAATAATGGTATGGTCTGAAGAGGATAAAGCAGTTTAGCAAAACTACACATTTTGAAAAGGTGACAGCGACCTAGTAGCGAAAAGGGTAAATTATGCCATATGTGTAGTTCCGATTGAATTTTGGTTATTAAGGGAGGGTAATTCAAAATATACAGTGACTGCGGCAATTTACCTATTTTTATTCCCAGATATGTAATATATTGCGGGGTGATCAATATTTCTAATGCACGTGCCAATTGCAGATAAGCATTAGGAGGACGTCTTAGCAGTAGAAGAGAAGATTTATGGACATTCACCCGGTATCCGGAGTAACTGCCAAACTGTCTCAGCGCATCTAGTATAGTAGGCAAATCCCTCACAGGGTCTTGAATGTATAAAATAACATCGTCTTCATATAGTGATGCCTTAACTTCTGCGTCACCTACTTTTATGCCCTGAAACAGTGTGGAAGCAGTCAAATATCTTGCCAGTGGCTCTAATGCGATATTAAACAATAGGGGGGAGAGGGGGCACCCTTGACGTGTAGCTTTGCCTAGTGGGAAAGTAGGAGAGAGGAACTCTGGCAAATATACTTGGGACTTTGGGGAAGCATAAATGGAATCTAACAAACTGCGGAAGGCCCCTACAACATGATTAGCGTCCAGCACCACCCCCAGTAATCTCCAACTAACATTATCGAAAGCTTTTTCATCGTCAAGTGTCACAAGTGATGGACAACCTACTATGTCAGGGCGGTGATGGACAGTATCCAGGACCGCAAGTACCGTCTGCAGATTCATGACCACAGATCTGTTTTTATAAAGCCCGTTTGAGCAGGGGAGATAAGGTGTGGCATTACAACAGCCAACCTATCTGCCATGATTGATGATAGTATTTTAGAGTCTACATTAATGAGAGAGTTCGGTCGGTACGACCCAGGGTCTAGGGGATCTTTATTGGATTTAGGAATTGGTATTACTCCCCATGATAACGCATTATTTGAGAGCTTCTCCCATATGGATTAAAAATACTTGGTTTAAAAAATTGGAAAGTATATTAAATAATCTCATATGGGGTGGAAAAAGAGTTAGGATCAAGAGTCAATATCTGTACCATCCCTTAGAGGAAGGAGGGCTGGGTCTCCCTAATTTTCATCAATATTTCATAGCATCCCAACTAACATTGGTTATTCAAGAGCAACAAACATGGTTGAATTATTTGGAAAGGGGGCGTAAGAAATACGGGTCCATATGGGAGTGGTTGGAGAGTGGAAGTTTGAAGAAGGGCGTAGAAGAGGAGAACATAGCTAAATAATTATTGGTACAAGTATGGGATAGTATGAAGTCAGCAATAGGGATAACAAGTAGTGTGTGGTGTACCCCCATATGGGAAAATGAGAACTTCCCAGAAATAAAGAAAATCGCTGAATATTTGAATTGGGAAGATAAAGGAATTAGGTTGGTAGAGCAGGTTTGCACAAATGGGAAGATAATAGATTGGGAGTGTCTGAGTGATCGCTTTGGTTATGTACAGTTAAAGGATGCCTAGGGACAAGAAGAACCAAAAGAAAAATTAAAGGTAGAGTGTTATCACATTACAGAATATATAAAAAATGCACAGGGGGGAAAAATGAAAATAATGAGTACACTATTAAAATGTTAGGTCAGAAGGGTTGGGAGGACGTAGTAAAACGGTTAGGACAGGCGCTTGATATAGGTGGAATTTCAGAAGAAGAGTGGAAATTGGTGTTAAAGAATATTAGAAGAACAACGATTAATGCAAATAATAGGGTGTCTTTCTTGATGTTAGTATATCGGGCACAGTACTCACCGCAATTTCTTTATAAAATTAATGTTAGGGAGAATGCACAATGCCCCAAGTGTGGGTTCGAGGGAGGTAATTGGTTACACATGATATGGAATTGCACGAAGTTGCAAATATTTTGGAGTGTGGTGTTTGAAACTATTAAAGTTAGAATAGGTGTGGTATTGCTCTTTGAACCTAAGGTCGCAATTTATGGACTAGAGATAGCGGGAACTAAGCATACAGATCTTATACTTGGAGTACTAGGAGTGGCACAGAATTTGATTCTTAGGAAATGGTTGGCCCCAGCGGTTCCATCAAGGGAAAAATGGTTAGGAGGTATAAATAAGGTTAGAACTTATGAGTTGTTGCTGTTTAAGGACAGTGAAAGAAATAAAAAAATCGAGAATAAATGGCTACCCTGGGAGAAAGGAGAAAGGAGATAGTGAAAGGAGAAAAGAGTAAGAGAGGAGTAGGGAAAGGAAGGAAGTTAATGGATTCCGGGCAGGCTGTCTTAAGGGGAGGGAGGGAAAAGGGGGGGGGGGTGGGGCTTTGGTTTTGATACTGCTGTAAGTAATAATGGATTTTGTATGTATTAAAATTTAAATTTAAATAAAAAAAAAATATTGTGTTTAGGAATGAGGCAAATATAAGACATGGATGCTGAGGCCAATGATTTCCACTCAAATAAAATGCGATTGTACAGACCAGACAACGTTTCGGAAACCTGTTCTCGTAAGAGTTTATAGAATTCCCCTGTCAACCCATCTGGTCCAGGGGCTTTTAGATTTTTAAGTCGTTTAATGGTTTGTCCCACCAGATCTGGTGTAACAGGGGCATTTAGTAGTTCCAGCTGTTCCGTGTTGATCTGTGGTAGCCGCACTTTAGTCAGTAGGGTGTCTATTGGTAATGTTGAAGAAGATGTGTCAGAATACAAATTTTCATAATACTTCCCCATATAGTCAGAGATGTGTTTGGGATCAGTAAGAAGGGTCCCATCTGCTTTCTTAAGTGAAAATATGGACGCTGGGGGTTTTGACCTCTGGCTAAGAAGGCGAAGAGACATCCCGATTTGTTTCAACATTTTTGTATAAGTGCTTGGAATTTTGTGTGATAATATTGTTCCCTCTTTGTCAACCAATCATCAAACCCGTTCTTTGCTGTGTACCAATTTTGCTTATGAACCTAAGTGGGACTGGAAAGGAAGGTGGTATACACTTTCCTCAATGTCTCGCTAGCCTCGGCAAACTTAGTAGCTAAGGCTTTCTTTTTCCCTGCCACATACGAGATGATCTGGCCTCTCAAAACCGCTTTAGCAGTGTCCTAAAACAAGGATGGATTGTCATTATGATCTCCATGATGCGACACGTATTCCAACCACCATCCTCGCAAAAGGGTAGCAAATGAGCCATCTTGATATAGAGCAGCAGGGAATTGCCACAGTACATCTGTACCTTTTGGATGGCGGTCGGATAGGTGCAGCACAATAGGAGCGTGATCTGAAATAATCAAGTCCCCAATTTGCGTGTCAAGTATCAAAGAGCCCAGGGAGGAGTGGATGAAAATATAGTCAATACGTGACCATGTGGATTGTGCATGGGAAAAGAAAGAGAACTGTCTCTCTGCTGGTTTATGTATTCTCCACGGATCTATCAGGGAGGTATTGTCTTACAGGGGGCGCAGCACTAAGTCCTGTTTCGATTCATGGTGTACAGCAGGGCGTGACCTGTCTTCCGATGCATGAACCACTGAATTAAAATCACCCCCTACAATTTTCGCAGAGACAGAATCTGCCAGAATTCGAGCTTCCAATGAAGTATAGAAGGATTCATTAGCCACATTAGGGCCGTATACATTATATATGCTGTGTGTCCCATTCAGGGATTTTAGGACCATAGAATGTATTCTACCCTCTCCATCACCTTGGGAGTGTAGAATTTCATGCTGGAAGTGTTTGCTGATAAGTGTGATGACCCCAGCCTTACGGTCAATGGAGGAAGCAACCAAGACTGTACCCACCCACAATTTTTTATTCCATGGAAATCGGACTCCAGCAGATGTGTCTCCTGTGTCTACCTGTAATTTGTGTAGATGTCTCAGTACCTTCATACGTTTTTACGGGGAACGTAACCCCTTAACATTCCAAGATACTACCTTCAGATTGGAAACCTATTAGTGGATGAGGCCACCGCATACGGGTGTAGTGGAGAAAGGATCAACAGAGGGCTCCGGACGTCAGCTGCGGACATGAAGGGAAACATAAAACATACATTAAATGAAATCCAGCATACCAAATAAACAATATCTAACAATCCATAACAGTCGGAATGCATAAAAATAGAAAGGCGCATCTCAAAACACCACACAAAGCACACGACTTCGCCTGTTTCGGGGAGAGTACAGGCACCCGTCTGTGTTACCAATGGCTCTGTATCAACTGGTGAACCAGGAAAGTGGACGTGTCAAAAATCCATTACTTAGGAGCATGTGGCCCCGCCAATAGAAGTGGGAAACCAGAGATGGGGAGAGGAGAAAATAGGAGTAAAAGGAGAGGAAAGGGGGTGGGTCGGAGGGGAGGAAGAGGAGAGGCAGGGTAGGAAAGGAAAGGCAACAGTAAAAGGGAAAAGGAAAGGGGGGGTCATGAGGGAGGAGAGAAGAAGGGAGGAGAAAAGAGGCAAGCAAAAGTAAAAGGTATGCATATTATACCATAGGTAGAGTAACCCCTAAGAATTTCAGTACAGGCTAATATGCTAAAGTAAGTAGAAATTAAAGGCAGTTATAGCAGTAAATATTGGTAACATTTATCTAGCATAAAGGATCAGAGAGACCTCTCAAGACTCTAGGCCATATCAGGCAGAGATGAACAGCAGGATATGGGAGTTCAGACTGTAAATCAGGGCTAAGTCCAAAGTCCAGCTTCCTTAACTAGTACATCAGGTTGTAGGAGTGATGGGGTGACGATCCCCCGGTAGCTGGCCATCAGTAGGAGACGAGTCAACCGAGCGTTCTGAAGTGTGGGCCGGAGGCCATGGGAAGGGAAATGTTTTCGATTGCAGAGGGCCAGGTTGGCGTTTACGCCTCTTCTTTTCAGGGCTGATGATGGAGGTTCCTGCAAAGGGGTTGGAAATTGCCGGGGTATCTGCCATGGGATCTTGGTGGTCAGGGGGAAGGTGAAAGAAGTCAGCAGCCTCTCCAGGATGATGAAAAGTATGGGTGAGCCCATCAGGAAGTTGAACATGTAATATTGCTGGATGTTGCAATCTGAATTTGATGCCCTTTTTGTAAAAAAAGGTGCATATGGAACTAAAGCCCTTCCTTTTATTTGTAACCTCCACTGAGTAGTCAGCAAAGAGAACCACCTTAAAACCTCTGATAAGCAATGGAGTTTTGCGTGCCCTAAAGGTACGCAGTATTTCTTCCTTATCATTAAAGTCTAGATAGCGCATTATAACTTGTCTTGGTTGAGAATCTTTTAAAGGAGGAGAGTCCCCTTGGTACGGTATAGGTGGTCCCACTCTGTGTGCCCGTTCCACCCGTCTCCTTTGTGTTAGGCCCAATGCCTCAGGCAGCTCCGTTTCACAGAGCTATTGCAGCTGCAGGGTTTTTATTACTTCAAGTAACCCCACCATGTGCAGGTTGTTCCTTCTGGACCTATTTTCAAGGTCCTCAATACGATCTTTAAGATAGGCTGTATCATGCATAACTTGGAAAATGATGTGAGGTCTGTGGCAGGGCCCTTGTCGCAGACTGGTCACTAGATAAAATGTTTACAATGATATAAAATACTAAATAATATATAAACACTTCAATAATTAGACAATGAGGCAAACAGTATCTGTTTAGTTATACTGAAAAGTCATATTATAGAAGCCAGGATTAATCCAGATGAAAGTGCATGGCAAAAAAGTTAATAATACAATATGGCAATTTTTAATAGCGTTGGAGCCTTCCAGATTGGGGCCCACTATAAATGTTTTTAGGTGCAGAGATACAGGCGATGCCCCCTCTACCCCGTCGGCAGGGGGACTGAATGCAAGAGGGCAATTGCTATATAATTCAGCCACTTAGTGCCTCTTACCTGCTACAGTGTGCACGGTCTGATGTGTGTGACTGTGCTTGCGATCCGGATGCACGTCTCTCTGTCCCAGATGCACGGGAGAGATGTAGGAGGGGTGAGAGGATCCGGTGCTAGGAGTCGGAGATGATGGCTGGGAAGCAGCGTGTGGAAGCGCTGTACAGCCTAGCGATCGTAGAAGCATATGGCAGCGCTGGAAGTATCCTCTCTACCCCGACGGCACGGTGAGAGAGTAGGTGAGGACCGGCAATGCGGTACCAATTGTCTCAGATGATGTGAAGGGTTTTCTTAACACCAGACGCGTTTCGGGAAGCTGCATCCCCTTTTTCAATGGTGGGAGTTCAGGAAGACTGTATGGGTCATGGCTGAAAATCTCAGTCTTTTATAAAGCATTTTGTGGGCGTCATCCAGGTGTAATACAAAGGCTAAATGCGGATTTTGGAAGGGAAGTGTCAGGGTTTACAGTTCGCTTCAATAAAGTTTTTGGACACGTTCAGAAAGGAAAAAAAAAGGGAAGATAAAGGAAAACATGGAAAAAGACTTACATTTATTTTACCCTTCACTGCAACATATTTATACCCTCATTTTATATACAGTGGTCCCTCAACATACGATGGTAATCCGTTCCAAATGAACCATCATTTGTTGAAACCATCTTATGTTGAGGGATCCATGCAATGTAAAGTATAGGAAGCTGTACTCACCTGTCACCTTATAAAAGACTGAGATTTTCAGCCATGACCCATACAGTCTTCCTGAACTTCCACCATTGAAAAAGGGGACGCAGCTCCCCAAAACGTGTCTGGTGTTAAGACAACCCTGCACATCATCTGAGACAATCATTACCGCATTGCCGGTCCTCACCTACTCTCTCACCTGCTCCCCGTGCCATCGGGGTAGAGAGGATACCTCCAACGCTGCCATATGCTGCTACGATCGCTAGGCTGTACAGCGCTTCCACACGCTGCTTCCCAGCCATCATCTCCAACTCTTAGCACCGGATCCTCTCACCCCTCCTACATTTCTCCCGTGCCGCTGGGACAGAGGGACGTGCATCCGGATCACAAGCACAGCCTCACGCATCTGACCACGCACACTGTAGCCGGTAAGAGGCACAAAGTGCCTGAACTGCATAGCGATTGCCCTCTTGCATTCAGTCCCTGTGCCGTCGATGTAGAGGGGGCATCGCCTGTATCTCTGCACCTAAAAACGTTTATAGTGGGACCCAATCTGGGAGGCTCCAGCGCTACTGAAAATTGCCTTATTGGATCATTAACTTTTTTGCCATGCACTTTCATCTGGATTGATCCCGGCTTATATAATATGACTTTTCAGTATAACTAAACAGATACTGTTTGCCCTGCCCCATTGCCCCACTTTCATTGTCTCATTGTCTAATTATTGACGTGCAATATCACTGTTTATATTTTATACATTTTTTAGTATTTTATATGATTGTAAAAATTTTATCTAGTGACCAGACTGCCCTGCGGCAGACCTCACATCATTTTCTAAATAAATGTCATTATTTTATGCTATTTTGGACACGTTTCCTCTTTCTTTTTCTAATCTTTGACCATATATCTTTTACTCTTACCTAGCCTAGCAGGACTGCCTCCCTTTTTATACTATTAGTACTCTTTTTTGGCACACGGGTATGTCGAGCTCACACATTTTTTGTATATTTTGTATCATGCATAACTTGTTTAAGTGCTGAGATGGAGGCAGTGGAGCTATCCTCCACCTTTTGCAACCTGTCTTCTACCGCTGTAACCCACTGGGTAGTTTTAAGTAGATCCGCCTGTACAGTTTGCAGTGAGGCAGACAAGATTTCAATCACGCCACAGCGTGCACCTTGAGATCTATACCTGAGAAGGTGTCTCTCATCTCCCTCCCCCACCCCCCCCCCCCCGGTACCTGAGGAAGGTAAGTCAGTCCAGTCCTGGTGCCGGAGTCAGCTGGTACTGGTCCGGGGTAGCCGGGATGGTATCCATTTCAGTGAGCGACTCCGATGGTGCAGTATGTGCAGGCAGAGGGGAGCGGTTGGCGGAGTCAGCTGCCGTCTTCTCCACAGTTGCCGCGGCCATGTTGGAGCTATGGTCGTCTGAGCCCTCAGTATGACCAGCGGCAGCTCCCTGCCTGTCCGGCATTTTCATCAGGTATCGTTCCCTTGAAAGGGAGCGCAGCACTATCTCCTTCCGTCCCCCAGTACTCTGGCAACATTACGGTGCGGGTATGAGCTGTCGGCATGGTATAGGAGAGCTGCACATACGGGAGCTGCTGTTAGGGCATCCTCACATCCCCGCGCCGGAACCGGAAGTCCCCTTTGTTAACCATTTTTATACCTGGTTCTTGTATACAATGTTCCTGATAAAATGCCATTTAAGATATTCACTGACACGCTCAATGTTATAGAGCAATTATGTAGGCTAAAATGCTAATAAATGTAAGTCACTAGTAGAAATTTCATCCATAGAATTTCCCATATTCTGTAAGTATGTGTAAAGTAGTGTACAGGTAATTGCACGATTGAATTACAATGTTATACAATATGACTAGATATAATTATGCTGCTAGACTGCCCCCTTTTATATCTGGCCTCTACAATGATATTTTTTAGACCCCATAGGATAATATCATACAAGGAGACATGATGCATTGAAAACTATGATTGCTGGCTAATTATAAATAAAAAGAAAATCAACTAGGAGAAAATTACTGGTATTTGTAAAGCAAAGTCAGTTACATTGATTTATGACTAAAAAAAGAATAATGGTTGTTTAAAACCTTTGTCTGTGTTGAGACCATTGACGCACTGATAACGCCATGGACTCTAATGTTTACACGAACAAACATGTAGTAATAGAGCAGACATTGCATAATTAAGCTTAGATCTCTCAATTTTGTTTCCTAACTTCCTTGTTGAAAATTCATGGCTGTCTCCCATAGGACTACATTGATATTTTCTTATTATTATTATTACTGTTCTGTCCTCCCTATGTATGAGGGTACATAGATTGACAGACAGTATAAACCTAATTTCCTTCAATGCATTGACAAAGGAGCAACGTCCAACTTCAACTTTTATTGCAAGGAAATATGTGAATGTGTGTGGTAAAACTGCGGAACAGAAAAAAGAATACACTTACTAATGTACACTGACATGTGGCAATGTATATAAGACATTACTGTACATAGCAATGCAAATACAAGAAATGTGCACAACATGTAAGTTATACAAGATATAGATACAGGATGATGACAATGATAAGCATCCATAAGAGTATACACTGATATATACTAAGCAGTATGCTTTCCGATCTGCATGAGAAGCATGGTCCCTAGCTGCTAACTATAGACTGTAATAACAGAGCAACATGAAAACACATCACCATGCAAACTACAACATCAGGTAATAATGTACACACCAGCGATGCGACCATAAACTAGAATGAAGGAAGATGCACTAGCCGTGTGTCACCTCTGGCTGAGCATACTGTAAAATGAGAGAGATGGAAAGAAGATGGCTGCTATACTAGCTGATGATGTCACCAGAGTTCATAGGTGCAAGCTATGGTGGCTGAACTGGGACACACTTGTTCTAAGATATATGTAAATGACCACTAGATGGTGCTGGGCTGGTACAACAGGAACAGTAAATTGTGTATTATGAATACAATCATGTGAATTACAAGGCACAAAATAATGTTGAAGGCATGACACTCCCCGCCTGGTATCCCACGGATACAACATTAACCATTTTCCAGAGAGAGAAACAAAATCAGTTCAGTAACAGGTCTCTGGAAGAGTTTAGGCTAATTTTGCCTGCAGACTTTCACTTCCACCCTCCTGACTCTCCTGTCTTCACTTGGGAATACTTTGGTTATCAGTCCCAAAGGCCAGTCATTTCTTTTTGACTGAGAGTCTTTTACAAGAACAACATTACCAACCTCTATGTTGGGTTTACTGGTTTGTCATTTATTCCGGAACTGTAGAGTAGGGATGTATTGTTTCCTCCATTTATCCCAGAAGGCGTCCGCTAGGGTTTACACTCGTCTCCACTGACACTTGTACAAATCTTGAGTGAGAATAGTGGAAGGAGTGAGCAAGAGAGGATCCTCTAGATCATTGGGTATTGCAGTAAAAGGTCTGGCATTCATGATCGACACTACTTCGGCCATGAAGGTTGTGAGGGTCTCATGGGTAAGCTTCAAAGTTCCCAGCTGTAGAAAGATAGAATCAAGGATTCTGCAGGCTATGCCAATCATTCACTCCCAAGAGCCTCCCATGTAGGAAGAATGTGGGGGATTGAATGTCCCTTTACAGTCTTGGTCAGCAAGATATCTCTCTACATGGTCACTGTCGATGTTTGTGGAGATTTGCAGTTCCTTGCAGGCTCCAACAAAATTGGTACCTATGTCAGAGAGGATTTGTTTGACCGGGCCTCTAATAGAAATGAAACATCTGAGAGCATTTATGAAGCTGGATGTGTCCAAAGACTCAATAACTTTTATATTTACAGCCCTAATACTCATGCAAGTGAATATGACTGACCAGCGTTTGCTGTTTGCATGGCCTCCTCTGGTGTGTCGTTTGGTGACAGATCAGGGGCCAAACACGTCAATACCAACATTTGTAAAAGGAGGTTCTGTACTGAGTCAGTCAGCAGGAGGATTAGCCATTTTTTGTGACTGAAACATACCACATAGTTTTTTTGTAAGTGATACATTTGAAAATGAGACTACTCACAAGTCTTTTTGCTCCCACTATCCAGAATCCAGCTGTATGTAAAGCTCCTTCCGTGAACAAACGTCCCTGGTGCTTTGTCTTTTCATGGTAGTGTTGCACAAGTAAAGGTGCAATATGGCTGTTTGGGAGTATTATTGGATTACATTCATTACTCTCAAGTTTTGCATTTGAAATATGTCTCCCAACTCTCAACAGTCCATTATCATGTATAAATGGGTCAAGTCTCTTGAGGCAATTGTCTTTAAGAACACATTTTTGCTTTTGGAAAAGTTCAAGATCTTGAGCATAAACCTCTTGTTGGATACACCGGATCATAACATCTCTGGCCTGTGTGAGTTCATCCACTTTATAGGCTTTATGGCAGTAATGACAACCTTTGCAATGCTCTGATCTTGTAGGTGTGGCTCTAAAAGATCTGGCTATGTAAATCAAGCCGGCTATTGCTCTGTTCAGTGATTTCCATGTAGAAAACTTGTTGAATCATTTGGATCCAAGATGTCTGTTAGAAACTGTTGTGGTTAGTACATCAGAATTTGGCTCTAACAGCAGAGGAATGTTGGCCCTGTCAGGCTGGGTTCACACTACGTTTTGTCCCATACGGGAGCGCATACGGCAGGGCGGAGCTAAAAGCTTGCGCTCCCGTATGTCACCGTATGCGCTCCCGTATGTCATTCATTTCAATGAGCCGACCGGAGTGAAACGTTCGGTCCGGTCGGCTCATTTTTGCGCCGTATGCGCTTTTACAACCGGACCTAAAACTATGGTCAACCACGGTTTTAGGTCCAGTTGTAAAAGCGCATACAGCGCAAAAATGAGCCGACCGGACCGAACGTTTCACTCCGGTCGGCTCATTGAAATGAATGACATACGGGAGCGCATACGGTGACATACGGGAGCGCGAGCTTTTAGCTCCCCCCTGCCGTATGCGCTCCCGTATGGGACAAAACGTAGTGTGAACCCAGCCTCAGCCAGGTAGAGTCTTTAAGGTGGGCTGTGGGAACAGCTCTTGTGGCATGATCTGCTGGGTTTTGGTCAGTTGGTACATATTGCCACTGGGTAGGCTGTGTTGACCTCCTAATTCTTTTAACTCGGTTGTGTACATAGACATAGAATCTCCTAGTCTCGTTGTAAATGTAGCCCAACACTTCTTTGCTGTCTGAATGAAACACTGTAGTATCAACTTGCACTATCAGAATCATTAATTAGGCCTAGATATATAAAAAACTAAACTTAAATAAATGACAAATAAATTTTGACATAGAGACATATAAATATTTTCAAAAACAGTACAACATTGTGTCTTTCAACCAAATAAGGGACAAAAATCACAGGTAAGGTAGGGAAGGGGTAAAGGGTACAGGTGAACCCCTACTCAATAAAGAGCCCTACCTAGTCTGATGTCCTTGCCCTCACTAGTCAATAAGTGTGGACAGGGGTTGGGTAATATGAACATTCCTTTATAAAGAATTCATCAACACAACAGGTTTGTATAGCATCTCGTGCTCCCTTTCGGAAAGGGAGCACGAGATGCTATACAAACCTGTTGTGTTGATGAATTCTTTATAAAGGATTGTTCATATTACCCAACCCCTGTCCACACTTATTGACTAGTGAGGGCAAGGACATCAGACTAGGTAGGGCTCTTTATTGAGTAGGGGTTCACCTGTACCCTTTACCCCTTCCCTACCTTACCTGTGATTTGTGTCCCTTATTTGGTTGAAAGACACAATGTTGTACTGTTTTTGAAAATATTTATATGTCTCTATGTCTAAATTTATTTGTCATTTATTAAAGTTTAGTTTTTTATATATCTAGGCCTAATTAATGATTCTGATAGTGCAAGTAGATTATATATTTGTCATTTAAGGGCATTTACCATAATTTATATACGAGGGTACATATATTATCCCCTCGTTAGGTGAATACTGTAGTATCAAGTTTTATGTCTATTTCTGACACAATAAGCTCTGCTTGTTCTACTGCCAGAACAGCAGCACAAAGTTCCAGCCTTGGTATGGTAAGCTCAGGATATGGTGCCAGCTTCGCCTTGCCCATTACAAAGCCAATTTGAACTTGACCATTAATGTCTATTGTTTTGAGATAAGCAACAGCAGCAATTGCTTTTACTGAAGCAACACAAAATATGAACAGCTGTCTAAACTGAACCTGTGCATGAGAGATGTGGCTATGTGACCTAGGGATGTGTAGATTAGATAATGTCTTTAACCTCCGTCCTGGTTAGTGTTGCTCGCGAATATTCGCAATGCGAATTAAATTTGCGAATATCGCATATTCGCGAATTTGTGAATATTCGCGAATATAACACTATATATTCGTAATTACGAATATATATTTTTTTTCACAGTACACATCACAGTGATCATCCCTCTCTGCTGCCAGCTTGTGTGGTGTAAAGAAGGCTCTAATACTACTGTGTGAGACTACTGTGCTAATTTTTGTATATGCCAATTTTCGCATATGCTAAAATAAAACGCAAATATTACGAATATGCGAATTTAGCGAATATATGATGAATATTTGTCCATATATTCGCGAAATATCGCAAATTTGAATATGGCCTATGCCGCGCAACACTGGTCCTGGTACTTAAATTGGCACTGTCAGATACAAAAACTTTTGATATGTTGTAAAGCATGTATAACCAATGGCTTTCATTAGAAAATTTTCAGTATTTCATACTGTAAAAGCCAGTCATACAACTGCCCCCCCTGCCTGCTTGGACACATACTAGTCCTGCTGTGTCCATGCATCATCACCTATGTCATGGACACACCTCCTTAATTCAATCGGTCTGGCTTCAAGGAGAACGCCGGCTCCACGTGGCCCAGGATACAAAAGGAATGGAGATCAGATAAAATCGAGGTAATTTATTTCCCAAGATGCAACTTGGGAAATAAATTACCTCGATTTTATCTGATCTCCATTCCTTTTGTATCCTGCACCACGTGGAGCCGACATTCTCCTTGAAGTCAGACCGAATATATACCTTGCCTAGCCGGAGGGCTGCGGATACACTACCTCTTGATGCACTTACCCTTGTTGTGTATGACGTTACACAACCACATCTGGTGAGCTGCTGTCTTATTTCACTTTTATACTGATTATCTCTCTTTTATCACACCAAGAAGCGCTCTCCCCTTAATACACTTCCTCCCTTGATTGACAGCTGTAAGCGCAGGGCTCACAGCTGGAGGAAAAATCATCTTACTGTCAGCTTGTGTCCCGCTACTGTCAGTGAGGACAAGCTGGGAGTTGTAGTTTTGCTAATGCTAGGGGAGATGTGGGCAGACAAAATACTGAGGGAGGGGGCGGAGACCTGCACAGTGAGGCCACGCCCCCTCTCTTTGAGAGGAATTCAGACTAGTGAGCTAAATTAAAAGTGTAATAAAAAAAAATAAAGGTGATAGACACATAAAAATTACACGCACATGGTCAGGATTAGGTACTGAGTGATATATATAAAAAAAATTGTTGGATCTGACACGTACGCTTTAAGGACGGAGGGCGTACCTGTACGCCCTTCGCATTTCCGATCACCACTCGGGCGGTGATTGGACCAGGATGACTGCTATCTATCAGCAGGCCTCCCATGGCAATGCCTATGGTTGTCATGAGACCCCTCCCCCCCTATGTTGGCAATCGCCGCAAATCGCTGGGCAGTTCAGACCCGCGATTTGCGGCGATTCCAGGCCAATCGGGTCACTGGTGACCCGATGGCCCAGAAAATAAGAATTATTGGCGCTGTCAGAGACAGCTCCGACCATCTTAAAGGATAGGAGCGAGGTGGTTGGGTTGCCACCTCCTCCTATCCCCTGCCATTGGTCGGTCAGGCCGACCAATGGCAGTTGGGGGCGGGAGGGTTAAAGTTAATTTTCCCCGCTCTGTCCACCCGTTGAAGTTCAGGCAGAGTGGGGGGGGGGGGGGGGGGGGAACGAGTGCGGCGAGGGGGGGTGAGC
Source organism: Hyla sarda (assembly GCF_029499605.1). NCBI lineage: Eukaryota > Metazoa > Chordata > Amphibia > Anura > Hylidae > Hyla > Hyla sarda. The sequence continues at coordinate 239,128,266 of NC_079191.1, forward strand.
ACTGGCTTACCGGAGTGGCGGCGGATGTGGCAGACATATTGGGCGGCAGCGGCAGGATGAGTGCGGCTGGAAAGTGTGGCGGTGGAGGAGGCTGCAGGGAAGATCGCTGATCTTCACTGTGGCCAAAAAGTTGCAAAACTACAAATCTCAGCATGCCGAGACAGCCAAAGGCTGTCTGGGCATGCTGGGAGTTGTAGTTTTGCAACATCTGGAGGGCCACAGTTTGGAGAGCACAGTGTAGTGGTCTCCAAACTGTGGTCCTCCAGATGTTGCAAAACTACAACTTTCAGCATGTACTGACTGGGCATGCAGGGAGTTGTAGTTTTGCAACATCTAAAGTGGCACAGTTTGGAGTCCACTATACAGTGGTCACCAAACGGTAGCCCTCCAGATGTTGCAAAACTACAATTCCAAGCATGCCCAGACAGTCAGGGATGCTTGGCGGTGTAGTTCTGCAATATCTGGCTCTTCAGATGTTGCAGAACTACAACTCCCAGCATGCCTGGACAGTCTGGGCATGCTTGGAGTTGTAGTTTTGCAACATCTGGAGGGCTACAGTTTGGAGACCACTACTTAGCGTTCTCCAAACTGTTCTTCCCCAGTTGTTGCATGCCTTTCGTCTGTCATCTGTCAGTGCATGCTGGCAATTGTAGTTTGGCATCAGCTGTAGGCACACTGGTTGGGAAACCCTGAGCTAGAGTCTGTTACCTAAGTCAGTGATTCCAACCCGTGTGCCTCCAGCTGTTTCAAAACTACAACTCCCATAATGCACATGCTGGGAGTTGTAGTTTTGCAACAGCTGGAGGCACATGGGTTGGAATCACTGAGCTAGAGTCTGTTTCCCAATTCAGTGGTTCCCCACCAGTGTGCCTACAGCTGTTTCAAAACTACAACTCCCAGCATGTACGGTCTGTCAGTGCATTCTGGGAGTTGTAGTTTTGCAACAGGTGAAGGTTTGCAGGGTACATTCACAAGGGCGTGTTTACAGTGGGTGAACCCCCGCCTGTGTGAATATACCCTAAAAACACTACACTACACTAACACAAAATAAAAAGTAAAACAATACATATACATATACCCCTACACAGTTACCCCCCCCCCCCCAATAAAAATGAAAAAAGTCTCATACGGCAGTGTTTCCTAAACAGAGCCTCCAGCTGTTGCAAAACAACAACTCCCAGTATTGCCGGACAGCCATTGACTGTCCTGGCAACAGGGAGTTTTGCAACAGCTGGAGGCACCCTGTTTGGTAAACACTGCCATAGGGTTTTGGTGGAGACAAGCCCCATCCTTGTAACTGGGTTCGCCCCTATTGCAAATTCCTAATTTAGGCTTCAAATGCGCATGACACTCTCTCACTTCAGAGCCCTGTTATATTTCAAGCCAACAGTTTAGGGTCACATATGGGGTATTTCCGTACTCAGGAGAAATTGCCTTACAAATTTTGGGGGGATTTTTCTCCTTTTACCCCTTATGAAAAGGAAAAGTTGGGGGCTACACCAGCATGTTAGTGTAAAAAAATAAAAAGTTTTACACTAACATGCTAATGTTGTCCCATACTTTTCATTTTCACAAGAGGAAAAAGTAAGAAAAGACCCCCAAAATTTGTAACGCAATTTCTTCCGAGTACGGAAATACCCCATATGTGGACATAAAATGCTCTGAGGACGCACAACAGGGCTCAGGAGTGAGAAAGCGCACAATGTACATTTGAAGCCTAAATTGTTGATTTGCACAGGGGTGGCTGATAGTTACAGCAGTTCTGACATGAACGCAAAAAAAAAAAAAACGCCCACATGTGACCCCATTTTGGAAAATACATCCTTCAAGGAATGTAACAAGGGGATAAGGAGCCTTAACACCTCACAGGTCTTTGACAAATTTTCGTTAAAGTTGGGCATAAAGACATACACTGGTTTTGTGTACTGCAACAGATGTACCTCACAGGTTACGAAGTGAGACAGGTTTACCTGATTTGGGGTAAGCTGTGTCAAACATTGAGAAGTCAAAGCTAGGATCATTTCTGGTCTTTGCTTGTTGATGCACAAAGTCCACAAAGAATGAAAATGAAGGAAATTGGACATTGTACTGCTGTTTGTACCTGGAGCCTTGAGCGATCCACTTCTCTTGTAGACCATTAGGTGGTTTTTGTACAATGGGGTTCACACCAAGCACTGTATTTAAGAATGATAGACCTTGCAAATCTCCTTCGGCCTTAGCAACTTGGAGTTCCATCAGTAGATCGCTTAGTTCTCTAAGCTTTTGGTAACCTTTGTTATGAATCTTGGGGAAATCCTCAATTCTTTTGAAGAGTGCGTTCTCTATTACTTCTGGAGAGCTGTCACACTCTTCAAGTCTCTCCCATATCATGTACAGTCCTCTGTCTGGGTAGTTAATGTCTCTGATGCGCTTTGCATGTTCTGCCGACTCATTTCCTAGCCACGTGGCTAGAAGATCAACTTCTTGACTTGCAGAAACATCCAGATCTCTGATGGTATTCCTGAACGATGATCACCATGACCTATAGCCCTCAGGTCTGTCATTAAACTTGGAGAGCCCCTTGGTTATTAACTCACATTGGGCAAAGAATTTATGGAAATCTGTCATACCTTCGTTTCTATTTGACATGGAAATAAGCTGCGGTGTAGAGGTCTAGGCAATCTGGTGTAGCTTTTTGGTGTCAACTTGTTCCTGTAATAGTCACCATCTACTTGTTCCTTCTTTAAGGATGTGACTGTATTGTGGTCATTCACTGGCTTGAATGAAGGTTGCACTGAGGAATGATGGTATGTGAAACTGCTCTCTTGCTTAACATAGGGCGTTTGGTCAGCAGAAGTTGCTTGCCGTACGTCAGGATTCTGCTGCTCTTACCGTATAGTATACCGTACCTTGTATGATGGTCCCCAAAGCCAGAGTTACTCCGTTCCGGTAGGGTCCTCCTGGTGGGATAGCCCCTAGTCACCTCTTCCTTCTTTAATTTTGTGATGTTTGTGTGTGTATATTTAATTGTGTATATAGTGTCGCAGGACCTTCGGGCATGTGACTAATGCTAATTCTCTTAGGGTATGTTAAAGGACCTTCCTAGGTCATGTGTGTTGGTCACATGTTTAGACCATAATCCCTTGTGTAAAGTGATTGACAGATGGTATGGACCAATGAGCTCAAGGCCAGCCCCTGCCCATATAAGGGAGCTGCCAGCCAATCCTCGCTCTCTTGGGTTCTGGACTAGCAGAGAGGAGAGATCCGTGCAACTTTCAAAGACAAGTCCAGGCTGAAGCCTGATAATACCGCAACTTACCAAATCGTGAGTTCTAATACAACTCCCCGATAAAGTCTGCGTGACTGCTGGACCTAAACTCAATCCCCTAAATCCAGTGGAACAGCGCACCTAAATCTCCTGAGCTTAAAACTCACAAGGTCCCAACCAACTGTCAGGATCCTAATAGTCTCTTCTTGTAGAAAGACTGTTCCGGTTTAATTTTGCATAAAACCTGCAGTAAAAGTTCTGACAGTTTTCTGAAACCTCCGGTTGTGGACAATCATTTATTATCCCTCCCTATCTCTCTTGGGATGGGTGGTAATAGGACAAGTATATAGAGAGGAGCCCTCACCTTGGCGTTACGAGTGTTAAGGGTTAACCAAATACCCTTTAGTCATTGCACAGCTACACCCCACAAACCCTACACCCCCAAAAGCTTACCACATCTGCACCTGGTCCTAAATACGGACTGTCATCTGACTTAGAATGCTGCAGTACGTAGTCTGAAGTGTGTTTCCTGTTATCAGGATGGCCAGATTCAGGCCCAAGTATGTTGCTGAGTCTAGCACTTGTGGAGTTTGCTGCTTCCTCTAAAGCCTCTGCTTCTGCGATAGCAGCTGCAGCTTCCTTTTCCACTTCTAGGTTTTCCAATGTTGCTTATTGTTCTGCGAGAGCTGCTTCCTTGCGTGCTTTCTCTATTTTCAATTGTCTCTCTTGTTCGGCAAATATTGCTCACGTTTTGGCGGCTTCAGCCTTTGCGTGGGCAAAGGCAATAGTGGAGCTGCTCACTGACCTCTTTGAGCTTCTGAAGCTGGCTGAGATGCAGGATTTTGTCTCAAATGGGCCAGACTCGCTTGCTGACATGGTAGCAGGTTTGCACACTTGCACGCTGCACTGTGTGGGGTTCAATATCACGTGGTCCAACTTGTACTAGGTTGCTGTTTCACTGCAGCTTGTTAGAAGTCACAGCGTCTTGCATCCAGCTTGTGTGAAAGCCGTTGCTTCACTGCAGCTTGTGAGAAGTCACAGCGTCTTGCATCCAGCTTGTGTGAAAGCCGTTGCTTCACTGCAGCTTGTGGGAAGTCACAGTTTTCCGTTCCTAGCTTGTTAGGAGGTTGCTGTTTTACTGTTCTGTCCTCCCTATGTGTGAGGGTACATAGATTGACAGACAATATAAACCTGATTTCCTTCAATGCATTGCCAACTTCAACTTTTATTGCAAGGAAATATGTGAATGTGTGTGGTAAAACTGCAGAACAGAAAAAAGAATACACTTACTAATGTACACTGACATGTGGCAATGTATATAAGACATTAATGTACATAGCAATGCAAATACAAGAAATGTGCACAACATGTAAGTTACCATATATGCCGGCGTATAAGACGACTTGGCGTATAAGACGACCCCCAACTTTTACAGTTAAAATATAGAGTTTGGGATATACTCGCCATATAAGACTACCCCTCCTACCGTGATGTACGGTACCTTGTAGTTCCCCCCACATTAGGTAGGCATCATGTTCCCCCACATTAGGTAGGCAGTATAGTTCCCCCCACATTAGGTAGGCAGTATAGTTCCCCCCACATTATGTTGGCAGTTCCCCCACATTAGGTCGGCAGTTCCCCCACAGTAGGTCGGCAGTTCCCCCACATTAGTAGGCAGCTCCCCCACATTAGTAGCAGTTCCCCCACAATAGTAGGCAGCTCCCCCCACATTTGTAGGCAGCTCCCCCCACATTAGGTCAGCAGTTCCCACACAATAGTAGGCAGTTCCCCCACAATAGTAGGCAGCTCCCCCCACATTTGTAGGCAGCTCCCCCCACATTTGTAGGCAGCTCCCCCCACATTAGGTCAGCAGTTCCCCCACAATAGTAGACAGCTCCCCCCAACAGACATACAGCTTCCAGCCATATACAGTGTATGGCTGCAGGCTGTATGTCTGTACTGGTCTGCCCCCGCAATGTTCCAATCACCGTTCCTCCGGCCCGGGTCACCATCTACTGCTATGGTCTATGGACCATAGCAGTAGGTGCCGGGACCGGGGAGCGGTGACCGGATCACTTAAGATAGCACGGCCGGTCACTCACCAGGCCCCGGTCGGCGCGCGTTCTCCTGCGGTCCTCCTGGTCCTGCGCTCCTCTGCCTCTATGGTTGTAGGCACGTGACGTCACTGACGTCCCGTGCGTACAACCATAGAGACGGAGGACCGGACCGCAGGAGGACCGAAGGAGGATCGCAGGAGGACACGCGCCGCCGGGGAATGGTAAGTGACCGGCGGACATCCTTATGTCCCGAATTTTTTTTTCGGAACACAGGGATGTCCGGCAAAGGAATACCTATGATTATCTGCCCTGGCCGGCTCCCGTGTGTGGCTGCAGGCGGGGGCAGGCCAGAGCAGGTAAAAACTAATACTGAATACTAAAAACCAGGGGGCCTCCAGCTGTTGTAAAACTACATACTCCCAGCATGCCCTGACAGCCTTTGCCCTGCTGGGAGTTGTAGTTTCACAACAGCTGGAGGCACCCTGGTTTTTAGTATACAGTATTAGTTTTTACTTGCTCTGGCCGGCCCCCGCCTGCAGCCACACACAGGAGTCGGCCTGGGCAGATAATCAGAAGTTTTCCTATCCCTGACCTCAATACCCAGCGTATAAGACGACCCCCGACTTTTCAGAAGAAAATTTGGGGTTCAAAAGTCGTCTTATACGCCGGGATATACGGTATACAAGACATAGATACAGGATTATGACAATGATAAGCATCCATAAGAGTATACACAGATATATACTAAGCAGCATGCTATCCTATCTGCATGAGAAGCTTGGTGTGGTAGCAGTGGCGTTGCTAGGGTTGGTGTCACCCGGTGCGGTAGAAAATGGTGTCACCCCATACCTACCCCCTCCCCCCAGTAAGTTTTTAGCCTGTTGTGACAGACACCACTGTTGTAGCGCATTGTGAGAAATTCCAGTATAATAATCAGATATACCAGTTGCCACAGAATAGGAAAGTGTTAAGGAAGTTTTCACCATTTAAATATACAGCTCCCAGAATTACTTAAAGGGGTACTCCACTGGAAAACATTTACTTTTATATCAACTGGTGCCAGAAAGTTAAACAGATTTTTAAATTACTTCTATTTAAAATATTAATCCTTACAGTACTTATCAGCTGCTGTATGCTCCTCAGGAAGTTGTGTAGTTCTTTCCAGTCTGACCACAGTGCTATTTGCTGACACCTCTGTCCATGTCAGGAACTGTCCAGAGCAGGATAGGTTTGCTATGGGGATTTGCTCCTACTATGGACAGTTCTTGACATGTACAAAGGTGTCAGCACAGAGCACTGTGGTCAGACAGAAAATAAATTAAAAAAGAAAAGAACTTCCTGTGAATCACTTATACAGCAGCTAATAAGTACTGGAAGGATTAAGATTTTTAAATAGAAGTAATTTACAAATCTGTTTAACTTTGTAGCACCAATTGATAAAAAAAAAAATGTTTTCCAGTAGAGTACCCCTTTGAGCAGTGGTGAGGTTATGCTGGGAGTTGTCGTTTCACTCACCATAACTGTAGAACTTACAAGTGACTACAGCTCTGATAGGACATAGAGAGGAGAATGTACAATGATATCAGTGACTACAGGTGACGTCTTCTCTATAGTGAGGAGAATACACAATGATATCAGTGACTACAGGTGACGTCTTCTCTATAGTGAGGAGAATACACAATGATATCAGTGACTACAGGTGACGTCTTCTCTATAGTGAGGAGAATACACAATGATATCAGTGACTACAGGTGACGTCTTCTCTATAGTGAGGAGAATACACAATGATATCAGTGACTACAGGTGACATCTTCTCTATAGTGAGGAGAATACACAATGATATCAGTGACTACAGGTGACGTCTTCTCTATAGTCTTTCCTTATCTAATTCAGATGGTACATACCGCCAGGACTTGTTCCAGCTAAAACTTCTGTCTGCAGAATGTGACGCCCAGACGTCTCCTCTCTGTCAGCGCATTCTCATCCTCTATATGAAAACAGTTATTATTATAAACCTGCCAGACACTGTATCCTCTAAATATAATACTACTATACACCATACTCTTTGATTATAAACCTTCCATACACCATACCCACTGAATATAATACTACCACACACTGTACATTCTGAATATAATACCAACATATACTGTACACTCTGAATATAAATCTGCCACATACTGTAACCCTGAATATAATACCGCCACACACTGTACCCTCTGAATATAATACTACCACCCACTGCGCCCTCTGAATATAATACTACCACCCACTGCGCCCTCTAAATATAATACTACCACAAACTGCGCCCCCTGAATATAAATCTGCCACATAGTGTACCCTCTGAATATAAATCTGCCACATACTGTACCCCTGAATATAAATCTGCCACATACTGTAACCCTGAATATAATACTACCACCCACTGCACCCTCTGAATATAATACTTAGAGATGAGCGAACTACAGTAAATTCGATTCGTCACGAACTTCTCGGCTCGGCAGTTGATGACTTTTCCTGCATAAATTAGTTCAGCTTTCAAATGCTCCCGTGGGCTGGAAAAGGTGGATACAGTCCTAGGAGACTCTTTCCTAGGACTGTATCCACCTTTTCCAGCCCACCGGAGCACCGGAAAGCTGAACTAATTTACGCAGGATAAGTCATCAACTGCCGAGCCGAGAAGTTCGAGACAAATCGAATTTACTGTAAGTTCGCTCATCTCTAATAATACTACCACAAACTGCGCCCTCTGAATATAATACTACCACAAACTGCGCCCTATGAATATAATACTACCACAAACTGCGCCCTCTAAATATAATACTACCACAAACTGCGCCCTCTGAATTTAATACTACCACAAACTGCACTCTCTGTATATAATACTACCACACACTGCGCCCTCTGAATATAATACTACCACAAACTGCGCCCTATGAATAACATTGCCATACAGTGCACCCTCTGAATATAATACCACAACCGCAGTAACACCCCTCAACATCCGTTAGCTGATGCTATTACCACGGGAGGGGGGGTATTGGTGGTGTTGCTAGTGGATAATGGGGGTGCTACTACTGGGGGGTGTTGCTGGAGGATGATGAGGGTGCTACTGGCCATCCCCCCTGGCAGTACCACCCCCATCATCCATCGGCAGGATCATCCTCCTGGCAGGAGCACCGCCATCATCCACCACCAGGATCTGCTGATGGAGGTGCTGCTGCTGGGGGGGGGGGTGTTGCTGGTGGATGATGAGGGTGCTACTGCCAGGGCGGGAGCATTAGGTAGGCAGCAGTTCCCCCACATTAGGTAGGTAGCAGTTTCCCCACATTAGGTAGCATCTTTTCCCCACATTAGGCAGCATAGATTCCCCACATGTGTTACCAGTTCCCCCACATTAGGTAGGTACCAGTTACCCCACATTAGGTAGCAATTTCCCCACATTAGGTAGCACAGATTCCCCACATTATGTAGCAGTTTCCCCACATTATGTAGCAGTTTCCCCACATTATGTAGCAGTTTCCCCACATTAGGTAGCATAGATTCCCCACATTTGGTAGCACAGATTACCCACATTTGGTAGCACAGATTAACCACATAAGGTAGCATAGACTCCCCACATTTGGTAGCACAGATTACCCACATAAGGTAGCACAGATTACCCACATAAGGTAGCATAGACTCCCCACATAAGGTAGCATAGACTCCCCACATAAGGTAGCATAGACTCCCCACATAAGGTAGCATAGACTCCCCACATTAGGTAGCATAGACTCCGCACACTTGGTAGTAGTTTCCCCACATTAGGCCGCAGGTTCCCCACAATGGGTCAAAGTCTCCCCACATTAGATCGCTGGTTCAACCCCCCCCCACCACCCCCCACCCCCCACCACACACACACATACACACAAAAAACACATACAAACACAGAGAGACACACACACACAAACACACACACAGTCAGATAGACACACACTCACAGACAGACACACACAGAGTCACATACACACACAGTCACACACACACACAGTCACATACACACACAGTCACACACACACACAGTCACATACACACACAGTCACACACACACACAGTCACACACACACACACACAGTCACACACACACACAGTCACACACACACACAGTCACACACACACACAGTCACATACACACACAGTCACACACACACACACAGTCACATACACACACAGTCACACACACACACAGTCACATACACACACACAGTCACACACACACAGTCACATACACACACAGTCACACACACACACAGTCACACACACACACACAGTCACACACACACAGTCACATACACACACAGTCACATACACACACAGTCACACACACACACAGTCACATACACACACAGTCACATACACACACAGTCACACACACACACAGTCACACACACACACAGAGTCACATACACACACACAGACAGAGAGACAGACACACACACTCACCCATCCAGCGCAGCGCTCCTTCTCACCTGGCGCCCTGCGAGTGACGTAACTGACGTCCTCCTGCGCGGCCATGCAGTGTGACGTCAGGCCGGCGCAGACGTGGGAGCGGAGGCCGGGCACAGTGCTTGTGACGGCGAGGGGATGTGATGACGGACGGGCGCACAGTGCAGGTGAAAGAGGGGGGGGGGGGGTTGCTGACGGACGGAAGGGCGCACCGCACTCACAGCGCGGGGGGGGGGGGGGATGTGCTGACGGATGGGAGGCCGGTCGGGCACAGATGGGGGGTGTCTGTGTAGCGGGAGAGGGGTGGGTGCTGCGGAGCATCTTGGTGTCACCCCATTAGGTTGGTGTCACCCGGTGCGGGCCGCACCCCCCGCACCCGGGTCGCAACGCCACTGTGTGGTAGCCTTGGGGGTGTATGGTAGTTGGAATGTTGTAGTAGATAAGGGGTTAATGTTAACCCTATAGTTCGTGACACCAGGCTGATGGCTAGTATGCTGAGGTAATTCTCCTGCCTATCGCTGCCCTTCCCAGAAACAATAGGTGCATGTAATGAAATGACTGAAGGTCCACAATGTACTTGAACTTGGGTAACTTTACTTAAGTGCTTGCGGTACATCCAATGAACAATGACAGTCTCAGGAATACAGTCTTTATATAGCTCAATGACTGACAATTGTTGCGGACCTTGACAAAAATTAAAGTCTCTGAATTTAGGGTAATTATTGCAGATCCGTCCGGATTTAGGGTATAGATAAGGTCCGGGGATCTTGCAGAGTGCGTGGGGATTGATACACTCAGAATTTAGAAGTTATCGGCCGTCACCGCAAGGTTCAGGCCTAGACTCACTGATCTCAGCAGCACAGATGCTTCTTGCTTGCTTGCACAGGAACAAGAGAGATGCTTACAGCTTGGCTGCACAGGAACAAGAGAGACGCTTACAGCTTGGCTGCACAGGAACCAGAGAGCGAGAACATGGCCACCGCTCCCTTATATGGGCAGGGGGCGGGGCTAATCTGATTGGTCCGAACATCCGTCATTCACTGTTACAATGAGTGATGGGATTGACTACGTCACAAGGACCTCCAAAGGTCCTTAAGCAGAAATACCATAGAGTTCACCTAACCACATGACCAGCAGGTCCTGCTACGCTATGGGACAGGTAATTAACTATTTATAGAGCTTTTATATAATATTTACATGCTTCCTTAGTAAGCTATTGGTGCAATAACTATCTGGATGAGAGGTGACTAGGGGTGGATAGGACAATAGGAACCCCGACATCCTAGGGACTCTGGCTATGGGGACCCACAATAAAAAGGTACCGGATAGGATACGGTACCGGGACACCACAAACCCCTTTACTTGAGATAAGTCGACCTCAACGTCTGTCCCCTAAGACAGAGGGACTAGGACTAGAACACGATGATCTATAAATTTGCTATACATCCTAAGTAAACATTGAACACATTTACATTCTTTTGATACTCTTACTCGTATCTGGACTAGACAATTAGAATCTATCTAGGCACTAGTGATATCTAGACAAGAATGCTATCCAGACATTTGAAGAAGATGAGTGAACTTTTAGAGATGAGCGAACTTTTCAAAAATTCGATTCGGCTGATTCGCCAAATTTTCCGGAAAAGTTTGTTTCGATCCGAATTTTTTCGCGGTGAATCTATATTAAAGAAGGCTATTTCTAGACTACATTCAGCCTCTATAGTGGTATAGAACACTTTGCTGTGTTCTAAAACGCATATGGAGTGTGCTGAGTTAGTGAAATAATACTGTTATTCAGAATAACATGCAGATTACCGGCATCACTTTTAGAATCACTGCCGCACAGCAGCACAATTACAGAGCCTGGTGGTGGCATCAGTGTCAGGAGACCATATAGTGACTGAATGACAGTGTGGAGGTGTTGGCAGCATGAGGAGACCATTTAGTGACTGAATGGCACAGCGTTGAGGTGTTGGCAGCATGAGGACACCATATAGTGGCTGAATGACACAGCTTGGATGAGGCTGAAGCATGAGGACACCATATAGTGGCTCAATGACACAGAATGGAGGTGTTGGCAGCATGAGGACACCATATAGTGGCTGAATGGCACAATGTGGAGGTGTTGGCAGCATGAAGACACCATATAGTGGCTGAATGACACAGCTTGGATGAGGCTGAAGCATGAGGACACCATATAGTGGCTCAATGACACAGAATGGAGGTGTTGGCAGCATGAGGACACCATATAGTTGCTGAATGGCACAGTGTGGAGGTGTTGGCAGCATGAGGACACCATATAGTGGCTGAATGACTCAGCTTGGATGAGGCTGAAGCATGAGGACACCATATAGTGGCTGAATGACACAGCATGGAGGTGTTGGCAGCATGAGGACACCATATAGTGGCTGAATGGCACAGTGTGGAGGTGTTGGCAGCATGAGGACACCATATAGTGGCTGAATGACACAGCTTTGATGAAGCTGAAGCATGAGGACACCATATAGTGGCTGAATGACACAGCATGGAGGTGTTGTCAGCATGAGGAGACCATATAGTGGCTTAATGACACAGCATGGACATGTTGGCAGCATGAGGACACCATATAGTGGCTGAATGACACAGCATGGACATGTTGGCAGCATGAGGACACCATATAGTGGCTAAATGACACAGCTTGGATGAGGCTGAAGCATGAGGACACCATATAGTGGCTGAATGACACAGCATGGAGGTGTTGGCAGCATGAGGAGACCATATAGTGGATGAATGGCACAGCCTGGAGTTGCCAGCAGCATGAGTAGGCACTAGGCCTTCACAATCCCTAAGATTAAAAGATGAATTAAGAAATTTAAACCGAAGATTTTGGATAGCGGGTGCTACCTATGAGAAAATTTGAAATTACCAGACCCAGGCCCCACAGCTGCATCAGTAACCCATATATTGCCTGAATGACACAGCCTGGAGTTGGCTGATGCACCAGTACACACTAGGGCTTCACAATCCCCCCCACAAAACACCACAATTTTAGAAATTTTGAAAAAGATTTTGGATAGCGGGTGCTACCCATGAGAAAATTTGAAATTAACAGACCCAGGCCCAGCAGCGCCATCATTTTTTTATTTGAAATTTAAAACAACCTTTGAGTGTCCCGGACCCCAGCGTGTGGGTATGAAGGACCAAATCCAACAAGCCCCCACAGGGCTCATGTGGCCGTGAGATTTAGGCGAAACGTCTCCATTGCCCTGACCGGCCATTGTTTCCAAGACTTCTCGCCAAGGCAAACCATGTGAAGAACAGCGTGACACCGCTGTGACCTGCACACATGGAAGGGCCACTGAGACTTGTCCCGGCAGTGGAGGCTTAAGACACAGAGGAGGATGTGGAGGCGGAGTAGCACACTGTCGCAGGACCAACGGGCTGACAGAGTGTAGCAGGAAGCAGCATTGAGTACACACCAGGGCTTCAGAATCCCAAAGAAAAAACTAACATTTTAAAAATGATTTTTAGAATATTTAGGACAGCGGGTGCTACCTATTTGTTGCATGAATGACACACCCTGGAGTTGGCTGATGCATGAGTACACACTAGGGCTTCACAATCCCTCAAAAAAAACACAACAATTGTAGAAATTTATGAAGAAGACTTATGGATAGCAGGTGCTACCTAGGAGTAAACCATATATTGCCTGAATGACACAGGCTTGAGTTGGCTGATGCATGAGTACGCACCAAAGCTTCACAATCCCTAATAAAAAAGACAAACATTTTTGACGAACAATGTTGTCGAAAATTTAGGACAGCGAGTGCTCTCTATATATTACTAGAATGACGCAGCCTGGAGTTGGCTGCAGCATGAGGAGACCATTGAAATGTGTGATTTATTATTTGAAATTTAAATCAAAATTTGTGTCCCGGACCCAGCCGTGTGGGTACAAAGGACCTAATCTCACAAGCACCCACAGGGCTCATGTGGCCGTAAGATGTAGGCGCAACGTCTCCATAGCCCTGACCGGCCATTTTTGGTTTTTGTACCTTTGTTTAAGAACAAGCGCATATCCAAGAGTCCAGAAGACTCTATAATGCAGGATGGTGGACCACCAAAAGACATTCTTCTATAAAATAATGTTTTATAAAATAAAGAAGCAGAGTTCATTCCTCTGCGTATTTTTTTGAAAATTTTACTTAAAAAATCACACGCAACAATCGTTCAATGGTGTAATGGTTATTATTGTGGAAAATTCAAGTTTAATACTGTGATAATTATCAGAAAATTTGAAAAAACACTACCCAAGAGTGTTTAATAACCCCATACATTGCAACATAAATGTTGAAATTTTAATTAAGCATGTATGTATGTATTTCAAAAATCCTAAAATTAAAGGCCCAAGCCCAGGAGCATCAGGAAGTTAAGTACTTCCTGAAAGACACAGGAGCAGTCAGGAGTAGGCATTAGCAGTACCCAAGAGGCTTTAATAACCCCTTACATTGCACGATCACTCGCGAGATAACAGGTGTCTTATGCCCTCAGATGTCCGGGGTTGCACGCGCGCTACACTGAACAGACCAGCGTGTGTCTATCTTTCACGACAGGTGCGGGTAACCTGCTGAACCGCCTTCGCGATAGGGATCAGGGATTGCAATTATTTGCCAGGAAAGAAGAATCACAACTAAGCGCCGGCCATAAGCTCGGGTTCATTAAGTCCCTGCCCTTTGTACACACCGCATGTCTCTACTACCGATTGGATGGTTTAGTGAGGTCCTCGGATCGGCCCCGGCGGGGTAGGAGAAGGCCCTAGCAGAGCGCAGAGAATTTAAAGATCATTGTTGAAATTAGCATTAAGCATGTATTAGCTACTGCTAAACTTCCAAAAATGTAAGGCCCAAGGCCTGAGGCATCAGGGAGGCAATTATTTCCTGAAAGACACAGAATGAGTCAGGAGCAGTCAGGAGCAGTACCCAAGAGGGTTTCATAACCAGCCCCTTACATTTAAAAGTCAATGTTGAAATTTGCATTAAGCATGTATTTAGCTACTGCTAAACATCCAAAATTGAAGGCCCAAGGCCTGAGGGCAGGGAGGCAAGTAGTTCCTGAAAGACACAGAATGAGTATGGAGCAGGCATTCGCAGTACCCAAGAGGGTTTCATAACCCCTTACATTTAAAGATCAATGTTGACATTTGCATTAAGCATATATTTAGCTACTGCTAAACATCCAAAAATTAAAGGCCCAAGGCCAGAAGCATCAGTGAGGCAAGTAGTTCCTGAAAGACACAGGATGAGCCAGGAGCAGGCAATCGCAGTACCCAAGAGGGTTTCCTAACGAACCCCTTACATTTAAAGATGAATGTTGAAATTTGCATTAAGCATGTATTTAGCTACTGCTAAACATCCAAAAATTAAAGGCCCGAGGCCAGAAGCATCAGTGAGGCAAGTAATTCCTGAAAGACACAGGATGAGCCAGGAGCAGGCAATTGCAGTACCAAAGAGGGTTCCATAACCCTAAATGATAACCCAAGAGGGTTTCATAACCAACCATAATTGGGAAATGTTGGTGTAGCAGCTTGGTCAATCTACTCTGAGGCATCTGGCATTGGTGGCTGTAAATCCTGGCTGATCCATCCCTGATTCATCTTGACAAACGTCAGTCTCTCCACATTTTCGGTGGACAGACGAGATCGCCTTGGGGTGACTATGGCCCCGGCCGCACTAAACACCCGCTCTGATGGCACACTACTGGCCGGGCAGGACAGCTTTTACAGGGCAAACTCTGCTAGTTGTGGCCATAAATCAAGTTTGGCTGCCCAGAAGTCCAGCGGATCTTCAATGGTTGTTGGGATGGCCATGTCAAGGTATGCCACCACCTGCTGGTTCAGGTCCTGCTCCATGTCTACCTGCTGCTGATGAGTTGCTTCACTATGCGGGTGAAGAAAGCTACTCATCAGCGACTGTAGACTCAGGCTGCTGCTGATTGAGCTGGCACTGCTCCTCCCACCCCTCCCCTCCCCAGCAGCCATGGCAGTGGAAAGTGAGTGCAGAGGGCCCCCCGAGTCAGACCTGCGAGTGGATAGACCATGTGGCCGATAGGCATCAGCCAACTGACTACGTAAAATGTCTCTGTAGTAGGTCAGTTTGTCCTCCCTCTCAGTGGGTGTAAAAAAGGCCCCCATTTTGGGACGGTAGCAAGGGTCTAATAAGGTGGAGATCCAGAAGTCATCCCGCTGATGAATTTTGACAATTCGATGGTCACTACGCAAGCAACTGAGCATGCATCATGCCATTTGCGCCAGTGACTCGGAGGGACTACCTGCCTCAATCTCCACTGCATACTGTCACAATGTGTCTGGGTCCTCTGTCTCAACTTCCTCATAACCCTCCAGCTCCTCTGGCTGCTCCTGCTCCTCCTCTCCTGTCCGAAGACTAGAAACACCGGCCATCTCATCCAACCTAAACTGTGCTCCGCTCTGCCCCTCATCATCCTCCTCCTCCAGTTCAGCCCCCACAGGGCTCATGTAGCCTTGAGATGTAGGCGCAATATCTCCATTATAGCCATGGTTTCAATCATTTGTTGTAGGAAATGCAGGAGTGGAATTACGTCGTTCATGGCGTAATCCAGGCGATTCACAAATAATGTGGCTTCCTCAAAGGGCCTCAGCAAACGGCAGGTGTCACGTATGAGCTGCCACTGGTTCATATTGAAGTGACACAGGGGAGTACTCCTATCTGATTGGATCATCAAGAAATCGGTGATGGCTTTTCTTTGTTCGTATAGTCTGTCCAACATATGGAGGGTGGAATTCCAACGTGTGGCAACGTCACAAATAAGACTCTGTTGTGGGATACCGTTCTGATGCTGCAGCTCAAGGAAGGTGTGCTTGGCGGTGTACAAGTGGCTGAAGTGCATGCACAGTTTCCTTGCCATTTTCAGGATGTTTTGCAAATGGGGTGAAGACTTGAGGAAGTGCTTGACAACCAGATTCAACACGTGTGCCGTGCAGGGCGCATGTTTCACACTTCCTTGTTGCAGCGCGGACACGATGTTCTTCTCGTTGTCTGTCACCATGGTTCTCATTTCCAGATTTTGTGGAGTAAGCCATACTCGGATTTCTTTATGAATGAACTTTAGCAGTTCCTCCCCTGTGTGACTCCATTCGCCAAGGCAAACCATGTGAAGAACAGCTTGACACCGCCGTGCCCTACACACATGGTACGATGAATGGCCACCGAGATTTGGACGTGTAGTGGAGGCCGAGGACATGGTGGAGCATGAGGAGGCGGCGTCGCACACTGTAACAGGACCAACTACCTGGGAGCGAGAGCGTGGAGGAGGAAGCGGTGTGACCTGTCCAAGTTGCTGTTGTGGCTGTTCCTGCAACCACATTTACCCAGTGAGCCGTAAAAGACAAGTATTGTCCCTGCCCGTAGTTACAGCTCCACACGTCGGCACTGCCATGCACTTTTGAACACACCGACAGCCTCAAGGACTGGCCCACCTTCTCTTGTACAAACTTATGCAGGGCTGGTACTGCCTTCTTCGCAAAGAAATGACGGCTTGGGACTCTCCACCTCGGCTCGGCACAAGCCATCAATTCTCTGAAAGGTGCAGAGTCCACCACTTGAAAAGGGAGGGACTGCAACACCAGCAACTTGGACAGGAGCACATTCAACTTCTGCACCGTTGGATGAGTGGGCGCATACTGTTGTCTCTTGGACATGGCTTCGCCGATGGATTGTTGGCGGAATGGCTGACTAAAAGCGGGAGAAGCAGGAGCGACAGAAGGAGGGTTTGACACACAGCTCCCTTCGGCTGAGGTGGTGGAGCCTTGGCTGGATGAAGGAGGGAGCGGATGGCCACTGGGTGATGCAGCAGGCTGGACCACTACATCGGAGCCACGGTTCTCCCAGGCCGCTTTATGGTGGCGAAGCATGTGTTGACGCAGGGCCATGGTGCCGACATTGGGACCCCGGCCACGCTTCACCTTCTGCCAACAGATCTTGCATGTGGCTACATGAACCTCCTTGGGATGCCTTATGAAAAACTTCCACACTGCCGAGTAGCTGATTTTCCCACCCGCAGTCCGCACTAATTGACTGCTATTGGTGCCGTCTCCAGGAACCCCTGTTCCACTACCTCCCGGAAAGGTAGGCTGCCGCGAAGCAGGTGGTCTCCCCCGGGCACGTTTGGCTCGTGAATTTCCACTACTGCCACCACGCTGACTGCCAACCGTGCTACCGCCTTGCTGCCTCAAGGGCAACCTGCAACTCTCTTCTCCTGATGATGATGAAGCCCCTTCTGCCCCTGGCTCCCAATTGCGATCGGCTTCATCATCATCAACAGTTGTGTGCATGTCAATGATGTCCTCCTCAGGTTCCCCAACAGTGTCTGCTTCAGGACCCTGAACACTTGCAACACCGCCTCCCACGTCACTCTCCGCATCACTACTTGGCCACCTAGAGGAGCAAGCGGCGCATGTCTCCTCCCCTTCTTGGCTGTCCAGTAGCTGCTGACTGTCCGCTATTGGATCGTCCTCAGTAAATAGTGGAGCTGAACCCACAGCATAAGATACTTCTGTAGGAGAGGGAACAGCATAGCACAAAGGCAATGGAAGGATACGGACTGCTCCCGGGCCATGCCAACTGAGGGTTGTGTCTGAGGAACCCACCGACTGTTGACTGGGGGTGTCAGATGTCACTTGTGATGATGTGGATGAGCGTGTTAACCAATCGACAGATGGGTTGCTGGTAGAGACACGACCGCTGGCTGATAACGGGAGCTCAGGCCTCTCGCTGCGACTCCTGCTGCCACTCGCCCCAAGTCTGCTGCCAACTCTGCCTGAAGTATTTAGGCCTCTGCCACTCCTCTGTGCACGTCCTGGCACTTCTCTGCCTGACATACTTAGTGCGTTTATGAGGGTATTACAATACGCTACACTACTCTTTAAACAGTATTTGTCTAGAACAGCAGCAGGTGATTACTTACGGCTGTCCTTGAACAGTATGTAGGCCCTTGACAGATTAACAGGAACTAGATGGTACAATACTTGGATGTACCTATGCGGTATGCACTGATGAGGGCAGTAATATGCCTAACTATTAGCGGAAAAAACTCTGTATTTTTGTAAAACACCAACCGGTGGATACTATTGTTTGGACTTTGACGGTTTGGAGCACCTTGACAGATTAACAGGTACTAAATGGTACAATACTTGGATGTATGTATGCGGTATGCACTGATGAGGGCAGTAATATGCCTAACTATTAGCAAAAAAAACTCTGTATTTTTGTAATACAGCAGCTGGTGGATACTATTGTTTTGACTTTGACGGTTTGGAGCACCTTGACAGATTAACAGATACTAAATGGTACAATACTTGGATGTACCTATGCGGTATGCACTGATGAGGGCAGTAATAGGCCTAACTATTAGCAGAAAAAACTCTGTATTTTTGTAAAACACAGCCGGTGGATACTATTGTTTGGACTTTGATGGTATGGAGCACCTTGACAGCTTAACAGGTACTAAATGGTACAATACTTGGATGTACCTATGCGGTATGCACTGATGAGGGCCTATTAGCAGAAAAAACTCTGTATTTTTGTAAAACACCAGCCGGTGGATACTATTGTTTGAACTTTGACGGTTTGGAGCACCTTGACAGCTACTAAATGGTACAATACTTGGATGTACCTATGCGGTATGCACTGATGAGGGCAGTAATATGCCTAACTATTAGCAGAAAAAACCAATACACCAGCCGGTGGATACTATTGTTTGGACTTTGACGGTATGGAGCACCTTGACAGCTTAACAGGTACTAAATGGTACAATACTTAAATGTACGTATGCGGTATGCACTGATGAGGGCAGTAATATGCCTAACTATTAGCAGAAAAACTCTGTATTTTTGTAATACACCAGCCGGTGGATACTATTGTTTGGACTTTGACGGTATGGAGCACCTTGACAGCTTAACAGGTACTAAATGGTACAATACTTGGATGTACCTATGCGGTATGCACTGATGAGGGCAGTAATATGCCTAACTATTAGCAGAAAAACGCTGTATTTTTGTAATACACCAGTCGGTGGATACTATTGTTTGGACTTTGACGGTATGGAGCACCTTGACATCTTAACAGGTACTAAATGGTACAATACTTGAATGTACCTATGCGGTATGCACTGATGAGGGCAGTAATATGCCTAACTATTAGCAGAAAAAACTGTATTTTTGTAATACACCATCCGGTGGATACTATTGTTTGGACTTTGACGGTATGGAGCACCTTGACAGCTTAACAGGTACTAAATGGTACAATACTTGGATGTACTTATGCGGTATACACTGATGAGGGCAGTACTATGCCTATTAGCAGAAAAAACTCTGTATTTTTGTAAAACACCAGCCGGTGGATACTATTGTTTGGACTTTGACGGTATGGAGCACCTTGACAGCTTAACAGGTACTAAATGGTACAATACTTGCATGTACCTATGCGGTATGCACTGATGAGGGCAGTTATATATGCGTAACTATGCACAGAAAAAACTTTTTTTTTAAAACAGCCGATGAATAGTATTGTTTGGACTTGCACAGTATGTAGCCAGCCCCTTAACAGTGCAGCACCACAAAAAAAAATCCAGGGATTAAACCCTAAATTGCACTCTGTCACACAATTCTGAGCAGCAGAAGTTTTGTGGAGCAAACAAAAATAAACTCAATTGGGCTGAACAATGAGGAGATAAGATGCTTCAGAAAGTTCAGGCAGCTTGGAGATCTGTATGAGGCAGCTGAAAGCTATCTGCCCCTCTCTGCTGCAATGCTCAATAACGTGAATAGGAGGTTTAGCAATCAATGATCCTTCTCAGTGTAACAGCACAGCATTCTGCACTCCTGCCTTTCCCTAATGCTGATTGACTAGCAGTTGCAGTGTAACGCTGTGGTATGAACTATTCACACACACGCAGTCCCGTCCTCTCCATCTGAGTGCATAGATTAAATGAAGAGAGGCAAGATGGCCGCAGATTATATAGGGGCTGTGACATCACAGGGGTCAGTGAACACTGATAGGCTACATCTCACATGTGATTCAGGGTCAGCCCGCCTACCTTCATTCCCGCCGCTGTTTCCCGCCCTCCCATAATCCCCTGCCCCATGTACTCACATGTGGATCCGCCATCTTAGGTCCCCAATAGCCTGGAACGCTGTAAAATGGAGTTTAATGAAGCGTTTCGCGTGATAGAATCGCGTCGATATTCATATTCGTTGCAAATCACATTTTTCATGAAATTCGTAAGGAATTCGGGTTCGTCAACTTCGATTCGCTCATCTCTACTATCTATCCTTTAGTTTCTAGCTTCCTAGACAACCTTATTAAACTTATTATACAGTTATACAATTAGGCAGCTATCTGACATGTAGTTGCTAGCTCCTAAGACATCCTATTAATTCTCTACACATTCTATGAGGCTAAACTGAACATTAGTATAACTCTCTATACATAAGACTATCTAGACATTAGTACAGCTCTATTTACCTTTAGTTTCAAGCTGACTTAGACACTTTTATTATCTCACACATTTTATTTCTTTGCCAACAATAAGTTACCTGTTAGTACACAAAAGGTTATACTGGCTAGCCAGAAGCTAGGTCACAGTAAGGGTGGCTGCTAGGGTCTATCGGCTACACGCTACTTATCCCCAGAGCACTTTCAAAAACAACCTATCTAGGTTATTCTTAGAATTACGTGTTTTCTTAAGTGAGATATTTATTTTGATGTATGTACTAGAGAAACTTGAGGTAGTACATTTAAGTTAGTAATCTAGGGTACTGAAAAGTGATTGGCAGAGCATTGAAGTGGGTTATCAAAGGTACTATGTGTGCAGGTACTAAATGTGAGTCCTGGTACCTTATGGGTAGTTTGCCCTGTGTAGTCCTTTGAGACCGCCGCAACACCACCTCCGAGTCATCAGGAGTTCCTTCACTTGAGGATTCTTCAAGAACTTCAGTCCCCGAGGGACCAGCTGGAGGGCTGGAAACGGAAGCAATATCTTCGGTTGAACTGAGGGGTTCTCTTAAGGAAGGTGAAGTAGTGGCATCAATATCTGGAGCAGTCACTGGAGCAGGACTGATGTTGGGTGTAGCAACCAATGGTGGTTGACAGGGAGCCACAGCTACTGGCAACTGACTGGGTGGTGCAACCAGTGGCGGCTGGCTGGATGGAGCTGGGAACGGTATGCCCCAATACATGGTAGGCTGCTGAGATGGGAACAAAGAAACGTCCATAGTGGGATGAATTCCTTCTCCAGGCAGATATTCTCTCATTGGCCTTGGTGGAGGTGGAGTAGAAGTAGCAGGAGGATCAGAAGGAGTAGGAGGAGATGGGCCAAGCATATCTTCTTTCAGGCACACTTTTATCCTATTCCGGTGAACCACCTGTGGCTCGAACCCGTCTTTTTGTATCTCGTACACGTCTGTTTCAGGATAAGGAACCACAGTAATGGTGTCTGGCTCCGTTTCCCACAGGGAGTCCAATTTATGGGTTCTAGGAAGTTTTCTGAGCCACACTCAGCTTATCTCCAAGCTGCAAGGGCTGAGCAGAAGCATGTCGATTATAATCTTTCTGCTGGCGTGCATGAACTTCACCCATTTTCTTCTCAACGATGTCCTTGGCTTCCTCAATTCTTGGTTGATGCTCTGACACCCAACCTTGGGAAGCCTGAGGAGAATTGTTGAAAGGTGCCTGTAGCTCGAAGGTTTGATCCTTTGGCAATTGGCCGTGTCGGCCCATCATCAGGAAAAAGGGCGTATACCCCGTAGAGCAACTAGGCTTCAAAGGCTGTTCCCCGATCCGTGAGGACTGATTCGGGACACCTCAGAGGTTGGATCCAATGTCGATAGAAGAGTTGAGCAGCAGTCTTGGTGGTAAGATCCTTGATGGGGACCACGACCACCCACTTGGAATAATGATCCACCATAGTTAGAGCATGACAATAGCCAGATCGAGTGGGCGCCAGCTTCACATGGTCCAAGGCAACAATTTGATTTGGCCTTTCTGTACAGATGGGATGCAAAGGGGCTCTTGCGTCCCTCCGGGGTTTCTTTATCACGTTGCACACGGAGCACTCAGCACACCATTTCTCGATGTCTCCCCGCATCCCAATCCAGTAAAATCTCCTTCTGACGGTGATCTCTGTCTTATGGACCCCGAAGTGTCCAGATTGATCATGATAGGCATTCAGAACCATGGCTGCATCCCTTCTGGGAACCACAATCTGGTGTATGCGGTCCCCTGAGACTGGGTCCAGGGAATTTCGGTAGACCAACCCCTTGTGCAGGAACAGGCGATTCCTCTGCAGCCACAGGCGCTTCAATTCAAAGTCTCTGTGGGCCTTGCGCACCCGAGTAGGTACTTTCTTATGGAGGCAATAGTCGAGGAGGTCCCCGATAACCCTGCTTTCATCCTGAAGTGTCTTCCAGGTGGACAGATCTTCAGAGACTTTGGGAATTTCAGGTCCGTCACCCGCCAGAGCATTCTGGCTCATGAACCTTCGGTAGAAGGGAGGCATTTCTACATCTTCCCACACATCTTCAGTAGGAGGTGCTTCTCCCGGGGCCATGCGAGAAAGTACATCAGCATTAACATTGGTTTTTCCGCTGCGGTACTTAATGTTGAAATCATAGCTTAGCAGTGTTCAAATGGGCCAAGGGGTTGTTATCAGTGTAGACCGTGAAGGGAGTAGCAGCCAGATAGTCCTTAAACTTCTCAGTAATGGCCCAAACCAGGGCCAGGAGCTCCAGCTTGAAGGAGCTATAGTTAGCATCATTCTTCTCAGCACCTCGAAGATGCCGGCTGGCATAGGCAATCACCCTCTCCTTGCCATCTTGCACTTGAGATAAGACCGCCCCAAGACCTTCAAAGCTAGCATCTGTGTATAAACGGAATGGCAGGCTGTAGTCAGGATACGCCAATATGGGGGGTTCCGTGAGGAGATACTTCAGGGCTTGAAAGGCATCTTCTTGTTCTTCGGCCCACTGGATGGGAAGCCTCCCATTGTAATTAACCCAGGCAGTCCCTCTCAGTAATTCGGTCAAGGGTCCAGCAATTTGAGCAAAATGGGGGATGAAGCGCCGGTAATATCCAGCAAACCCCAGGAAACTTTGGACGTCTCGCACCGTCCTGGGTGTAGGCCACTCCTTCACAGCACTCACTTAGTCTGGATCATCCTGGACTCCTTGAGCACTGACGACATGTCCTAGGTAGTGCACTTGTGGCTTTAGCAAGTGACATTTGGAAGGTTTAACCTTGAGTCCATGTCGGATAAGGACTTGGAAAACTCATTTCAGGTGATCCAGGTGTTCCTGATATGTTCGAGAATAGACGATCACGTCATCTAAATACAACAGAACACTCTGGAAGTTAAGATGCCCCAAGCATCGCTCCATTAGGCGTTGGAAAGTAGCTGGTGCATTGCACAGTCCAAAGGGCATACTTTTGAATTCGAAGAGACCCATAGGGGTCACAAATGCGGTCTTCTCTCTGTCCTCTTCTGCCATTGGCACCTGCCAGTAGCCGCTCGTCAGATCCAGTGTGGAAAAGTAGGCGGCAGTCCCCAACGCCGTCAAGGATTCTTCGATGTGAGGGAGAGGATAGGCATTCTTATGAGTTATGTTGTTCAATTTCCGGTAATCCATGCAAAAGCGGATAGTTCCATCTTTTTTCTTCACCAGGACCAAAGGTGCAGCCCATGGACTCTGGCTTTCCTGGATGACATCGGCCTCTTTCATCTCCACGAGCATTTTCTTTATGGTCTGATACATCCCAGGAGCCACAGGACGATGTCTCTCTTTAATGGGTGGATTGTCTCCGGTGAGAATCCTATGTTTGATCATGGTGGTCCTGCCAAAGTCTGTGGGGAACTTGCTGAAAGCTTCTTGATGTTTCTTAGCCACCTGGATGACTCCTTCCACCTGTTCCTTGGGGGTATCTTTGCCTCCTATCTGTAGTTGGCTCCACCAAGGTTCCGCAGGATTCTGGTCAGGTCCTCGTTGGACCACCTGCGACTTCGAGACTACATCTCGGATGTCGAGATGTTGTAGAGTAGCCACTGGGGTATACTTGGGTAGTTGGACCGCAACTTGAGAGAGATTAGTAAGTCTCACTGGAATCTTCCCATTACGTACGGTTACCAGGCTTCTAGCAGCTCGCATCAAGGGACAATCTTCCAGTAGAAGGGGTTCCAAGAGCGCTTGGTAATCTTGATTTTTCACCCCGGGTCGGGCACGGCACCAAATAACTGTCTCTGTCTGGGGCTGTAGACTAACGGCTCGGATATCTTGAATCCTTACTCAACAGATTTCTCCTTGATGATTCACGAACTTCTGTTCTGCTTGGAGGATTTTGAGGTGGTGTTGGGCAGCTCGCCGGCCTGGGGGTGACAGGTGAGCGAGAGATGCATGCAGTGCACAGCCAATATCATCAAAGCAGTGCCTCATAATATTCCTGCCTAAAATGAAATAAGCTTCCCCCTCATCCCTAACATTTGTGACTATCACACCCTGTCTTCCTAACACGTTTTCCTGGGTACTGGTTTCCCGTTCCCTGCAATTACTCTGAACTCCGCTTCCTGAGGGTCACACAACCTTTCTGGGCCCCAGTACTTATAGAAAACCCCCTGTGGAATAGTGGATACCTGAGACCCCGTATCTATCAGAGCTTGTAACCGGATACCTTCAATCATCACCTGTACATAATAACAAGAAGCTACATACATAGACAGTCCCTTCTTGTCGCTGATTGATTCTGGACCTTCAACCTCTGCTCCTGGGGTGCGGTCCTTGACCCCAGGGGATGCCCGTTTAAAGCCCAGCATTGGCTCTTCCAGTGTCCATTCTTGTTAGAATAGCTACAGACGGGTCTCTGACTTCCAGGTGGTCTCACAGGAGGGATACCAGATGGAACAACAGGGCGAGGATCAGCTTTCTTAGGTGGTGGTGTTGCAGATCTAGCAGGATTTGGCCGTACAGCCATTTCTTTAACCCCTTAAGGACTCAGGGTTTTTCCGTTTTTGCACTTTCGTTTTTTCCTCCTTACCTTTTAAAAATCATAACCCTTTCAATTTTCCACCTAAAAATCCATATTATGGCTTATTTTTTGCGTCGCCAATTCTACTTTGCAGTGACATTAGTCATTTTACCCAAAAATGTACGGCGAAACGGAAAAAAAATCATTGTGTGACAAAATCGAAAAAAAAATCGCCATTTTGTAACTTTTGGGGGCTTCCGTTTCTACGCAGTGCATATTTCGGTAAAAATTACACCTTATCATTATTCTGTAGGTCTATACGGTTAAAATGATACCCTACTTATATAGGTTTGATTTTGTCGCACTTCTGGAAAAAATCATAACTACATGCAGGAAAATTTATACGTTTAAAAATGTCATCTTCTGACCCCTATAACTTTTTTATTTTTCCACGTACGGGGCGGTGTGAGGACTCATTTTTTGCGCCGTGATCTGAAGTTTTTATCGGTATGATTTTTGTTTTGATCGGACTTTTTGATCACTTTTTATTCATTTTTTAATGGTATAAAAAGTGACCAAAATACGCTTTTTTTGGACTTTGGAATTTTTTTGCGCGTACGCCATTGACCGTACGGCTTAATTAATGATATATTTTTATAGTTCGGACATTTACGCACGTGGCGATACCACATATGTTTATTTTTTATTTTTTTTACACTGTTTTATTTTTTTTATGGGAAAAGGGGGGTGATTCAAACTTTTATTAGGGAAGGGGTTAAATGACCTTTATTAACACTTTTTTTTTTATTTTTTTTTGCAGTGTTATAGGTCCCATAGGGACCTATAACACTGCACACACTGATCTCCTATGCTGATCACTGGCGTGTATTAACACGCCTGTGATCAGCATTATCGGCGCTTGACTGCTCCTGCCTGGATCTCAGGCACGGAGCAGTCATTCGTCGATCGGACACCGGGGAGGCGGGTAAGGGCCCTCCCGGTGTCCGATCAGTTGTTTGGGATGCCGCGATTTCACCGCGGCGGTCCCGAACAGCCCGACTGAGCAGCCAGGTCACTTTCAGTTTCACTTTAGAAGTGGCGGTCAGCTTTGACCGCCGCTTCTAAAGAGTTAATACCGCACATCGCCGCGATCGGCGATGTGTGGTATTAGCCGCGGGTCCCGGCCGTTGATTAGCACCGGGGACGACGCGATATGATGCGGGATCGCGGCGCGATCCCGCTTCATATCGCAGGAGCCGGCGCAGGACGTAAATATACGTCCTGCGTCGTTAAGGGCTTAAAGGCCTTGGCTAACTGTTCAATGTCCTGTTTAATGTCTTGTAAGTCAGCTGTCCAAGGACTAGAAGAAGGTGTTGGTGGGGCAGATTGAGAAGGGAAAGGCGGCTGGGGCGCGATCCCCGGAGATTCAGTAGCGGGGACACTAATCTGTCCGGATTTAGGGGATAGATAAGGTCCGGTGATCTTGCAGAGTGCGTGGGGATTGATACACTCAGAATTTAGAAGTTATCATCCGTCGCCACAAGGTTCAGGCCTAGACTCACAGATCTCAGCAGCGCAGATGCTTCTTGCTTGCTTGCACAGGAACAAGAGAGATGCTTACAGCTTGGCTGCACAGGAACAAGAGAGATGCTTACAGCTTGGCTGCACAGGAACAAGAGAGCGAGAACATGGCCACCGCTTATATGGGCAGGGGGCGGGGCTAATCTGATTGGTCCGAACATCCGTCATTCACTGTTACAATGAGTGATGGGATTGACTACGTCACAAGGACCTCCAAAGGTCCTCAAGCAGAAATACCATAGAGTTCACCTAACCACATGACCCGCAGGTCCTGCTACGCTATGGGACAGGTAATTAACTATTTATAGAGCTTTTATATAATATTTACATGCTTCCTAAGTAAGCTATTGGTGCAATAACTATCTGGATGAGAGGTGACTAGGGGTGGATAGGACAATAGGAACCCCGACGTCCTAGGGACTCTGGCTATGGGGACCCACAATAAAAAGGTACCGGATAGGATACGGTATCGGGATACCACATTGGTCCCTAGCTGCTAACTATAGACTGTAATAACAGAGCAACATGAAAACACATCACCATGCATAAAGAGGCAAACTACAACATCGGGTACTAATGTACACACCAGCGATGCGACCATAAACTAGAATGAAGGAAAATGCACTAGCCGTGTTTCACCTCTAGCTGAGCATACTGTAAAATGAGAGAGATGGAAAGAAGATGGCTGCTATACTAGCTGATGATGTCACCAGAGTTCATAGGTGCAAGCTATGGTGGCTGAACTGGGACACACTTGTTCTAAGATGTATGTAAATGGCCACTAGATGTGCTGGTGCAACATGAACACTAAATTACACATTATGAATACAATAATGTGAATTACAAGGCACAAAATAATGTTGAAGGCATAACAATTATTATTATTAATAAACTCTGGAGATGGATTGATTTCAATTGATTATACACGTATAGATAATTTATGGCAAATATACCATTTCATATAAAGGGGGATTCCCTTGTCCTGACTCTAATTTCGGACATCTGCATGGTCAGTGATGTTTGGCGTTATCTGTGGGTCTTGGCTGCTGATAGAAACTATTATCCACCGGGTATGAAACACGCTAAGCTCCTGAGTGCACTTTATACAACGGCAGATGACAATGGATGTAAATGCACCAAATTTCCACGATTGCATTTCATCTAAAAAAAAAATTCTCAGTTTTGCAGTATATTTTATGGTATAATGAGGGTTATTAATACAAAGCACAATTGGTCCTGCAAAAAAATAAGCTCTTATATCGTCTTATGGGTCTGTAGATGAAAAAATTAAAAAGTTAAAGCTCTTTGAAGATGAGCGTCACATTGGGCGGCCCTGAGCTTGCCAAAACCTGTTCCTGCTATTTGGGGTTCCCACCTCCTTTAATAGGATGGCCCCAACCACAATGCTTTACAAGATAGTTGATTTTCTGCTGACCCGACCAAGGAGCACAGAGAAAAATCAGGAACGGACAACTCTATATAAACTCTATCGTCATACGCAGATATTTCTTCAACTATTAATCCATGCACAATGCCCTTCATATGAGAAGATTGCCTAAATGCAACTGCCACAGATTTAATGGCCTGGGCACATAAAAATAGGGAGAGGGGACAGTTCTAATTCAACTGCCTCATACCACGCTGCAGAGGAAAAGAGGAATAGACTTCCAAATGATTTCTAATTCTAGTACAGTCCAGTGTAAAGAAGTTGAATTAGTGAAAGAAATTTAGGACCAATAATGATTCTACAGATAACTTCCCATAAATCTGGCCATTCTAATGAATCGAATGGGTTACATGAGTCTAGGGATAAGACAAACCTTGATTCTAACCCAGAACTAGCAGCACCAGAGCCATCTGATATCAATATCTACAGCTTTGCCAGGCATAAAAACTATCTGGTCAGGCTATGTGAAATCAAGAATTTCAGCAAGGAGCCTATTAGTAAGGATCTAAGCTAAAACTTTTAATGTCTGAATTTAGCAAAGAAATAGGCTAATAGGAGTCTGGTGTGGTGTCCTTCCCTGGTTTTAGGAGTAAAACAATGAGTGGTTAGATTTGGCTTTATCATTTAAAGACTGTCAAAAGACACCATTGTTAATTCAATCCTGATTTCTGCTTTATAAGCATCCAACTTTGAAAGTGGGTCTAAATGAGTGGTGTTAACCTCTTAAGGACGTAGGGCGTACCTGTACACCCTACCCCCGGTCCCGGTGTTAAAAACAGGGTCACACCGTGACCCCGCATCACACCAGGTCGGTCCCGGCTGCTAATCATAGCCGGGACCCTGAGCTAACAGCGTGCGGCATCGATCATTGTGCCGCGCGCTGTTAACCCTTCAGACGCGGCGATCAAAGTTGACCGCCGCGTCTGAAAATGAAAGTAAACGCTTCCCGGCAGCTCAGTCAGGCTGATCGGGACATCGCGATAAAATCGCGATGTCCCGATCAGCTGGGATGCAGACGGAGGTCTCCTTACCTGTCCCCGCAGCATCCGATCGTAGATTGATTGCTCCAAGCCTGAGCTACAGGCTTGAGCAATCGAGCCCCTATCTGACTGATCCGTGCAAAGCTATGGCTTTGCAGGGATCAGCATAGGAGATCAGTGTGTGCAGTGTTATAGCTCCCCATGAGAGCTATAGCACTGCAAAAAAAAAGTGGAAAAAAAAAGTTAACAAAGGTCATTTAACCCCTTCCCTAATAAAAGTTTGAATCACCCCCCTTTTCCCATTAAAAAAAACTGTGTAAATAAAAATATGAATAAGCATATGTGGCATCGCTGCATGCGAAAATGTCCGAACTATAAAAATGTATCCTTAATTAAATCGCACGGTCAATGGCATGCGCGGAAAAAAATTCCAAAGTCCAAAATAGTGTATTTTTGGTCACTTTTTATATCATGAAAAAATTAATAAAAAGAGATCAAAAAGTCCAATCAATACAAAAATGGTACCGATAAAAACTTCAGAACACGACGCAAAAAATGAGTCCTCATACCGGCCTGTACGTGGAAAAATAAAAAATTTATATGGGTTAGAAGATGAGAATTTTTAACATATACATTTTCCTGCATGTAGTTATGATTTTTTTCCGAAGTACGACAATATCCAACCTATATAAGTAGGATATCATTTTAACCTTATGTACCTACAGAATAAAGATAAGGTGTTATTTTTACCGAAAAATGCACTGCGTAGAAACGGAAACCCCCAAAAGTTACAAAATGAAATTTTTTCTTCTATTTTTTCGCACTATAATTTTTTTTTCCGTTTCGCTGTGGATTTTGGGGTAAAATGACTAATGTCACTGCAAAGTAGAATTTGTGGCGCAAAAAATAAGCCATCATATGGAATGTTATGTGCAAAATTTAAAGCGTTATGATTTTTAGAAGGTGATGAGGAAAAAATGAGAATGCAAAAACGGAAAAACCCTGCGTCCTTAAAGGGGTACTCCGCCCCAGACATCTTATCCCCTATCCAAAGGATAGGGGATAAGATGTCAGATCGCCGTGGTCCCGCTGCTGGGGAGCCCCGGGATCGCCGCTGCGGCACCCCGCTATCATTACAGCACAGAGCGAGTTCGCTCTGTGCGTAATGACGGGCGATACAGGGGACGGAGCAGCGTAACATCATAGCTCCGCCCCTCGTGACATCACGGCCCATCCCCTTAATGCAAGTCTATGACAGGGGGCGTGACGACCGCCACGCCCCCTCCCATAGACATGTATTGAGGGGGGGGTGCCGTGACGTCACGAGGGGCGGAGCCGTGATGTAACGATGCTCCGGACCCTGTATTGTCCGTCATTACGCACAGAGCGAACTCGCTCTGTGCAGTAATGATAGCGGGCTGCCGAAGCGAGGATCCCGGGCCTCCCCAGCAGTGGGACCACGGCGATCTGACATCTTATCCCCTATCCTTTGGATAGGGGATAAGATGTTTGGGGCGGAGTACACCTTTAAGGGGTTAAAATCCCAGTAATCATGGGCAAACTTTACCTTGCCAGCCACCTCTGGGGTAAGTAACCAGCTGGGGAAAAGGAGGATGGAGTGATATTAGCAAGGTATATAGATCTAACACAAAGGGAGGCATAAGAAGACTCACAACAAAGCCATAAAGGATAGCAAACCTGCCAAAGTGGTCGCATTCAACTCTGGCTGTAGTCGGAAGAAGAGATTTGACTCCCAAAATGGAAACACCCCTAGAATAATTGGAATAGGATCTAAGACTTTTTGCCAGGTTAGATGAGTTACTTGCAGACAGATAATGTTGGGGTTGTATTTTTGTACAAGGACTGTTTTAAACTTTAAGTTAAGGCATAAGACATAATGACAGTAGAAATGAAGTAACCACTTCGTACACGATAGAACCCGAACCAGAAAATGGAGGAGAGAATCACGCCACATGCATTTACTCACCGCGAAGTCAACCTGTGAAGCAAAGCAATTAATGTAGATGTAAAACAATAGATCCCTAAAAACATCAGAATGAATGCAGTGCACAGCCATGTCCACTGCTCCATTTATTCTAAATGGCAGTTGCTGTACTTGCCTATTTCTGCCAGTTACCCTACAGAATGAATGCAGTGGTAGAGGGTCCCTTATTTTGTAGATAGAGGATCACTTCTAATGGTGGGACAACCCCTTTAAAGGGGTACTCTGGTGGAAACCTTTTTAATTGTAAATCAACTGGTGCCAGAAAGTTAAACAAATTTGAAAAATTACTTCTATTGAAAAATCCTAATCCTTCCAGTACGTATTAGCTGCTGAATACTACAGAGGAAATGATTTTCTTTTTGGAACACAGAGCTCTCTGCTGACATCTCTGTCCATTTTAAGAACTGTCCAGAGAAGGAGAAAATCCACATAGCAAACATATGCTGCTCTGGATAGTTCCTAAAATGGAAAGAGGTGTCAGCAGAGAGCACTGTGTTCCAAAAAGAAAATAATTTCCTCTGTAGTATTCAGCAGCTTATAAGTACTGGAAGGATTAAGATTTTTTAATAGAAGTAATTTACAAATATATGTAACGTTCTGACACCAGTAGAAAAATGTTTTCCACCGGAGTACCCCTTTAATTCAAAAAATGCAGGCATGTTACAACCACTATTGTTACAACAATATTTTGGCCGGTGCAGAATAATGCAGAAAAAGAAGTTTGAAAATTCTTTTCGATCCGAATATAATTGTGGCAAATCACTATTAAAAACGGCTATTTCTGGGCTGCAGAGAGCCTCAATAGGGGTGTAGAACACTTTGCCTTGCCGTAACAGGCATAGGGAGTGTGCTGGGGTAGTGAAATAAAACTGTTATTCAGTATGACATGCATATTACAGGCATCGCTATTAGAAATACTAAGAGTCTGGATGTGGCAGCAGGGTCGGGAGACCATATGGCGTCACAATTGGTAAGATTAAAGAGATTTTTGAGATGTCAATTGACGAGTTTTAAGAGATTAACGAGTTTAATGTGCCACCAGCAGAATGAGTAGATCACATGACATAGCATATGTAGGCCGCAGAGCGGCACAATGACAGAGCCTTGAGGTGGCAGCAGCATGATGAGACCATAGGGCGGAATAATGACAGAGCCTGGAGGTGGCAGCAGCATGAGGAGACAATATGGCGGCACAATGACAGAGCCTGGAGGTGGCAGCAGCAGCAGCATGAGGAGATCACATGGTGGCACAATGACACAGCCTGGAGGTGGTGCAGCCTATGTAGGCCGCAGAACAGCACAATGACAGAGCCTGGAGGTGCCAGCAGCATGAGGAGACCATATGGTGGCACAATGACAGAGCCTGGAGTTGGCAGCAGCAGCATGAGGAGATCACATGGCAGCACAATGACACAGCCTGGAGGTGGCGGCAGCCTATGTAGGCCGCAGAGCAGCACAATGACAGAGCCTGGAGGTGGCAGCAGCATGACAAGACCATAGGGCGGCACAATGACAGAGCCTGGAGGTGGCAGCAGCATGACGAGACCATAGGGCAGCACAATGAGAGAGCCTGGAGGTGGCAGTAGCAGCATCAGGAGTCCTGAAAGTGACCAGGTGACAGAGTGGAGCGGTGGGTGGCAATACCAGTACCTGCTGATGACGGTGGGTGAAGGAAGGACTACTTGGCATCAGATGTGTGGCATCAGGCAGGTGGCAGGATCAGAATAGTAGCTAAAGGCAGGTAGGCAGAAAACAACGGTCTCTTTTGTCAAAGTGTTGGTGTGGATGATCTAGTCTGATGCATCAGGCATTGGTGGGTGAAAATTCTAGCGGATCCAAGCCTGATTCATCTTGACAAAGGTCAGTCTCTCCACATTTTTGGTGGACAAGTGAGTTCTCCTTGGGGTTACTATGGCCCATACCACACTAAACACCCGCTGTGATGCCACACTACTGGCTGGGCAGGACAGCTTTTCCAGGGCAAACTCTGCTAGTTGCGGCCACAAATCCAGTTTGGCAGCCCTGAAGTCCAGCGGATCTTCAATGTGAGTTTGCAGGGTAATGTCCAAGTAGTAGGTCAGTTTGTCCTCCCTCTCAGTGGGTGTAAAACAGGCCCCCATTTTGTGCTGGTAGCCAGGGTCCAACAAGGTCAGAAGTCATACCGCTGCCGAATGGTGACAATTCAACCATCACTACGAAAGCATGTGAGCATGCATCGTGCCATTTGTGCAAGTGACTCGGAGGGACTCCCTGCCTTCATTTCCACTGCATACTGCCACGGTGTGTCTAGGTCCTCTGTCTTGCCTGTGCTCTACTGTCTCCCTTTCCTTTCCTCCTCCTCTTCCAGTTCAGCCTCCACATGGCTCATGTGGCCGTGAGATGCAGGCGCCACGTCTCCAGTGCCCTGACCAGACATTTTTTCCACCATCTGTTGTAGGAAATGAAGCAGTGGAATGACGTCCTTCATCCCGCAAACCTGGCGTCTGACAAATAATGTGGCTTCCTCAAAGGGCCTGTGAAAACGGCAGGTGTCACATATGAGCTGCCACTGGGTGACATCGAAGTTACACAGGGGAGTACCCTATCCGCCTGGATCATCAAGTAACCGTTGATGGCCTTTCTCTGTTCATATAGTCGGTCCAACATATGGATGGTGGAATTCCAATGGGTAGAAATGTCGCAAATCAGACTATGTTGGGGGATGCCGTTCTGACCCTGCAGCTCAAGGAGGGTGTACTTTGCGATGTACAACTGGACATTTTTAGGACGTCTTGCAGATGGGTGGAAGACTTAAGGAACCGCTTGACAACCAGAATGAACACGTGTGCCATGCAGGGCGCATGGCTCAGGCTTCCTTGAGGCAGTGCAGACAAGATGTTCTTCCCATTGTCTGTCACCATGGTTCCCATTTTCAGTTGTCACAGAAAAAGCCATGATTTGATTTCTTGACGAATCACTTTGAGCAGTTCCTCCCCTGTGTGACTCCGTTCGCCAAGGCAAACCAGGTGAAGAACAGCATGACCCCGCCGTGCCCTGCACACTTAGTATGCTGGAGGGGCACTGTGACTTGTCCGTGCAGTGGAGGCTGAGGACATGGTGGAGGATGAGGAGGCAGAGTCGGACATTGTCGCAGGACCAACGGCGTGAGAATGTGGAGGTGGAAGCGGCGTGACCTGGCCAAGTTGCTGGTGTTGCTGTACAGAAACCACATTCACCCAGTGGGCTGTAAAGGACATGTATTTTCCCTGACCATAGTTACAGCTCCACACGTCGGTGCTGCCATGAACTTTGGTACACACCGACAGGCTCAAGGACTGGCCCACCTTCTGTTTTACATATTTGTGGAGGGCTGGTACTGCCTTCTTCGCAAAGAAATGACGACTTGGGACTCTCCACCTTGGCTCGGCACAAGCCAACAGTTCTCTGAAAGGTGCAGAGTCAACCACTTGAAAAGGGAGGGACTGCAGCACCAGCAACTTGAACAGGAGCACATTCAGCTTCTGTGCCATTGGATGAGTGGGCGCATACTGTTGTCTCTTGGAAATTGCTTCGGTGATGGATTGTGAGACGAGAAGCAGGAGCATCTGGACCAACAGATTGGAATGACAGACAGTTCCCTTTGGCTGAGGTGGTGGAGCCTTGGCTGGCGGAAACAGGGAGCAGCGTGCCACTGGGTGATGCAGCGGTTGCTGCAGCAGGCTGGACCACCACATCAGAGCCACGGTTCTCCCAGGCTGCTTTATGGTGATGCTACATATGTTGACACAGTGCCGTGGTGCCAACATTGGGACCCTGGCCAAGCTTCACCTTCTGCCGACACATCTTACATGTGACTATGTTAACCTCCTCCAGATGCTTGACAAAAAACTGCCACACTGCCGAGTAGCTGATTTTCTCCCCAACAGTCCGCACTGACTGACTGCTACCACCGCCGTCTCCAGGAATCCCTGTTCCACTACCTCCCGGGAATGTAGGCTGCCGCAAAGCAGGTGGTCTACCCCAGGCACATTTGGCTCCAGACTTCCCACTGCTGCCACCCTGCTGAGTCCCAACCATGCTACCACCTTGCTGGCTCAGCTGCTGCCTCACGGGCAACCTGCCACCCTCTTCTCCTGATGATGATGAAGTGGATGTCTCCTCCAAATCTTGTCTGGGCTGCTAACTGTCCTCTAGTTGATCGTCCTCGCTTTATATTGGAGCTGAGCCCACAGCATACAATACTTCTCTGCGTGAGGCAACATCATAGGACAGAGGCAGTTGGAGGACAGGGACTGCTGCCGGGCCATACCAACTGAGGGTTAAGTCTGAGGAACCCATCGACTGTTTACTGGGGGTGTCCGATGTCACTTGGGATGAAATGGATGACCAAGTTAACCAATCAATGACGGCTGCTGGGTTGCTGGTCGAGCCACGACCGCTAGCTCAGACCTCTCGCTGCGACTCCTGCTGCCACACGCCTCTACTTTGCTGCGACCTCTGCCTGCGCCTGATAAATTTAGGCCTCTGCCATTCCTCTGTGCATGGCCTGGCACTTTTCTGCCTGACATACTTGTAGAACAGTGGTGTGCGTATATATATTTTCCTTTTTATAGAGCAATACGCCCCTCTACAGCTGCAACAGAAACTTGTGGAACACTCAATGGGGGAGATTTATCAAATCCTGTGCAAAGGAAACGTTGCTGAGTTGCCCATAGCAACCAATCAGATTGCTTCTTTCATTTTTCACAGGCCTCTTTAAAAATGAAAGAAGCGATCTGATTGGTTGCTATGGGCAACACAGCAACTTTTCCTCTGGACAGGCTTTGAAAAATCTCCCCCAATGTGTGTATACAGATCCCTGCTTTTACACTAACAGGCCACTATACACTTGAAACAGAAAATATGTACAATAGCGGAGTGCGTCAATATTTTACTTTTTATAGAGAAATACGCCCCTATATGGCTGCAACAGAAACTTGCGGAACACTCAATGTGTGAATATATATCCCTGCTTTACACTAACAGGCCACTATATGCTTGAAACAGAAAACATGTACAGTTGCACCAGAAATAACACTAACAATCTAGTGCATAAGACTTTTAGTGCTTTACACTTGCTGCCCCCTATTAGCTTTAACCAGAAAAAACGTAGAACTGCGGAGAGCGTATATATTTCACTTTTTTTAGAGTAACACGCCTCAGTACGGTTGCACCAGAAATAAGCATAACAATATAGTGAGTCAGTCTTTTAGTGCTTTTACACTTACTGCCCCTATTAGCTTTAACCCCTTAAGGACAATGGACGTACTCCTACGCCCCCGTTTCCGAGTCCTTAAGGACCTAGGACGTAGGAGTACGTCCTGTCCATTCCCAGCCCCCCGCCGCTAGCTGGAGGGGAGCCGGTGCCCGATGCCTGCTGAAATCGTTCAGCAGGCATCGCGGCATATCGCCCAGGGGGGTCATTATGCCCCCCCATGTCGGCGATGGGCGCAGATCGCTGGACAATTCAGTCCAGCGATTTGCGGCGATTCCGGGTCAATCGGGTCTCCAGTGACCCGGTGACCTGGAATTACTGGCTGATCAGGGCCGTCAGAGACGGCCCCGAACAGCCATAGCCAGCAGGTGTGAGGTGGCACTGGTGCCACCTCACAATCGCTCTGATTCGTCGGCCGGTTTCCTGGCCGACCAATCAGGGCGCCTGCTGCGGGTGTCACTCCCGCAACCCGCTCCGCCCCTCTTCCGGAGGACGTGAGTGGGTGCGGGACGTGCACCCCGGGTGCTGGGGACCCCGATCCCCGGCGTTAATGTTGGGATCGGGGCCCCAGGAGCGACGGCGGGACTGACCTGCGCGGCGTGGATCAGCAGCAGCAGGAGGTGAGTGACAGCCTCCTGCTGTTGCTTAGCAACAGCTCCCAGCATGCAAAAAGGGCATGCTGGGAGCTGTAGTTATGCAATAGGAGGAGGCAGACCACCACAACTCCCAGCATTCCCTTATGGGAATGCTGGGACTTATGGTTTTGCAACAGCTGGAGGCACATTTTTTCTATCGAAAAGTGTACCTTCAGCTGTTGTATAACTACAACTCCCAGCTTGCACAATCAGCTAAAGTGCATGCTGGGAGTTGTAGTGGTGCATCTGGTGGTTGCATAACTACAACTCCCAGCATGCCCATTGGCTGTCGGTGACTGCTGAGAGTTGTAGTTTTGCAACAGCTGAAGGCACACTGAGTTAAGTAGCAAACCAGTGTGTCTCCAGCTGTTGCACAACTACAATCCCCAGCATCCCCAGCCAAAGTAGTATGCCTCCAGCTGTTGCATAACCACAAGACCCAGCATGCCCTTCCGCTGTCCGTACATGCTGGGGGTTGTAGCTTTTGCAACAGCTGAAGGCGCACTGGTTGCAAAACACTGAGTTTGTTACCAAACTCGGTGTTTCACAACCAGTGTGCCTCCAGCTGTTGCAAAACTACAACTCCCAGCATTACTGATAGACCGTACATGCTGGGAGTTGTAGTTTTGCAACAGCTGGATGTTTCTCCCCCCCCCCCCAAAGTGAACGTACAGGGTACACTCACATGGGCAGAGGATTACAGTAAGTATCCGGCTGCAAGTTTGAGCTGCGGCAAATTTTCTGCCGCAGCTCAAACTGCCATCGAGAAACTACTGTGAACCCCCGCCCGTGCGACTGTACCCTAAAAACACTACACTACACTACCAAAAAATAAAATAAAAAGTAAAAAACACTAC
This sequence comes from Hyla sarda, assembly GCF_029499605.1. Classification (NCBI taxonomy): domain Eukaryota; kingdom Metazoa; phylum Chordata; class Amphibia; order Anura; family Hylidae; genus Hyla; species Hyla sarda. The sequence goes on from NC_079191.1 coordinate 239,166,818, forward strand.
ATATACACATACCTCTACACAGCCCCCCTCCCCAATAAAAATGAAAAACGTCTGGTACGCCCCTGTTTCCAAAACGGAGCCTCCAGCTGTTGCTGGAGGCACCCTGTTTGGGAATCACTGGCGTAGAATACCCCTATGTCCACCCCTATGCAAGTCCCTAATTTAGGCCTCAAATGCGCATGGCACTCTCACTTTGGAGCCCTGTCGTCTTTCAAGGCAACAGTTTAGGGCCACATATGGGGTATCGCCGTACTCGGGAGAAATTGTGTTACAAATTTTGGGGGGGTATTTTCTGCTATTACCCTTTTTAAAAATGTTTAATTTTTGGAAACCAAGCATTTTAGGTAAAAAATGTTTTATTTTTTTTACATATGCAAAAGTCGTGAATCACCTGTGGGGTATTAAGGTTCACATTACCCCTTGTTACGTTCCCCGAGGGGTCTAGTTTCCAAAATGGTATGCCATGTGTTTTTTTTTTTTTTTTTGCTGTCCTGGCACCATAGGGGCTTCCTAAAGGTGACATGCCCCCCAAAAACCATTTGTCGCTCCTTCCCTTCTGAGCCCTCTACTGCGCCCGCTGAACAATTAACATAGACATATGAGGTATGTGCTTACTCGAGAGAAATTGGGTTTCAAATACAAGTAAAAATTTTCTCCTTTTTACCCCTTGCAAAAATTCAAAAATTGTGTCTACAAGAACATGCGAGTGTAAAAAATGAAGATTGTGAATTTTCTCCTTCACTTTGCTGCTATTCCTGTGAAACACCTAAAGGGTTAATACACTGACTGAATGTCATTTTGAATACTTTGGGGGGTGGAGTTTTTATAATGGGGTCATTTATGGGGTATTTCTAATATGAAGACCCTTCAAATCCACTTCAAACCTGAAATAGTCCATGAAAAATAGCGAGTTTGAAAATTTTGTGAAAAATTTCAAAATTGCTGCTGAACTTTGAAGCCCTATGGTGTCTACCAAAAGTAAAAACTCATAAATTTTATGATGCAAACATAAAGTAGACATATTGTATATATGAAGCAAAAAAAAATTTTATTTTGAATATCCATTTTCCTTACAAGCAGAGAGCTTCAAAGTTAGAAAAATGCAAAATTTTCATTTTTTTAATCAAATTTGGGGATTTTTCACCAGGAAAGGATGCAAGTTACCATAAAATTTTACCACTACGTTAAAGTAGAATATGTCACGAAAAAACAGTCTCGGAATCAGAATGATAACTAAAAGCATTCCAGAGTTATTAATGTTTAAAGTGACAGTGGTCAGAATTGCAAAAAACGCTCTGGTCCTTAAGGTGTAAAATGACCTGGTCTTTAAGGGGTTAAACAGAAAAAATTTAGAACTGCGGAGTGCGGTTTTTTTTTTACAGTAATACACCCCAGTACGCTGGCAACAGAAAAAAGCATACTCTCTCTCTCTCTGAAGGGTCCCTGCCTGCACTATGGTTGCTTGCAGTCTTTGAATGCGGGCTTGCGGGATTGGCCACTATAAAGATCTGTATTGTCAGTAATGCTGATTAGTGCGCACACACAGTATCTGCTCTCTCAGCAAAACAGGAAATGCCTGTTTTTGGCAATGGCTACCAAATATATAGGGCTGTGACATCACAGGGCTGGCTGCTGATAGGTTGCATGCCGCCATGTGATTCAGGGTGATCCCGCCTACCCACCTTTCCAGCCTTCCTTGCCCCATGTCTTCACACATTTAGCCGCCATTTTTGACCCTCTGCCTGAACAAAATGGTGTATGAAGCGATTCGTTACCACGAAGCATGAGGAAATTTGGATTAGTTCCGAATCAAATTTTTCATGAAATTCGTCAGCTTCCATTCACCCATCTCTAATGAGGTTACTAAGGAAAAGCAGTTACTAAGAGAATATAGTCTAATTGGTTCAAACTCTACTGTGGAAGGCCTACATAGGTTGGCTTACTGTGGTGCACAGCCTCACAGCACTATCTCCACTATAGGTAGCTGATTTGCATCCCTTGTTCAGCTTTCTCATCCTCTAACTAAGCGATACTTCTTCGTAAAGATGGAAAGTTGAACATGATGCTTTCAAAGAGTGGACTGGAGACAGACTTTTTATCAAAATCCTCCATACTCTGTACAGTGCCATAATCACATATGTACAGTGCCATAATCACCATCCGGTGTGATGGAACTTGGAAAGGAAACAGGACTAGTTACTTGTTTAAAGCAGGCTTTAACTTGAATTTGAGTAAGGCTCAAGACAGGGGCCGAAACACGTCACCTTTGTGTCCGCACCTGTGTTCTATCTAGCAGTTTTGAATACAGTCAAGCATAGTATTTTTGAGTTATTGGGCTGGACGTTTCTTCATTTTTATTAACTTGATACAGGACACTGAAGATGCTTGAACTTGTTCAGGAGGTCCACTGAACTAGAGGTTCCCTCTCTTTCTCTCTCTCTCTCTCTATCAATTATGCAAATGAATAGAGATGAGCAAAGTTTTGAAAAATTTGATTCGGCCAATTCGCCGAATTTTTTGAAAAAATTTGTTTCGATCTGAATTTATTTGCGGCGAATCTATATTAAAAACAGCTATTTCTGGCCTACATAGAGCCTCCATAGGGGTGTAGAACACTTTGCTGTGTTCTAACATGCAAATGGAGTATGCTGGGGTAGTGAAATAATACTGTTATTCAGAATAACATGCAGATTACCAGCATCGTTTTTAGAATCACTGATGCAGAGCGGCAAAATGACAGATCCTGTGTCACGATTCGGCTGGCAGGTGGTGGATCCTCTGTGCCAGAGAGGGATTGGCGTGGACCGTGCTGGTGGACCGGTTCTAAGTTGCTACTGGTATTCACCAGAGTCCGCCGCAAAGCGGGATGGTCTTGCAGCGGCGGTAGCAACCAGGTCGTATCCACCAGCAACGGCTCAACCTCTCTGACTGCTGAAGATAGGCGCGGTACAAGGGAGTAGACAAGAGCAAGGTCGGACGTAGCAGAAGGTCGGGGCAGGCAGCAAGGATCGTAGTCAGGGGCAACGGCAGGAGGTCTGGAACACAGGCTAGGAACACACAAGGAAACGCTTTCACTGGCACAATGGCAACAAGATCCGGCGAGGGAGTGCAGGGGAAGTGAGGTATAAATAGGGAGTGCACAGGTGAACACACTAATTAAACTAACTGCGCCAATCAGTGGCGCAGTGGCCCTTTAAATTGCAGAGACCCGGCGCGCGCGCGCCCTAGGGAGCGGGGCCGCGCGCGCCGGGACAAGACCGACGGAGAGCGAGTCAGGTACGGGAGCCGGGAAGCGCATCGCGAGCGGGCGCCTGCCGCATCGCGAATCGCATCCCGGCTGGGAGAGGTATCGCAGCGCACCCGGTCAGCAGGTCTGACCGGGGCGCTGCAATTGCGAGGATGTCGCGAGCGCTCCGGGGAGGAGCGGGGACCCGGAGCGCTCGGCGTAACAGTACCCCCCCCCCCTTGGGTCTCCCCCTCTTCTTGGAGCCTGAGAACCTGAGGACCAGACTTTTGTCTAGGATGTTGTCCTCAGGTTCCCAGGATCTCTCTTCTGGACCACAGCCTTCCCAATCCACCAAGAAGAATTTTTTTCCTCTGACCGTCTTGGAGGCCAGAATCTCCTTCACGGAGAAGATGTCAGAAGAGCCGGAAACAGGAGTGGGAGAAACAAGTTTGGGAGAGAAGCGGTTAATGATGAGTGGTTTAAGGAGAGAGACATGGAAGGCATTGGGAATACGGAGAGAAGGAGGAAGAAGGAGTTTATAAGAGACAGGATTAATCTGGCACAAGACTTTGAAAGGACCAAGATAGCGTGGTCCCAGTTTGTAACTGGGGACACGAAAGCGGACATATTTAGCGGAGAGCCATACCTTGTCTCCGGGTGCAAAAATGGGGGGAGTTCTTCTTTTCTTATCGGCAAACCTTTTCATGCGGGATGAAGCCTGTAAAAGAGAATTTTGGGTCTCTTTCCATATGGTGGAAAGATCACGAGTCACTTCATCCACAGCGGGCAAACCAGAGGGCAAGGGAGTAGGGAGGGGGGGAAGAGGGTGACGGCCGTACACCACGAAAAATGGGGACTTAGCAGAAGATTCTGAGACTCTGAAGTTGTATGAGAATTCGGCCCATGGTAGAAGATCTGCCCAGTCATCCTGGCGGGAGGAAACAAAATGCCGTAAATAGTCACCCAGGACCTGGTTAATTCTTTCTACTTGCCCATTGGATTGGGGATGATAAGAAGAAGAGAAGTTTAATTTAATCTTGAGCTGTTTACAGAGGGCCCTCCAGAATTTAGACACGAATTGGACGCCTCTATCCGAGACGATCTGTGTGGGCAAACCGTGAAGACGAAAAATGTGTACAAAAAATTGTTTTGCCAACTGAGGCGCTGAAGGAAGACCAGGAAGAGGAATAAAATGTGCCATCTTGGAAAATCGATCAACGACCACCCAAACAACGGTGTTGCCACGGGATGGGGGTAAGTCTGTAATAAAGTCCATACCAATCAGTGATCAAGGCTGTTCGGGGACAGGCAGAGGATGAAGGAGACCAGCAGGTTTCTGGCGAGGAGTCTTATCCCGGGCACAGACAGTACAGGCCCGCACAAAATCAACAACATCTGTCTCCAGAGTCGGCCACCAATAGAAACGAGAGATGAGTTGCAAGGATTTTTTGATGCCCGCATGGCCTGCGAGGTGGGAGGAGTGTCCCCATTTGAGAATCCCGAGACGTTGGCGTGGAGAAACGAAGGTCTTCCCTGGAGGAGTTTGCCTGATGGAGGCTGGAGAAGTGGAGATCAGACAGTCAGGAGGAATGATGTGTTGCGGAGAGACCTCTACTTCCGAGGCATCCGAGGAACGAGAGAGGGCATCGGCCCTAATGTTCTTGTCGGCAGGACGAAAGTGAATTTCAAAGTTAAAACGGGCAAAGAACAACGACCACCTGGCCTGGCGAGGGTTCAGCCGTTGGGCAGACTGGAGATAGGAGAGATTCTTGTGATCGGTGTATATGATAACAGGAAATTTTGATCCCTCCAGCAGATGCCTCCATTCCTCAAGCGCCAATTTAATGGCCAGTAACTCTCGATCCCCGATGGAGTAGTCCCACTTCGCCGGAGAGAAGGTCCTAGAAAAAAACCCACAAGTAACAGCATGCCCGGAAGAATTTTTTTGTAGAAGGACAGCTCCAGCTCCCACTGAGGAGGCATCTACCTCCAATAGGAAGGGTTTAGATGGGTCAGGTCTGGAGAGCACGGGAGCAGAAGAAAAGGCAGACTTGAGACGTTTAAATGCGTCTTCCGCTTGGGGAGACCAGGACTTGGGATTGGCATTTTTCTTGGTTAAAGCCACGATAGGAGCCACAATAGTGGAAAAGTGTGGAATAAATTGTCTGTAATAATTGGCGAACCCCAAAAAACGTTGGATAGCACGGAGTCCGGAGGGGCGTGGCCAATCTAAGACGGCAGAGAGTTTGTCTGGGTCCATTTGTAATCCCTGGCCAGAGACCAAGTATCCTAGGAAAGGAAGAGATTGGCATTCAAACAGACATTTCTCCATTTTGGCATAAAGTTGATTGTCTCGAAGTCTCTGAAGAACCATGCGGACATGTTGGCGGTGTTCTTCTAAGTTGGCAGAAAAAATCAGAATATCGTCCAGATAAACCACAACACAGGAATATAAGAGATCACGAAAAATTTCATTAACAAAGTCTTGGAAGACAGCAGGGGCGTTGCACAGGCCAAAGGGCATGACCAGATACTCAAAGTGTCCATCTCTGGTGTTAAATGCAGTCTTCCATTCGTCCCCCTCCCTGATGCGGATGAGATTATAAGCACCTCTTAAGTCCAGTTTGGTAAAGATGTGGGCACCTTGAAGGCGATCAAAGAGTTCTGAGATAAGAGGTAGGGGGTAGCGGTTCTTTACCGTGATTTTATTAAGTCCGCGGTAATCAATGCAAGGACGTAGGGAGCCATCTTTTTTGGACACAAAGAAAAATCCAGCTCCGGCAGGAGAGGAGGATTTGCGGATAAACCCCTTTTTTAAATTTTCCTGGATGTATTCAGACATAGCAAGAGTCTCTGGAGCAGACAGAGGATAAATTCTGCCCCGGGGTGGAGTAGTGCCCGGGAGGAGGTCAATAGGACAGTCATAAGGCCTGTGAGGAGGTAAAGTCTCAGCTTGCTTTTTGCAAAACACGTCAGCATAGTCCATATAAGCCTTAGGAAGACCGGTTACAGGGGGAACCACAGGGTCACGGCAGGGAGTACAGGGAACCGGTTTAAGACAGTCCTTGAAACAAGAGGTACCCCAGCTCTTGATCTCTCCTGTGGACCAATCAAGGGTTGGGGAATGGCGTTGAAGCCACGGTAATCCAAGAAGAATTTCGGAAGTGCAGTTGGAGAGGACCAAAAACTAAATTTTTTCGTGATGGGGTCCGATGCACATTAGGAGGGGTTCCGTGCGGTAACGCACGGTACAGTCCAATCTTTCATTGTTAACACAATTGATGTAGAGGGGTCTGGCGAGACTGGTCACTGGGATGTTGAACCTGTTGATGAGAGAGGCCAAAATAAAATTTCCTGCAGATCCGGAATCCAAGAAGGCCATAGCAGAGAAGGAGAAGGTAGAGGAAGATATTCGCACAGGCACAGTAAGGCGTGGAGAAGCAGAGTTGACATCAAGAACTGCCTCACCTTTGTGCAGAGTCAGCGTACGTTTTTCCAGGCGGGGAGGACGGATAGGACAATCCTTCAGGAAGTGTTCGGTACCGGCACAGTACAGGCACAGATTCTCCATGCGGCGTCGTGTCCTCTCTTGAGGTGTCAAGCGAGACCGGTCAACTTGCATAGCCTCCACGGCGGGAGGCACAGGAACGGATTGCAGAGGACCAGAGGAGAGAGGAGCCAGGGAGAAAAAACGCCTTGAGCGAACAAAGTCCATATCCTGGCGGAGCTCCTGACGCCTTTCGGAAAAACGCATGTCAATGCGGGTGGCCAGATGAATAAGTTCATGCAGGTTAGAAGGAATTTCTCGTGCGGCCAGAACATCTTTAATGTTGCTGGATAGGCCTTTTTTAAAGGTCGCGCAGAGGGCCTCATTATTCCAGGATAATTCGGAGGCAAGAGTACGGAATTGGATGGCGTACTCGCCAACAGAAGAATTACCCTGGACCAGGTTCAGCAGGGCAGTCTCAGCAGAAGAGGCTCGGGCAGGTTCCTCAAAGACACTTCGAGTCTCCGTGAAGAAGGAGTGTACAGAGGCAGTGACGGGGTCATTGCGGTCCCAGAGCGGTGTGGCCCATGACAGAGCTTTCCCAGACAGAAGGCTGATTACGAAAGCCACCTTAGACCTTTCAGTAGGAAACTGGTCCGACATCATCTCCAAGTGCAGGGAACATTGCGAAAGAAAGCCACGGCAAAACTTAGAGTCCCCATCAAATTTATCCGGCAAGGATAATCGTAGGCCGGAAGCGGCCACTCGCTGCGGAGGAGGTGCAGGAGCTGGCGGAGGAGATGATTGCTGAAGCTGTGGTAGTAGCTGCTGTAACATCACGGTCAGTTGAGACAGCTGGTGGCCTTGTTGCGCTATCTGTTGCGACTGCTGGGCGACCACCGTGGTGAGGTCGGCGACAACTGGCAGTGGGACTTCAGCGGGATCCATGGCCGGATCTACTGTCACGATTCGGCTGGCAGGTGGTGGATCCTCTGTGCCAGAGAGGGATTGGCGTGGACCGTGCTGGTGGACCGGTTCTAAGTTGCTACTGGTATTCACCAGAGCCCGCCGCAAAGCGGGATGGTCTTGCAGCGGCGGTAGCAACCAGGTCGTATCCACCAGCAACGGCTCAACCTCTCTGACTGCTGAAGATAGGCGCGGTACAAGGGAGTAGACAAGAGCAAGGTCGGACGTAGCAGAAGGTCGGGGCAGGCAGCAAGGATCCTAGTCAGGGGCAATGGCAGGAGGTCTGGAACACAGGCTAGGAACACACAAGGAAACGCTTTCACTGGCACAATGGCAACAAGATCCGGCGAGGGAGTGCAGGGGAAGTGAGGTATAAATAGGGAGTGCACAGGTGAACACACTAATTAAACTAACTGCGCCAATCAGTGGCGCAGTGGGCCTTTAAATTGCAGAGACCCGGCGCGCGCGCGCCCTAGGGAGCGGGGCCGCGCGCGCCGGGACAAGACCGACGGAGGGCGAGTCAGGTACGGGAGCCGGGAAGCGCATCGCGAGCGGGCGCCTGCCGCATCGCGAATCGCATCCCGGCTGGGAGAGGTATCGCAGCGCACCCGGTCAGCAGGTCTGACCGGGGCGCTGCAATTGCGAGGATGTTGCGAGCGCTCCGGGGAGGAGCGGGGACCCGGAGCGCTCGGCGTAACAGCCTGGAGGTGGCATCTGCATGAGGAGACCATATAGTGTCTGAATGACACAGTGTGGAGGTGTTGGCAGCATGAGGAGACCATATAGTGGCTGAATGACACAGAGTGGAGGTGTTGGCAGCATGAGGACACCGTATAGTGGCTGAATGACACAGCATGGAGGTGTTGGCAGCATGAGAAGACCATATAGTGACTGAATGACACAGCTTGGATGAGGTTGGAGCATGAGGAGACCATATAGTGGCTGAATGACACAGCGTGGAGCTTTTGGCATCATGAGGAGACCATATAGTTGCTTAATGACACAGCATGGAAGTGTTGGCAGCATGAGGAGACCATATAGTGGCTGGATGACACAGCTTGGATGAGGAGGACCATATAGGGGTTGAATGACACAGTGTGGAGGTGTTGGCCGCATGAGGAGACCATATTGTGGCTGCATGACACAGTGTGGAGGTGTTGGCAGCATGAGGATACCAAATAGTGGCTGAATTACACAGCGTGTAGGTGGCGGCGGCATGAGGAGACCATATAGTGGCTGAATGACACAGCGTGGAGGTGTTGGCAGCATGACGAGACCATATAGTGGCTGAATGACACAGCGTGTAGGTGGCGGCAGCATGAGGAGAACATAAAGTGGCTGGATGACACAGTTTGGATGAAGCTAAAGCATGAGGAGACCATATAGTGGCTGAATGACACCGCGTGGAGGTGTTCGCAGCATGAGGAGACCATATAGTGGCTGAATGACACAGCGTGTAGGTGGCGGCAGCATGAGGAGATCATATAGTGGCTGGATGACACAGCTTGGATGAGGCTGAACCATTAGGAGACCATATAGTGGCTGAATGACACAGCGTGGAGGTGTTCGCAGCATGTAGAGACAATATAGTGGCTGAATGACACAGTGTGGGGGTGTTGGCAGCATGAGGAGACCATATAGTGTCTGAATGGCACAGCTTGAAGTTTGCTGAAGCATGAGGAGACCATGTAGTGGCTGAATGGCACAGCCAGGAGTTGGCAGCAGCATAAGTAGACGCTAGGCCTTCACAATCCCTACGAATACAAGATGAATTCTGAAATTTAAATTGAAGATTTATGGTAGCTAGTGCTACCATAACAACATTTTTATTCCCAGACCCAGTCCTAGCAGTATCAGTAAACCATATATTACCTGAATGGCACAGCCTGGAATTGGCTGAAGTATGAGGAGACCATTGAAATATAAGAATTTTAAATAGAAATCTAAGATATTGAAAGGATTTTGAAATGGAACTTTTAACTCCCAAGTTTTAGTGCCGCGGGCCCCGGCATGTGGGTACAAAGGACCTATTCTAACAAGGAGTCACATGTCACATGGCAGCACAAAGACAGAGCCTGGAGGTGGCATCAGTAGGAGGAGACAATATATTGTGTGAATGGCACAGCCTGGAGTTGGCTGAAGCATGAGGAGACACCAGGAGTTCACGAAAAAAGACGAAGTTTGAAATTTAAACTGAAGATTTTGGGTAGCTTTTGCTACTATAACAAATTTTTTTATCCCCAGGCCCAGCAGCACCAGTAAGCCATATACTGCCTGAATGACACAGTCTGGAGTTGGCTGAAGCATGAGGAGACCCCAGGGCTTCACAATCCCTAAGAAAAAAAGACAAAGTTTGAAATTTAATCTGTAGATTTTGAGTAACTAGTGCTACTATAACAATTTTTTTTTATTCCCAGGCCCAGCAGCATCAATAAACCATATATTGGCTGAATGACACAGCCTGGAGTTGGCTGAAGCATGAGGAGACCATATAGTGTCTGAATGGCACAGCCTGGAGTTGGCAGCAGCATGACGAGACAATTGAAATCTATGTTTTTGAAATTTAAGATTTTGTAATTTATATCATGGATTTTGCAATTGAAATTTCACTACTCTGCCTGACATACTTATTGCGTATATGAAGGGAGTACAATTCGCTTCACTTCGCTTAAAACAGTATTTGTCTAGAACAGCAGCAGGTGTGTACTATTGGCTGTCCTTTCACAGTATATAGACCCTTGACAGAGTAACAAGTACAAAATAGTACACTACTTAGATGTAGGTATGCGGTATGCACTGATTAGGGCAGAAAAGTGCGCTACAATACGCCTAAAAACTCTGTAATTTTGAAACACCTGCCGGTGATTACTTTTGTCTGTCATTTTACAGTATGTAGGCCCTTGACAGATTAACAGGTACAAAATAGTACAATACTTAGATGTATGTATGTAGAATGCTCTGATGAGGGAAGAAAAATGCTCTACAGTACACTTAAAAAGTATCTGAGCACAATACCAGCCAATGAGTACTTTTGATTGGACTTTCACAGTATGTAGGCCCTTGACAGATTAACAGGTAAAAAATGGTACACTACTTAGATGTAGGTATGTGGTATGCACGTATGAGGGCAAAAAAATGTGCTACAGTACACTTGGAAAATGTATTTTCATAAAACAACAGCAAGTGATTACTTTTCCCTGGCCTTTCACTGTATGTAGGCTTGTTACAGATTAACAGGTACAAAAAAGGGCACTACTTAGATGTAGATATGTGGTATGCACTTATGAGGGCAATAAAATGTGCTACAGTTCACTGAATAAACTTATTTTTGCACAACAGCAGCAGTACACAACAGTGCAGCACCACAAGAAAAAAAAATTGCACTCTGTCAAAGAGTATTAAGAATGGAGTGAACTTCTGGTTATTATACCGTGTACAGACTAGTATAAGCAGCAGATGATTTCTTGTGGAAAAAATACAGAGAATTGCGCTGAAAAATCATTCATGCCTCCTCTGCTAAGGTTAATGAAGTTGAGGCAGCTTGTTTAAATGTATGAGGCAACGAAAAGCTATCTGCCCCTCTCTGATAAAATGCTGAATAAAGTGATTGGGAGGTTAATGGCTGGCGTAAAAATCCTTTTTAGTGAGAACAAGCACTGCTCTCTGTCCACAACGCTGATGTGACTAGCAGTTGGAAGTGGAACGCTGCGGCATGATCAGCCGTCCTCTCTCTCTGCAGTGTATGGCATGAAATGAGCAGCTGCAAGATGGCTGACGATTATATAGGGCTGTGACATCACAGGGGTCAATGAATGCTGATAGGCTGCATCTTGCATGTGATTCAGGGTCATCCCGCCTACCTCCCTTCCCGCCTTGCCTTCCTGCCTTCCCAGCATCCCTTGCCCCATGTAATGACATGTGGATCCACCATTTTAGGTCTCCTTTAGCCTGGAATGCTGTAAAATTGAGTTTAATGAAGCGATTCGCGCGATAGAATAGTGGCGATATTTGCATACGTTGCGAATAGAATACTTCATGAAATTCGTAACGAATTCGGGTTCGTCTGCTTCGATTCCCTCATCTCTACAAATGAACTCACAGTATCCCGTCCACAGATTTAAGCTTTAAGCAGAGGGTTTCTCAGCCAGATAACAACACATATAGCTGGAACACGGATAAGGAGACACTGCATATACAATATAAGGACAAACGTTTTGAATGTGAATTCATATTTTCCTAGTGCTGGTCTAAAGCTGTGGTGACTTCATTATCAGAAGCAAATGAGACTTGGTTTATTGTTTTCTTTATTCTTCTGCTTTATCAAGATGCTTGATGCTTTACACATTAATAAGGTCTTTATTTCTGCTCTCCTTTCTAGAAAGACTCTTTAGCCTTGTCCACTGTATGAGAAATAACAAATCCTATGAACTATTCATCTTTCTGAGACATCTGCTAAGATGAAATACAAAGTATAATATAGAACATCTGGGGCCTCAGTTTATGGGTGCTTTGTATATATTATTGAGTTTGGCTGTAAAAAGGTGCTTCAATTGAGTTAGTAAAAGCATTATATCATGAAGAATGATGAGAAGCACAAGTGTAGAGCCTTTAAAAACCCAATACTCTTTTAGCTGAAGCATACAATAGCGCGGCAACAGATTCCAGCACGTGGCTTAACATGAATCCTATTGTTTGACTAAGAACAGTAGACTGACAAAAACATGGAAATTGCTGAGAAAATGGCAGGCACATTGGCTGATACTCTCACGAATGAGGAACAAAACATCTCTATAATGACAAAATGGGACTACAGCACTTTATAAAATCTAATTTGGCATCCTAATAACAGACTGTAGGTTGAATCAGATTCTTCCCAATTTATAATTATTAAAACGCTATTGCCTGTAAATTTTGGCAGACACGCATTGCGAGTTAAAAAGGTACAGAGTTTTTTTTTATGTAAATGAAAACTCTATATATAGTTTCTTCACTTTTGTAAAACATAGGTTATTTCTCTATTAATTTTTTGTTCGGGCTGTAGGAAAACTATTTTTTTTTATTATCATTTATCAATCTATATATATAAAACTCAACTTGTGTGTGTGTGTGTATGTTCCAGCATCACGTCCAAACGGCTAAAGATATTAACATGAAACTTGGCACACATGTTACTTATATGTCAACAACAAACATAGGATAGGTGATTTAACCCTTACTCACCCCATTTGCCAGGGGCGGGGTTTATGTTTAAAGTCCCATACAAGTCAATGGGAAATATATGTTACTGCATAACTTCCAAACGGCTGGAGATATTTCGATAATACTTGGTCACATGTTACTTATATGTCCACTTGAAATATAGGATAGTTAATTTAACCCTCAACTACCTCTATTTGTGAGGGTTGGGGTTTTTGTTTAAAGTCCCATGCAAATCAATGGGAAATGTATGTTCCCACATAACTTCTGTACGGTTGGAGATATTTCAATACCTGGTACACATATTACGGGATAGGAGGTCGGGATAGGAGGACAGGAGAGGAGGACGGGATAGGAGGATGGGATAGGAAATTGGGATAGGAGGTCGGGATAGGAGGTCGGGATAGGAGGACCGGGATAGGAGGACCGGGATAGGAGGTCGAGATAGGAGGACGGGATAGGAGGACGGGATAGGAGGACGCAATAGGAGGACAGAATAGGAGGACGGGATAGGAGGACGGGATAGGAGGATGGGATAGGAGGACGGGATAGGAGGTCGGGATAGGAGGTCGGGATAGGAGGTCGGGATAGGAGGTCGGGATAGGAGGTCGAGATAGGAGGACGGGATATGAGGACGGTAAAGGAGGTCGGGATAGGAGGTCATGATAGGAGGACGGGATAGGAGGTTGGGTTAGATGGACGGGATAGGAGGACTGGACAGGAGGTCGGGATGGGAGGTCGGGATAGGAGGTCGAGATAGGAGGTCAAGATAGGAGGACGGGATAGGAGGTCGAGATAGGAGGTCGGGATAGAAGGTCGGGATAGGAGGTCGAGATAGGAGGTCGAGATAGGAGGTCGGGATATGAGGACGGGATATGAGGACGAGATGTGAGGTTGGGATATGAGGTTGAGATATGATGACAGGATAGGAGGTCGGGATATGAGGGCGGGATATGGGGTTGGGATATGACAACAATATATGAGAACGGGATATGAAGTCAAAAGCTTCCTCCGTTGTTTATTTTCCTTCCCAACAAGGATTAGGAAGGAAAAACCGGGCAATGCTGGGTATTCAGCTAGTATATATATAAAACTCAATGTGTGTGTGTGTATGCTCCAGCATCACGTCTAAATGGCTAAAGATATTAACATGAAACTTGGCACACATGTTACTTATATGTCCACTTAAAATATAGGATAGTTAACATAATCCTTAACTACCCCCATTTGTGGGGGTCTGGGTTTTTGTTTAAAGTCCAATGCAAATCAATGGGAAATGTATGTTCCCACATAACTTTCATATGGCTGGAGATATTTCATTACCTGGTACACATATTACGGGCCGGGATAGGAGGTTGGTATAGGAGATCAGCATAGGAGGTCAAGATAGGAGGTCGAAATAGGAGGACGATATAGGAGGATGAGATAGGAGGACGAGATAGGAGGATGGCATAGGAGGTCGGGATAGGAGGTCGAGATATGAGGACAGGAAAGGAGGATGGGATAGGAGGTCGAGATAGGAGGTCGAGATAGGAGGTCAAGATAGGAGGACGGGATAGGAAGACGGGATAGGAGGTCGGGATAGGAGGTCAAGATAGGAGAACGGGATAGGAGGTCAGGATAGGAAGTCCGGATAGGAAGTCGGGAAAGGAGGACTTGATAGGAGGACGGGATAGGAGGTTGGGAAAGGAGGACGGGAAAGGAGGTGGAGATAGGAGGTCAGGATAGGAGGTCGGGAAAGGAGGACGGGATAGGAGGTGGAGATAGGAGGTCGGGATAGGAGGTCTGGATAGGAGGTCGAGATAGGAGGTCGAGAAAGGAGGACAGGATAGGAGGACTGGATAGGAGGACGGGATGTGAGGACGGGATAAGAAGTCGGGATAGGAGGTCGAGATAGGAGGATAGGATAGGAGAACGGGATAGGAGGTCTGGATAGGAGGTCGAGATAGGAGGTCGAGAAAGGAGGACAGGATAGGAGGACTGGATAGGAGGACGGGATGTGAGGACGGGATAAGAAGTCGGAATAGGAGGTCGAGATAGGAGGATAGGATAGGAGAACGGGATAGGAGGTCGGGATATGAGGTTGGGATATGACAACAATATATGAGGACCGGACATGAAGTCAAAAGCTTCCTCTGTTGATTTTCTTCCACAACAAGGATTAGGAAGGAAAAACCGGGCAACCCCGGGTACTCAGCTAGTATTATCATAAAAATGGAGATTTAATACTGTCTTCAAATTGTAACGGTTACAGGAAAAAAATATATAGCAGCTGTACCTCGCAGTTTTCAATATCTGTGTATGGCTCCTTTCACACTACCGTTTGTGCCGGTAGGTGACGTCCGTTAGGTAGATAGTTATAACGGACACTATAAACTAAGTTCCATTACAAGCGGACGTTAAGGGCTCTTTTCTTTTCCACTTTGACTGCCCTTAACGACCGTTATTGTAACAGAGCCTAATGGGAGTTATAACGAACATTAGAGGAATCCCATCCAAGTTAATGGGATCCTTTTTGCCCGTTATGACTCCCATTAGGCTCCGTTATAATAACGGTCATTAAGGGCGGTCAAAGTGGAAAAGAAAAGTGGACTTATATGTCCACTTAAAAGATAGGATAGTTAATTTAACCCATAACTACCCCCATTTATGAGGTTCGGGGGTTTTGTTTAAAGTCCCATGCAAATCAATGGGAAATGTATGTTCTCACATAACTTCTGTACGGCTGGAGATATTTCAATACCTGGTACACATATTACAGGTCGGAATATGAGGACGGGATGAGAGGTCGAGATAGGTGGTCAAGATATGAGGTCAAGATAGGAGGACGGGATGGTCGGGATATGAGGATGGCATAGGAGGACGGGATAGGAGGACCGGGATAGGAGGACCGGGATTGGAGGACGCGATAGGAGGACGGGATAGGAGGACGGGATAGGAGGATGGGATAGGAGGTCGGGATAGGAGGACGGGATAGGAGGTCGGGATAGGAGGACAGTAAAGGAGGTCGAGATAGGAGGACGGGATAGGAGGTCGGGATAGAAGGACGGTATAGGAGGTCGGTATAGGAGGACTGGATAGGAGGTCGAGATATGAGGAAGGGATAGGAGGACGGTATAGGAGGTCGAGATAGGAGGACTGGATAGGAGGTCGAGATATGAGGATGGGATAGGAGGACGGGATAGGAGGTCGTGATATGAGGACGGGATAGGAGGTCGAGATAGGAGGACAGGATAGGAGGTAGGTATAGGAGGTTGGGATAGGAGGTCAGGATCGGAGGTCGAGATAGGAGGATAGGTGATTTAACCCTCACTCACCCCCATTTGCCAGGGTCGGGGTTTTTGTTTAAAGTCCCATACAAGTCAATGGGAAATATATGTTACTGCATAACTTCCAAACTGTGTGTGTATGTATATTTGTACATACATATACACTGATTCTATCATGCAAAAACAGGTTTTAGCTCCCTTGTTCAAATACAACACAATTGAACCCTCCAATAAATAGCCTTCAAGAAATTGGTACAAATTGCCTCAATAAATAGGCAATGAATCTACAGTAATTTTGCCAAAAACATACACCTAAGATTCACCACCTATTACACAATGCCCAGCTAGCACGTGGCAGCGCTGCAGTCCCCTAGTCTTGGAAAACCTTCCCTGCGATCAGAGCATATACCATTTTAGATACATTTAGATACCAACATTTTAGATACCACATTCATAAGAAATAATCATCACCAATTTAATGCAATCCCTACATGACTTCACAGCAGATACAATGTATTGTTATGAAGATACTAGACCAGTGGTACTTAACCTGGGTTCGATCAACCCCCAGGGGTTCGGTGAGTCAGTCTCGCGGGTTCGGCGGAGGTCAAGACACACACCCGACTCCAGGCCCGTCGCAACAGGACAGGCAAACCAAGCAATTGCCTCGAGCAGAGCCGGTGTTTGCCCATCCTGTAGCAATGAGGCAATTCCCCACATCACTATTAACTCCCTGCGGCCTGGCGTTAAGTTTAAAAACGCAGGGGCCACCGGGAGATAGCGCATGCCGGGATGTCACTGACTTCCTGTGCGTGCGCCCATAGAAACGAAGGTGCCGAGGACCGGAGCACTGAAGTCATCTTCAGTGCTCCGACCACCGGTCCCGGGACCTACTGCTATAGCCGGAGGTCAGTGGTCAGAGCACTTAAGTGGGCAGTACACAGTCATACAGCCTCCAGCCATACACTGTCTATGGCTGCAGGCTGTATGTCTGTGGGGGAACACTGCCTACATAATGTGGGGGAACACTGCATGCCTAATGTGGGGGAACACTGCCTGCCTAACGTGGGGGAACACTGCCTGCCTAATGTGGGGGAACACTACCTGCGCCTAATGTGTGGGGGAACACTGCCTGCGCCTAATGTGTGGGGGAACACTGCCAGCGCCTAGTGTGTGGGGGAACACTGTCTGCGCCTAATGTGTGGGGGAACACTGCCTGTGCCTAATGTGTGGGGGAACACTGCCTGCGCCTAATGTGTGGGGGAACACTGCCTGCGCCTAATGTGTCTTAATGGTTTTGTTCTTTAATGGTTTTGTTCATTTTGTGCACATATGTATAAATATATACTTAAATATATATACCTCCTATGTTTTCAATTTGATAAAATCATATTTTATTTTTCCAATTAAGAAGGGTTCAGTGAATGCGCATATGAAACTTGTGGGGTTCAGTACCTCCAACAAGGTTAAGAACTACTGTACTAGACATACAGCTACATGTTTTCAAAACCACTGTATAAAGGATGTATACTCTCACAGAGACACATTTTATAAAAACATACATAAAAGCATACTGCTGGTATAAACATACCATTGATACCACCATTCTCCCCATGACAACCATATACCTATTCCCTAATGACACCACCGCTGACAGTGTATACACCCTTCCGTCAGCCCTGCCATGGATCTGCACGATGTGATACTAGACATACAGATACATGTTTTCAAACTACTTTATAAAGGAGGTAATACTCTCACAGAGATACATTGTATAAAAACATACAAAAAAACATATACTGCTGGTATAAATGTACTATTAATGCCACCAGTCTCCCCATGTCATCCATACACTTATCCCTTAATGACACTACCACTGACAAGTGTATACACCCTTCTGTCAGCCCTGCCGTGGATCTGTACGGTGTGGACTTCGGAAGCCTCTCTAAATGGCGTCCGGAGTCTTCACCGTGTGAATTTCGGCAGCGCTGCAGTCCCAGTGTTTCAGAGGAAGTACACATTAGAAGTATACTCATGCGGCAGGTCCAACTGTGCGCATGCCGATGCGCATACATGTGGTCCCGCCAGCACTGGACACAGTTGTCGGGGCGCCGCAGTCCCTGAAATCTGAGAGGCACACACACCGGTGATGCAGGGACACCCGCGAGAGCATCACCGTTGTAATTAGAAGTAAATTCACGTGACAAGACCATTCATGCGCTTACGGACGCGTATACATACAATTCCAGCAGCGCTGAATATAACTGTCAGACTGCCACAATCCCCGCAACTTGAGTAAAAACACACATATTGGTGAGCTCCTTATAACGTTATACAATAAGGAGCTGTGTAGTTTTACATATAAGCGTAACTCAGAAATGAGGATTTTGAAGAGATTATATTGTATTTTCTTTTTAAGTATTTTTATGAATGAAACACACGTCTGTAGGCAGCGGCGTTACAGCGCAGGCTTATGACACTCTGTTTACACACACCGGTGGCTGATTTTGCCGCCTATCTTTTAGTCTATATATACTCTGTGTGATACGTGTATGTACTTATGCCGTGGTCATTGAGAAAGAGGTGATATCTCGAAACGCGTCTGTAAGGCCAATAAAGAATACTTTGGAACATTTATTAATCTACCTTCAAGTTATTTCTACACGCAGCTTGTGCCGGCTATCCGATAATTTTTTATCATTGCCTACCCTGAGAATCATACAAATCGAGTGAGAAGTCTATCCAATCGAGACAATCCGGACGGCTGCACCGCAATTTACATACTGCTCAATGGGAAGCTCTGTCTTTTGTTATCTCTTACTCACAGTATAAATAGTAAAAACATGTCAACTATATGATGCAAATATAAAGTAGACATATTGTATATGTGAATCAATATATAATTTATTTGGAATATCCATTTTCCTTACAAGCAGAGAGCTTCAAAGTTAGAAAAATGCAAAATTTTCAAAATTTTCATGAAATTTTTTGATTTTTTACCAAGAAAGGATGCAAGTAACGACACAAATTTACCACTGTGTTAAAGTAGAATATGTCACGAAAAAACAATCAAGGAATCAGAATAATCGGTAAAAGCATCCCAGAGTTATTAATGCATAAAGTGATAGTGGTCAGAATTGCAAAAAAGGGCTCAGTCCTTAAGGGGTAGTCCAGTGGGGAAAAACTTATCCCCTATCCCAAGGATAGGGGATACGTTTCAGATTGCGGGGGGCCTGACCGCTTGGGCCCCCCACGATCTCCTGTACGGGGCCCCGGCTCGCTGGCCAGATAGCGTGTGTTGACCACCGCACGAAGTGGCGGCTGACACGCCCCCTCAATACAACTCTATCGCAAAGCCGGAGATTGCCGAAGGCAGTGCTCCGGCTCTGCCATAGAGTTGTATTGAGGGGGCGTGTCAGCCGTCGCTTCATGCGGTGGTCAACACGCCCCCTTCCCGCGGGCTGTCAGGGCCCTGTACAGGAGATTGCGGGGGGCCCCAGCGGTTGGACCCCCTGCGATCTGAAACTTATCCCCTATCCTTAGGATAGGGGATATGTTTTTCACCACTGCACTACTCCTTTAAGGTGAAAAAGGGCTCAGTCCTTAAGGGGTTAAATAACCCTGTATATTCATATATTATACAATACAACTATAACATTACCTTTCATTTTCTCTATATACATATGCAGCATCAAAAAGCTAATTAGAACTGCATAGGATGTGTTAGTCTTTCCAAGGGTTTGGTCTGTTTCTCCAGTCAGTCTATTGCTATTGCTATGTGGAGTATCAATGTGTGCATAAAGGCAGATGGCAATGTAGAAATGTGTACATTCATAGCTCTGTTTGGAGAAGGTACAGCTGTGAAAATACAATGAGATTAGTCACTGTGGCTATTTATCACACCGAAGTCTGGATTAAAAGCATTTTCTGCCAGTTTTCAAGTGGTATCATATCTCTAAAACATGAAATAAATGGAAATCTGCCAATCACTGTTATTCGGTGGTTATTAGATTTGGCAGTATAGCTTCCCCACATTAGGTTGGCAGTATAGATCCCCCACATTAGGTTGGCAATATGTTCCCCCACATTAGGGTGGCAGTATGTTCCCCCACATTGGGTAGGCAGTATGTTCCCCCACATTAGGTAGGCAGTATGTTCCCCCACATTAGGTTGGCAGTATGTTCCCCCACATTAGGTTGGCAGTATGTTCCCCCACATTAGGTAGGCAGTATGTTCCCCCACATTAGGTTGGCAGTATAGTTCCCCCCACATTAGGTTGGCAGTATAGTTCCCCCACATTAGGTTGGCAATATAGTCCCCCCCCCCACATTAGGTTGTAGTTCCCCCACATTAGGTTGGCAGTATAGTTCCCCCACATTAGGTTGTAGTTCCCCCTCATTAGGTTGGCAGTATTTTCCCCCACATTAGGTTGTAGTTCCCCCACATTAGGTAGACAGTATAATTCCCCCCACATTTGGTGGACAGTATAGTTCCCCCACATTAGGTTGGCAGTATAGTTCCCCCACATTAGGTTGGCAGTATATTCCCCCACATTAGGTTGGCAGTATGTCCCCCCACATTAGGTAGGCAGTATGTTCCCCCACATTAGGTTGGCAGTATAGTTCCCCCCACATTAGGTTGGCAGTATGTTCCCCCACATTAGGTTGGCAGTATGTTCCCCCACATTAGGTAGGCAGTATGTTCCCCCACATTAGGTTGGCAGCATAGTTCCCCCCACATTAGGTTGGCAGTATAGTTCCCCCCACATTAGGTTGACAATATAGTCCCCCCCCCCACATTAGGTTGTAGTTCCCCCACATTAGGTTGGCAGTATAGTTCCCCCACATTAGGTTGTAGTTTCCCCTCATTAGGTTGGCAGTATTTTCCCCCACATTAGGTTGTAGTTCCCCCACATTAGGTAGACAGTATAATTCCCCCCACATTTGGTGGACAGTATAGTTCCCCCACATTAGGTTGGCAGTATAGTTCCCCCACATTAGGTTGGCAGTATAGTTCCCCCACATTAAGTTGGCAGTATGTTCCCCCACATTAGGTAGACAGTATAGCTCCCCCACATTAGGTTGGCAGTATAGCTTCCCCACATTAGATTGGCAGTATAGATCCCCCACATTAGGTTGGCAATATGTTCCCCCACATTAGGGTGGCAGTATGTTCCCCCACATTGGGTAGGCAGTATGTTCCCCCACATTAGGTTGCACTCCCCCCCATTAGGTTGTCAGTATGTTCCCCCACATTAGGTAGGCAGTATGTTCCCCCACATTAGGTTGGCAGTATAGATCCCCCACATTAGGTTGGCAATATGTTCCCCCACATTAGGGTGGCAGTATGTTCCCCCACATTGGGTAGGCAGTATGTTCCCCCACATTAGGTAGGCAGTATGTTCCCCCACATTAGGTAGGCAGTATGTTCCCCCACATTAGGTTGGCAGTATAGTTCCCCCCACATTAGGTTGGCAGTATAGTTCCCCCACATTAGGTTGGCAATATAGCCCCCCCCCCACATTAGGTTGTAGTTCCCCCACATTAGGTTGGCAGTATAGTTCCCCCACATTAGGTTGTAGTTCCCCCTCATTAGGTTGGCAGTATTTTCCCCCACATTAGGTTGTAGTTCCCCCACATTAGGTAGACAGTATAATTCCCCCCACATTTGGTGGACAGTATAGTTCCCCCACATTAGGTTGGCAGTATAGTTCCCCCACATTAGGTTGGCAGTATATTCCCCCACATTAGGTTGGCAGTATGTCCCCCCACATTAGGTAGGCAGTATGTTCCCCCACATTAGGTTGGCAGTATAGTTCCCCCCACATTAGGTTGGCAGTATGTTCCCCCACATTAGGTTGGCAGTATGTTCCCCCACATTAGGTAGGCAGTATGTTCCCCCACATTAGGTTGGCAGTATAGTTCCCCCCACATTAGGTTGGCAGTATAGTTCCCCCACATTAGGTTGTAGTTTCCCCTCATTAGGTTGGCAGTATTTTCCCCCACATTAGGTTGTAGTTCCCCCACATTAGGTAGACAGTATAATTCCCCCCACATTTGGTGGACAGTATAGTTCCCCCACATTAGGTGGGCAGTATAGTTCCCCCACATTAGGTTGGCAGTATAGTTCCCCCACATTAAGTTGGCAGTATGTTCCCCCACATTAGGTAGACAGTATAGCTCCCCCACATTAGGTTGGCAGTATAGCTTCCCCACATTAGATTGGCAGTATAGATCCCCTACATTAGGTTGGCAATATGTTCCCCCACATTAGGGTGGCAGTATGTTCCCCCACATTGGGTAGGCAGTATGTTCCCCCACATTAGGTTGCACTCCCCCACATTAGCTTGGCAGTATGTTCCCCCACATTAGGTTGGCAGTATGTTCCCCCACATTAGGTAGGCAGTATGTTCCCCCATATTAGGTTGGCAGTATGTTCCCCCACATTAGGTTGGCAGCATGTACCCCCACATTAGGTTGGCAGTATGTTCCCCCACATTAGGTTGGCAGTATGTTCCCCCACATTAGGTAGGCAGTATGTTCCCCCACATTAGGTTGGCAGTATGTTCCCCCACATTAGGTTGGCAGCATGTTCCCCCACATTAGGTTGGCAGTATAGTTCCCCCACATTAAGTTGGCAGTATAGTTCCCCCACATTAAGTTGGCAGTATGTTCCCCCACGTTAGGTAGACATTATAGTTCCGCCACATTAGGTTGGCAGTATAGCTTCCCCACATTAGGTTGGCAGTATAGATCCCCCACATTAGGTTGGCAGTATGTTCCCCCACATTAGGTTGGCAGTATGTTCCCCCACATTAGGTAGGCAGTATGTTCCCCCACATTAGGTTGCAGTCCCCCCCCATAAGGTTAGCAGTATGTTCCCCCACATTAGGTTGGCAGCATAGTTCCCCCCCTCCATAAGTATGGCAGTATAGTCCCCCCCCCCCCCACATTAGGTTGTAGTTCCCCTACATTAGGTTGGCAGTATAGTTCCCCCACATTAGGTTGCAGTCCCCCCCCATTAGGTTGGCAGTATGTTCCCCCACATTAGGTTGGCAGTATAGCTCCCCCCCCATTAGGTTGGCAGTATAGTTTCCCCCCCCCCCCCCACATTAGGTTGTAGTTCCCCCACATTAGGTTGGCAGTATAGTTCCCCAACATTAGGTTGTAGTTCCCTCACATTAGGTTGGAAGTATGTTCCCCCACATTAGGTTGTAGTTCCCCCACATTAGGTAGACAGTATAGTTCCCCGCACATTAGGTAGACAGTATAGTTCCCCCACATTAGGTTGGCAGTATAGTTCCCCCACATTAGGTTGGCAGTATAGTTCCCCCACATTAAGTTGTCAGTATGTTCCCCCAGATTAGGTAAACAGTATAGTTCCCCCACATTAGGTAGACAGTATAGTTCCCCCACATTAGGTTGGCAGTATAGTTTCCCCACATTAGGTTGGCAGTATAGATCCCCCACATTAGGTTGGCAGTATGTTCCCCCAGATTAAGTTGGCAGTATGTTCCCCCACATTAGGTAGGCAGTATAGTTCCCCCACATTAGGTTGGCAGTATAGTTCCCCCTACATTAGGTTGTAGTGCCCCCACATTAGGTTGTAGTTCCCCCACATTAGGTTGGCAATATGTTCCCCCAAATTAGTTTGTAGTTCCCCCACATTAGGTAGACAGAATAGTTCCCCCACATTAGGTTGGCAGTATAGTCTTCCCACATTAGGTTGGAAGTATAGTTTCCCCACATTAAGTTGGCAGTATGTTCCCCCACATTAAGATGGCAGTATGTTCCCCCACATTAGATTGGCAGTATGTTCCCCCACATTAGTTTGGCAGTATGTTCAACCACATTAGGTTGGCAGAATGTTCCCCCACATTAGGTAGGCAGTATGTTCCCCCACATTAGGTTGCAGCCCCCCCCCCCATTAGGTTGGCAGTATGTTCCCCCACTTTAGGTTGGCAGTATGTTTCCCCACATTAGGTAGGCAGTATGTTCCCCCACATTAGGCTGCAGTTTCCCCCCATTAGGTTGGCAGTATGTTCCATCACATTAGGTAGGCAGTATAGTTTCCCCACATTAGGTGCAGTATAGTTCCCCCAAATTAGGTTGGCAGTATGTTCCCCCACATTAGGTAGGCAGTATGTTCCCCCACATTAGGTTGCAGTTCCCCCATTAGGTTGGCAGTATGTTCCCCCACATTAGGTTTGCAGTATGTTCCCCCACATTAGGTTGCAGTTCCCCCCCAAATTAGGTTGGCAGTATGTTCCCCCACATTAGGTTGGCAGTATAGTCCCCCACATTAGGTTGGCAGTATGTTCCCCCACATTAGGTAGGCAGTTTAGTTTCCCCACATTAGGTGCAGTATTGTTCCCCCAAATTAGGTTGGCAGCATGTTCCCCCACATTAGGTAGGCAGTATGTTCCCCCACATTAGGTTGCAGTTCCCCCCATTAGGTTGGCAGTATGTTCCCCCACATTAGGTTGGCAGTATGTTCCCCCACATTAGGTTGCAGTTCCTCCCCATTAGGTTGGCAGTATGATCCCCCCACATTAGGTTGGCAGCATGTTCCCCCACATTAGGTTGGCAGTATGTTCCCCCACATTAGGTAGGCAGTATGTTCCCCCACATTAGGTAGGCAGTATGTTCCCCCACATTAGGTAGGCAGTATGTTCCCCCCCCCCCCCATTAGGTTGGCAGTATATTCCCCCACATTAGGTAGGCAGTATAGTTTCCCCACATTAGGTGCAGTATAGTTCCCCCACATTAGGTTGGCAGTATGTTCCCCCACATAAGGTTGGCAGTATGTTCCCCCACATTAGTTAGGCAGTATAGTTGCCCCACATTAGGTGCAGTATAGTTCCCCCACATTAGGTTGGCAGTATGTTCACCCACATTAGGTAGGCAGTATGTTCCCCCCATATTAGGTTGCAGTTTCCCCCATTAGGTTGGCAGTATGTTCCCCCACATTAGGTTGGCAGTATGTTCCCTCACATTAGGTAGGCAGTATGTTCCCCCACATTGGGTTGCAGTCCCCCCCCATTAGGTTGGCAGTATGTTCCCCCACATTAGGTAGGCAGTATAGTTTCCTCACATTAGGTGCAATATAGCTCCCCACATTAGGTTGGCAGTATGTTCCCCCACATTAGGTTGTCAGTATGTTCCCCCACATTAGGTTGGCAGTATAGTTCCCCCATTAGGTTGGCAGTATGTTCCCCCCACATTAGGTTGGCAGTATAGTACCCCTGCTCATTGCTCCTTACTTTTTCTATTTTTCATATTTCCTTACCTGGATGTGCTCTCAGGTAATGCGGCGGGTCTTGTGGGCTGTGTGGATAATATGACGAGTGACGTCTCCTGCGACTCCTCTGCGTGGCGTCAGGGACGTCACTCATCATTTCCTGCAGCCACGGCTGCTTAAGTTTAGCAGTCCAGCCAGCGCTGCAGGAAATGATGAGTGACGTCCCTGGCGCCACACAGAGGAGCGCCAGGAGACGTCACTCGTCATATTATCCACACAGCCCACAAGACCCGCCGCATTACCTGAGCTATGCCAAATTTGAATAATTTATGTTTTGGCTTACTAAAAAAAATTAATAAGTTTGCAGCGTTATGTTCTGACCCCTTTAACTGTTTTATTTTTCCACCTCCAAAGCTGTGTGAAGGTCCTTTTTTTCTATCTGGACCTGTAGTTACCACTGGATACCAGATAAAGATTGGGGTTGATAATATAATAGTTTGGACAATTCTACATGCGGCAATACCAAAATATAATTATGTTTTCTGTTAACTTTTTGGGGGGAATATGGGAAAATGTGGGTGTTAAAAAAAATTGTAATATATTTTTTAAATCATTAAAACTTTTTTTAACACATTTTTAATCCCCCTTATATAGATCAATGTAATGCATATACATTACATTGATTCATCAGAGCAACGCTCTACTGGCACCGTCTGCCACAGGCAGGCTGCATTAGTAGCCGAGTCAATTCAGGTGCTGAAGCCTAGAACAGGCTTTGTTATTTAGTTGTTCTGCACATTGGGTTATAAACAGATGCTTGTGAGCGGAAGGTTCCACGTGATATAACAATTTAGATTGACAGGCTGACAGCATGTGTGCTGGAGACTCTCTCCTCGGCACGTGTGCTTTCAAGCGCTGTTTGCATATAATGAAAGCAGCGAGTAACTTAGCAACCTCAGAGTGGTCAGACTATTGATATATATAGACTATAGCTATGAGTTATGTGGTATGATGGCTACTGTACTAAGAGTTTGTAATAGACAAACTGTACAAATTGCATAAAATGAATAGTAAGAACAATTGTTATATTACATTTCATTAGTCAGCTTAACAAATCTGTAAGGCAATTAAAGAGTATACAGTGGTCCCTCAACATACGATGGTAATTTGTTCCAAATGAGCGATCGTTAGTTGAAACCATCGTATGTTGAGGGATCCGTGCAACAATGGCCGATGGCTGCCCGGGCTTGCTGGGAATTGTAGTTTTGAAACATCTGGAGGTCCGCAGGTTGAAGACCACTGTTAAATCAGACATTGACAAGCGGGGATGATGAAGGGGGGGGCTAATGACATGTGGTGATGATAAAGGGGGGGCTGATGACATGTGGTGATGATGAAGGGGGGGGATGATGACATGTGGTGATGATGAAGGGGGGGAGCTGATGACGTGGTGAGGATGAAGGGGGGGTGGGCTGATGACATGTGGTGATGATGAAGGGGGGAGCTGATGACATGTGGTGAGGATGAAGGGGGGGTGGGCTGATGACATGTGGTGATGATGAAGGGGGGGTGGGATGATGACAAGGGGATGATGAAGGGGGGTGTGGGATGATGACAAGGGGATGATGACAGGCGGTGATGATGAAGGGGGGGTGTGGGATGATGACAGGCGGTGATAATGAAGGGGGGATGATGAAGGGGGGGATGATGACAGGGTAATGATGAAGGGGGGATGATGACAGGGTAATGATGAAGGGGGGGATGATGACAGGGTAATGATGAAGGGGGGATGATGACAGGCGGTGATGATGAAGGGGGGTATGAAGACTGGGTGATGATGATGATGGTGTTAATGGCAGGGGTCTGGATGATGACAGGGGGGATGATGTATTTCCCACCCTAGGCTTATAGTCGAGTCATTATACACTTATAGTCGAGCTTATTCTCGAGTATGCCCATTTTCCACTATGTGGTGTGCCACAATAAGGTATTTTTACATCAAATGTTGGATTTATGGTTGATCATGGTGCATAAAGGATACAATGTTTGAATTATATTTAAGAATTTATCATGAAAATCAACCATAAATGCACATTCAGGTAAAACTGTGTTCAGGTTTTTAATTGCAATAAGTGAATTCAAAGCCAGAAACAGATAAAAAATGAAAGTACTCAGCCGTCTCCTCCTTTCAGATCCATTATTGGCTTTGTATTCCATAATTCCAATTAAAAACCTGAACATGTGAACACAGCCTAAATGTTCCAGAATAGTAAATGGTGCCAACCACGGTAGAAGAAATCAGATGCAAAGGGCAGCTCTGTTAAATTCTCCTGAAAGGTTTTCTGTTTTTTCTTTTATCTGTACACACAGTAGAGAATGTATGGAATGGACAACCTTTGATCTGGGCTGGCTGGCATGTTACCGGTTATGAGAGAGCTGTTAAACCTTAAACAAACTGCTTGTTTTTGTATTGAAAGCTATCTCTATTTCATGCTACAGGGCATAGCAGCAATATTTGTTACATTTCTTCTATGAAATATAGGTTGTATAGACTATGGGGGAGAGTTATCATTGTTGTCTTTTGAAAGTGTGTTTTAAAGTCCACAAAACAAGGCAAGAAAATGGGGAGAGCACTCAAGGGGCTATATCACCTTATACTGCGGGCAGCAAGGTCCTCGGTGACCTTTCGTCAAAGTCTCCTGCGGGGTGCACGTACACAAGTGGAAAGCATCAGTTATGGAACAACCAAAGAACACGTAGGTGCACTCACCGCAAAGCAGAGACTGTCGGGTCTGGAAGTCAGATGACGGGACGCCAGATCACCGCATGGGCACTGGAGAAGTGTGGCGCTCGGAGGCTATGCTGGCAGTTTCGCATGTAAGTGTGTGCTTCTTCCGGCCTCAAGGCCGGAAGAAACATGCACTTACGTGCAAAACTGCCGAAGTAGCCTCTGAGCCTCAAGGCCGGAAGAAGCACACACTTACGTGCAAAACTGCCGGAGTAGCCTCCGAGCCTCAAGGCCGGAAGAAGCACACACTTACGTGCGAAACTGCTGGCGTAGCCTCCGAGCGCAACACACTTCACCAGCACCCATGCCGTGATCCGGCGTTCCGTCATCTGACTTCCAGACCCGACAGTCTCTGCTTTGCGGTGAGTGCACCTACGTGTTCTTTGGTTGTTCCATGTGTTTTAAAGTAATTTATTTTTGCTTTGGTTTTGCTTACGTGAAACATATTTATCATATTATCAGAGAGGGGGGGTGGGGGGTTGTTTTGTTAGCCAGGTCTGGGCTGATGTAAATTTGTGGCAATCAGAATAAATCCCTGGATCAACGTTATATTCCCACACAGGGTTTTTTCTGACGCTTTTTTGGATATCTGCCACTGCAGTTTTTCAGCTAAAGCCAGAAGTGAATTCAAAAGGAATAGTAAATATAAAGGAAAGACGTATAATTCTTCTTCGTACCGGATCCACTTCTGACTTTTTCTTAAAAACGTCAGTCGCAGTACTCCAAAAAATGCTAGAAAAACCCTGTGTGGAAACCTAGCCTAAAATAGATAAATGTATCTGGGGTGAAACAGTAAACATGTTAGTGTTAGGCTAGGTTCACACTACAGAATCTCTGGGCAGAATTTCTGCAGGAGATTTAGCCGGCGGCACTAGGACCACACGGACTGCATTGCCGTCCCCATAGATGGCAATGCATTTCTGAGTGGATCTTTTGCTCCGAAATGCATTGACATCTATGGAGAAGGCAATGCAGTCTGAGCGGTCCTAGTGCCGTCGGCTTGATCTCCGGCAGAAATTCTGCCCAGAAATTCCACAGTGTGAACCCAGCCTAAGGATAGCTGGTAATCTAAGGTTCTCTGTTAAAGTTTCTGGTATTTCTGTGTAGAGAAAGACTTAGTCCTGGTGATCTAGATGATTAAAGGGGTACTCTGGTGGAAAACAAATTTTTATTTTTTTTATTCACTGGTGCCACAAAGTTAAACAGATTTGTAAATTACTTCTATTTAAAAATCTTAATCCTTCCAGTACTTACCAGCTGCTGTATGCTCCACAGGAAGTTGTATTTCTTTCTGGAGTTCTTTTCAGTCTGACCACGGTGCTCTCTGCTGACACCTCTGTCCGTATCATGAACTGTCCAGAGCAGGAGAGGTTTCCTATGGGGATTTGCTTGTACTCTGGACAGTTCCTGACATGGACAGAGGTGTCAGCAGAGAGCACTGTGGTCAGACTTAAAAGAACTACAACTTCCTCTGTAGTATACAGCAGCTGATAAGTACTGGAAGGATTAAGATTTTTATCCCGTTAAGGACCCATGACGTGCCGGTACATCATGAGTCTGCTCCTGTTCTATAACGCGGGGCTATGGCTAATAGCGCGCGGCACTAATTGTGGTGCCGCGGGCTATTAACCCTTTAGACGCGGCATTCAAATTTCAGCGCTGCATCTAAAGTGAGAGTAAATCATTGCGGGTTAGCTCAGGGGGCTGTTCGGGATGTCCGCGGCGAAATCGCGTCATCTTGAACAGCTGTGACACAGCAGGAGGGTCCCTTACCTTGCCTCCTGGTGTCTGATCGCCGAATGACTGCTCAGTGCCTCAGATCCAGGCATAAGCAGTCAAGCGGCAGAATCATTGATCAATGGTTTAGTATGAGAAACCATTGATCAATGTAAAAGATCAGTGTGTGCAGTGTTATAGCCCCATATGGGAGCTATAACATTGAAAAAAAAAAAAGTAAAAAAAAAAGTAGTAAAGATCATTTAACCCCTCCCCTAATAAAAGTTTGAATCACCCCCCTTTTCCCATTTTAAAAAAACCCTCAGTAAATAAAAATAAAAATGTAATAATGCAGAAATGTCCGAATTATAAAAATATATTGTTAATTAAACTGCACGGTCAATGGCGTATGCGCAAAAAAATTCCAAAGTCCAAAATAGTGCATTTTTGATCACTTTTATATCATGAAAAAATTTATAAAAAGTCATTAAGTCCTATGAATACAAAAATGGTACCGCTAAAAACATCAGATCACGGCGCAAAGAATGGGCCCTCATACCACCCCATACGCGGAAAAATAAAAAAAGTTATAGGGGTCAGAACATTTTGCCGTAGAATTTTGGGTAAAATAACTGACGTCATTACAAAGTAGAATTGGTGGCGCAAAAAATAAGCCATCATATGGATTTTCAGGTGCAAAATTGAAAGAGTTATGATTTTTAAAGGTAAGGAGGAAAAAAACGGAAATGCAAAAACCGAAAAACCCCGGGTCCTTAAGGGGTTAAATAGAAGTAATTTACAAATTTGTTTAACTTTCTGGCACTAGTTGATTTTAGACAATGAGTTTTTCACTGGAGTATGCCTTTAATGTCTGAATCTCTTGTAGTCTATGGCAGCAAGTGGGTTAAAGGGGTTTCCCATCCTGGCAAGCTAACCCCTATTCACAGGATAGGGGATCATTTGCAGATGATTCGGAGTCTGATTGCTAGGGCCCCCACCATCTCATCTCCGGAATGAAATAAAAATGCAGCCTCAAATAAACAGATCGGGATGTGCATGTATGGCCCCTCTATTTATCCACTATCGGTCTTTCGAACATTGCAGATCCATAATAATAATAATAATAATATAGTGATAAAACAATAATAACTGTACTGCATATGAGGGACACATTTTTCCCATCACCCTTCCATGGATCTTGCACTGGCCTTGTTACAAACTTGGTACCATTGCTATATTCCATTGCTTTATTTCTACAGGAAATTTGAACTGTTCTGCTCTATAATAACATTTCAATACCACAATTCTTCTACCCATATTACTTGTGTGAGGTGCACTAAAATAATAGAACACTGCCATCTACTGGCATACAGTATTGCCATACCAAACAAACCACACCAACTGAAATCAACTACTGAGAAAAAGAACATGAAAAACCTATATCATAACCATTTCTGCAAATATTACAGATCCTGTAGTCCTACTGAACTACAAGCAGACTGAATATATATATATATATACACACAAATACACTCTTGCTTGCATGCACACATAAACAGACCTGCACTCATATAGGTGCAATATAAGTTCCCACACATTAAGTTGGCAGTATAGTTCCCCCACATTAGGTTGGCAGTATAGTCCCCCCGCATTAGGTTGGCAGTATAGTTCCCCCACATTAGGTTGGCAGTACAGTCCCCCCCCCCCCCCCCCAATTAGGTTGACAGTACAGTTCCCCCGCATTAGGTTGGCAGTATAGTTCCCCACATTAGGTTGGCAGTATAGTCCCCCCCCCCATTAGGTTGACAGTACAGTCCCCCCAAATTAGGTTGGCAGTACAGTTCCCCCCACATTAGGTTGGCACTACAGTTCCCCCACATTAGGTTGGCAGTACAGTTCCCCCCCCCCCCCCCACATTAGGTTGGCAGTACAGTTCCCCCAAATTAGGTGCAGTACAGTTCCCCCACATTAGGTGCAGTACAGTTTCCCCACATTAGGTGCAGTTCAGTTCCCCCACATTAGGTGCAGTACAGTTCCCCCACATTAGGTGCAGTATAGTTCCCTCACATTAGATGCAGTACAGTTCCCCCACATTAGGTGCCACAGTGACGTCCCTGCGTGCACTACCTCCCGGCGGCTCCAGCATTTTTAAAGTTAATGTAGGGGCCGCCGCAGAAAGGTAACCAGGGCATCCTTGTGTCCCGAAAAGATCTTTAGGGACACAGGGATGTCCAGAATGTGACGGGGGCCCCCTGCGTGCTGCTCACTGGCGGCCGCGGATCCCCCCCTGGGCTTGATTAGGGTGTGCCCTGGCACAACCCGTGCACACACCTATGCCTTGAGATCAGAGTACACACTCCTTTAGTAACCTAGGAAACACATTGGTCTGCATGGAAGCTATAGACATAAAATTGAATATTTTTATTAAGTGTATTCGCAAAGTTCTACAAACCATTTAAGGCCATAAATATCCAAGTATTTAACCCTTTAAGGACATGCACCGTAAATGTACGGCGCTGCTAAGTGCATCTTAGAGCACAGCTCCATGCATTTACAGCGCAATGTTCCTGGATCACAGCATCTCCGGAGGCAGTGATCGGCCTGGGATGACTGCTGTTATCTAACAGCAGCCACCTGGCATATTGCCCAGGGGGGTCCTAAGACCCAAAACACAAACTCAATTGAGTTCCTTCTTATTCAGTTCATGGAAAGAAAGCCCATACATTCAGAGCTCCAAACAACTCCACTAGAACAAACTGGATTGAACACGTGTGTAGGGCTATTAAAGTGCTACCAGCACGCCAACTTAAACAGTATTTTACTTGAGTAAAAATATGCAATAACTCACTTTTTTCAGGAAGATTCTTCCGGCTTTATTTTCTTATTTCATATTGCACAAAGACAGTCTCGCAGGACTCAGTTAGTTACATATAGCAGCAAGAATAGCAGCAATATCTGTACTTTCATCAGTCATAGCACAACGTTTCAGGGGTGGACCTCCTTATTCATGCGCTAAAACGGCTGGGAACCAGAGCTTCTAAGTAAGTCAATCACAAATGTTCCCAATTGGTATATCTTCATAGAATATAGACAAGCACATTTAAGTTAAAATTATTTTGAACCAAAAAAACAGCACGATATACCTTATAAGAATGCATTAAAGCTACATTGTTCATTCATACCCTTCGGTACGAGAGTATCGAGTTCCATGATCCAAATCGTCTCACGCTGAAGAAAGCGTTTTCGGTTTTGGTTTTCATTGATGTGAATTATTATCTGTTCTATCACTTGCCATTTTAAGTCTGATACTTGATGTTCATGTTCTTTAAAATGTCATGAAACAGTTGTTTCACCGTACTTATTGGATATGAAGACTGATTTATTTTATTCATTTTCAAGGCTTTTCTAATAGCATCTCTGTGTTCATTAATGTGCGTTTTTTATGTTTCTGGATGTCTGTCCTATGTAACATTTGCCACAAGGGCATTTTAATAAATAAATTACATTAACAGAGTTGCATGTAAAAAAAACTTTAATTAGAATGTTATGTCCTTTTGTGGGATGATGAATAATGTCCCCTTTGATAATGCCACTACAATTAATGCAGGAGAGACAGGCAAAAGTACCATGTCTCCGTGATGATAAAAATGTTTGTCTTGCTTTTTTTTATTTATTTATTTTTTAAATATCACTTCTAATTAATTTGTCACCCACAGATTTTCCTCTTTTATGTACATACATTGGTGGATTTGTAAATAATGTGCCATATTTGGGATCAGTTTTTAATAATCCCCAATATTTTTTATAGTGATTTCTTTTATCATATGTGCCGACATATAGTACTCTATTTTTCTCTTTTTTCTGTTTTTCAGATCGAATTCTCAATTGTTTCCTTGTACATTCTCTAATTGTATTTTCTTTATTTTTCTACATCTTTTTTGAATACCCATTCTCTTCAATTTTTGTTTACAATTTTAGTTCCTACTTTTTCATACTCTTCATCTGTACTAGTAATCCTTCGTGCCATGATAAACTGGCTTCTCGGTAAGCCTTTAAATACTGAGGGAGAATGGTAACTGTTTCTATGAAGCATATTATCTTTATCTGTGGGCTTGGTATATAAAGACATTTGAAAACCATCTGCTGTTTTTGTCACCTTTACATCAAGGAAATGTATATTAACTGCATCGTATGAAATTGTGAATTTTATCGTATCATGTAGCCCATTCAACGTTTCTACAAATTGTAATAATTCTTCTTCACTTTTATGCCATAATAAGAACACATCGTCCACATAGCGTAGCCATGTGGACGATGCGCTCAGAAGTCCTGGATCAAAAATGTATCTCTCTTCAAATATATCCAGAAATATATTGGCTAGCGAAGGGGCCACAGAGGACCCCATCGAAAAGCCATAAATTTGTAGAAAATATTCCTTATCAAAGCGAAAATAGTTTTTGGTTAATACCAGTTCTAATAACTGAGGGTCCTGTTCCAATTTTTGTTTTGCCCATTCTGCAGCACCTGAAACTCTGGATACTGGAAGCCTGTGCTAGCATTTCTCCTGCGGTGTTGCTATCAGTGTGTGAAGAGTGGGAGAAGAGGGTTGCATTGACAATCCAACACAATGGGCAGCACATTGAACACATTTTATAAGTGGTCAGAAACTTGTAAATAACTCTTGAAAGAATAAAGTTACGTTAAAACAAAGCACATCATTGTTTTTCTTGTGAAATTCCCAATAAGTTTGATGTGTCACATGACCCTCTTCCTATTGAAAAAACAAAAGTTGGATTCAAAATGGCCAACTTCAAAATGGCCGCCATGGTCACCACCCATCTTGAAATGTTTCCCCCCTCACATATACTAATGTGCCACAAACAGGAAGTTAATATCATCAACCATTCCCATTTTATTAAGGTGTATCCATGTAAATGGCCCACCCTGTATATAATGAAGTATGGGTGGAACTTAAAAAATGTTTTAAAATCACATGGAGTTTTGACTTTACTCCATTATGGTCGAATAAAGCACTTAAAGAATTCCTTAAGATTAAAGATTCACATTTTTGGGTGAAAAGGGGGCTAATTTATGTAAATCAATTATACGCTTTAGGTCAAATAAAGTCGTTTTAAGAGATAGCCCATAAGTATGGGGTGGCAGACAATCAGAAACATTGTTTTTTACAAATAAGTATAAATCAATAAAAGGAGAGTTGAGGAGAGTACATTCACATCCCCATGTTGAATTAATGAGAGGGCCACCTGCCCCTAAACCCATGACAAAAATAAATATAAAATGTTGATGCTATCAAGGGTAGATGGGAAAGGGACTTGGGGGGGTTTACATTCAGATTCATGGGGAAGAGCCATTGTAAACTTGAAATTTACATCATATAATAAGGCCCATGTAATGGTACAGTCTAAGATTTTGTATAGGATGTATTATACTCCATGGGGATCGAAGCGTATAGGCCACAGACAGGATGCAAGCTGTCCAAAATGTCAGATATAAACTTTTTGCATCTTATATGGAATTATTCCTACATTCATACATTTTGGAATCATCAATGTTATTGAAAAAATGTATAACATTAAGATCGAACGAGACCCTTAGAGGCTTATCCTTGGAGATGTCGGGGATTCTATATATAAGAAAAGTTTCATTAGACTATTTGCTTATGCAAAGTTGCTGTCAGGAAGGAATTTTTACCTCTAGTATGAGGGTTTTTTGCCTTCCTCTACGTGGTCTCAAATGGCTGGAGGTGCTCAACCCCAAATGCAGTTGTGCATTTATACTGGGGGAGCAGATCCTGCCCTTGTAGTCCGTTGCTAGGGGTGATCCCCAGCATAAAAATGCATACAATGGAGGATGCCTGCAGTGGACTACAAGTGCCACAATAGAATCCTACACCAGATAGACAGTGTGGATGTGTAACAATTAGAATAATACAATACAGAAATTTAGGTGCACTACTGTGGTATATGTATACAATAACATTGGCTATCCCTCAACACTGATGTTAAAATTGAGACATTCGCCAGTGTACATAGTTACATAGTTAGTATGGTTGAAAAAAGACATACGTCCATCAAGTCCAACCAGGGAATTGAAGTGAAGGGTGTAAGGGGATAAGGGGAAGGGATGTAGTTTTATAATTCTGCATAAGCATTAATGTTATTTTGTTCCAGGAATGTATCTAACCCTGTTTTAAAGCTGTTAATTGTTCCTGCTGTGACCAGTTCCTGAGGTAGATCGTTCCATAAATTCACAGTCCTCACGGTAAAGAAGGCATGTCGCCCCTTTAGACTAAACCTTTTCTTCTCCAGACGGAGGGAGTGCCCCCTCGTCCTTTGGGGGGTTTAACCTGGAACAGTTTTTCTCCATATTTTTTGTATGGGCCATAAATATACTTATATACGTTTATCATATCCCCCCTTAAACGTCTCTTCTCAAGACTAAACAATTGTAACTCCTTTAATCGCTCCTCATAGCTAAGCTGTTCCATGCCCCATATTAGTTTAGTCGCGTGTCTCTGCACCCTTTCCAACTCCGCAGTGTCCCTTTTATGAACAGACGACCAAAACTGAACAGCATATTCCAGGTGAGGCCGTACCAATGCTTTATAAAGGGGGAGTATTATGTCCCTGTCCCTTGAGTCCATGCCTCTTTTTATACATGACAATATCCTGCCGGCTTTGGAAGCAGCAGCCTGACATTGATTGCTATTCTGTAGTCTGTGATCTACAAGTACACCCAGATCCTTCTCTACCAGTGACTCTGCCAGTTTAATCCCCCCTAAGACATACGATGCATGCAGGTTATTAGTACACAGATGCATAACTTTACATTTATCCACATTGAACCTCATTTGCCAAGTGGATGCCCAGACACTTAGTCTATCCAAGTCATCTTGTAACTTATGCGCATCCTCTATAGACTGTACCGTGCTACAAAGCTTGGTGTAATCTGCAAAGATAGAAACAGAGCTGTTAATACCATCCTCTATATCATTGATAAATAAATTAAACAACAGCGGGCCCAGTACTGAACCTTGGGGTACACCACTAATTACCGGGGACCAATCAGAGTACGAATCATTGACCACCACTCTCTGGGTACGATCCATGAGCCATTGTTCAATTGTAAGTTTTGGGGGCTTCCGTTTCTACGTAGTACATTTTTCGGTAAAAATGACACCTTATCTTTATTCTGTAGGTCCATACGAATAAAATGATACCCTACTTATATAGGTTTGATTTTGTCGGACTTCTGGAAAAAATCATAACTACATGCAGGAAAATTTATACGTTTAAAATTGTCATCTTCTGACCCCTATAACTTTTTTATTTTTCCGTGTATGGGGCGGTATGAGGGCTCATTTTTTGCGCCGTGATCTGAAGTTTTTAACGGTACCATTTTTGCATTGATAGGACTTATTCATTTTTATTCCTTTTTAAATTATATAAAAAGTGACCAAAAATGCACTATTTTGGACTTTGGAATTTTTTTGCGCGCACGCCATTGACCGAGCAGTTTAATTAATGATATATTTTTATAATTCGGACATTTCTGCACGCGGTGATACCATATATGCTTATTTTTATTTTTATTTACACTGTGTTTTTTTTTTATTGGAAAAGGGGGGTGATTCAAACTTTTAATAGGGGAGGAGTTAAATGATCTTTATTCACTTTTTTTTTTCCACTTTTTTTTGCAGTGTTATAGGTCCCATAGGGACCTATAACACTGCACACACTGATCTTCATCATTGATCACTGGTTTCTCATAAGAAACCAGTGATCAACGATTCTGCCGCATGACTGCTCATGCCTGGATCTCAGGCACTGAGCAGTCATTCGGCGATCGGACAGCGAGGAGGCAGGTAGGGGTCCTCCCGCTGTCCTGTCAGCTGTTCGGGATGCCGCGATTAGCCGCGGCTATCCCGAACAGCCCGACTGAGCTAGCCGGCAACTTTCACTTTCACTTTTAGCCGCGCGGCTCAGCTCTGAGAGTGCGACTAAAGGGTTAATAGCGCGCGGTGCCGCGATCGGCGCTGCGCGCTATTAGAGGTGGGTCCCGGCTTCACTATGACGCCGGGCCCGCCGTTATATCAGGAGAGCAGGACCAAGGACATACCGGTACGTCTTTGGTCCTTAAGCGGTTAAGCCAGTTCAGTACATTACATGATGTGTTACCAGCACTGACCTGGCCAATGTCAGCTCCTTTTTCCATAGTGTATACAGAACTAAAGAACCCATTCAGTAGCTCCGCCTTCTCTTGATCGCCTGTGACAAACTCCCCATTATCATTATTAAGGGGTCCTACATGCTCTGTCCTTGTTTTTTTTTGTATTTATATATCTAAAAAAATATTTAGGATTAGTTTTGCTTATGGTGTATCCTAATATGAAGGACACACCAGAGCCCGCACACCAACGCCAAGGTTTCTCAAATGGTGCGGGACCTAACGCGAACCTACCTGTGCGTAATAAGCAAAAACCAGGGGCCAGTGGGCAATTACAGTAGCACTAGGCCAACATGCAGCCTGCTCCCAGTGTTGAGGGATAGCCAATGTCATTGTATACATCTACCACAGTAGTGCACCTACATTTCTGTATTGTATTATTCTAATTGTTACACATCCACACTGTTTATCTGGTGTAGGATTCTATTGTGGCACTTGTAGTCCGCTACAGGCATCCTCCATTGTATGCATTTTTATGCTGGGGATCACCCCTAGCAACGGACTACAAGGGCAGGATCTGCTTCCCCAGTATAAATGCACAACTGCATTTGGGGTTGAGCACCTCCAGCCATTTGAGACCATGTAGAGGAAGGCAAAAAACCCTCATACTAGAGGTAAAAATTCCTTCCTGACAGCAACTTTGCATAAGCAAATAGTCTAATGAAACTTTTCTTATATATAGAATCCCCGACATCTCCAAGGATAAGCCTCTAAGGGTCTCGTTCGATCTTAATGTTATACATTTTTTCAATAACATTGATGATTCCAAAATGTATGAATATAGGAATATAGGTATCTGCTCCCCCAGTATAAATGCACAACTGCATTTGGGGTTAAGCACCTCCAGCCATTTGAGACCACGTTTTTTGTTGTTGTTTAAAAATGTATACTTGGAGGTGTGTAAACTCCATATGTTGATGCGCCGTGAACATTTTCCAGGCAGCATTAAGGTTGCACCTGTGAGGCCATGCACCTATATCAGCCAACTTTGGTGGGGCTTGTAGCCTGTCTCTCCCTCCTTCCATTGTATGTGTGCTCAGTCACACTGGAGGGAACTGGGAGCAGGCTGCATGTCGGCCTAGTGCTACTGTAATTGCCCACTGGCCCCTGGTTTTTGCTTCTTACGCACAGGTAGGTTAGCGTTAGGTCCCACGCCATTTGAGAAACCTTGGCGTTGGTGTGCAGGCTCTGGTGTGTCCTTCATATAAGGATACACTGGCGAATGTCTCAATTTTAACTTCAGTGTTGAGGGATAGCCAATGTCATTGTATACATCTACCACAGTAGTGCACCTAAATTTCTGTATTGCATTATTCTAATTGTTACACATCCACACTGTTTATCTGGTGTAGGATTCTATTTTGGCACTTGTAGTCCACTGCAGGCATCCTCCATTGTATGCATTCTTATGCTGGGGATCACCCCTAGCAATGGACTACAAGGGCAGGATCTGCTCCCCCAGTATAAATGCACAACTGCATATGGGGTTGAGCACCTCCAGCCATTTGAGACCACGTTTTTTGTTGTTGTTTAAAAATTTATACTTGGAGGTGTGTAAACTCCATATGTTAATGCGCCTTGAACATTTTCCAGGCAGCATAAAGGTTGCACCTGTGAGGCCATGCACCTATATCAGCCTACTTGGGTGGGGCTTGTAGCCTGTCTCTCCCTCCTCCCATTGTATGTGTGCTCAGTCACACTGGAGGGAACTGGGAGCAGGCTGCATGTCGGCCTAGTGCTACTGTAATTGCCCACTGGCCCCTGGTTTTTGCTTCTTATGCACAGGTAGGTTAGCGTTAGGTCCCGCGCCATTTGAGAAACCTTGGCCTTGGTGTGCGGGCTCTGGTGTGTCCTTCATATTAGGATACACTGTATCCTGTGCCATTGTATACATCTACCACAGTAGTGCACCTAAATTTCTGTATTGTGTTATTCTAATTGTTACACATCCACACTGTTTATCTGGTGTAGGATTCTATTGTGGCACTTGTAGTCCGCTGCAGGCATCCTCCATTGTATGCATTTTTATGCTGGGGATCACCCCTAGCAATGGACTACAAGGGCAGGATCTGCTCCCCCAGTATAAATACACAACTGCATTTGGGGTTGAGCACCTCCAGCCATTTGAGACCATGTTTTTTGCTGTTGTTTATAAGTATATGGTAATGCATACTGAAGAGTTCAGGGGTCATCAGGTCCTGATCCAGAGGATCCTGCTGGCCATTGTGTGGGCCTCCTGTTTTGGCACAGCTGTCATGCATGTATGAAGAATATCCCAGGATACACTTTGTCAGCACGATCATTTCAATTACATGTGAAACCTTATACTACTTTGGGCAGTCCATCCAGATGTATAAATTACCAGGAGCAAACAAAGTCATCCGCCATAGTAGATGCACATGCTGTGGCCTGACTTTTGTCTGCACAATTTTCTACTTTGGATATAAAACATTAAAGGACTTATTCTATAATGATGAAGACTGGGACAAGATCCATGAAATCACCACCATAATCATGGAGTGGGTGATGCCTCTACTGATCCTGATAAACATCGTGACCGATTATTCCACCATGCAGAGGTTAATGTTGACCGTCTCCAGAAACAGCTGCACACTCTCTCTT
This sequence comes from Hyla sarda, assembly GCF_029499605.1. Lineage (NCBI taxonomy): Eukaryota > Metazoa > Chordata > Amphibia > Anura > Hylidae > Hyla > Hyla sarda. The sequence goes on from NC_079191.1 coordinate 239,207,575, forward strand.
AGAGTAAAAATTGATGACTTCGGGGTGTAGAACACCATCATGGCACAATAATATGAGCTGTTGATATTACCT